>NC_140236.1:29994963-30444963 GCF_949987555.1 Borostomias antarcticus
GTGAAAGGCTGGCGATCGTCGCTATTCATGGTATGCATTTCATAAATGGCACCGTTTTTCTCGGGAGTATATAAAAACGTGGAGTACAGGAGAAATCTGTTAATGTGTTCTTTATTGCATATCTTAAACGGCTCATTTCAAACCTTTTCACCCTAGAGCTCTGTGTGCCTGTGTGGTATATCAAACACATGCAAAGGCATTGTAAATAATCTGAAGGGAAACACAGTCTTTAGAAATCGTAGCCATGATTGTGGGTATTCTTCATTGTTGTATCTTACCACTCTTGTGGAACAAGAGTGGAATACCATCCATCCATCCATCCATCCATCCATCCATCCATCCATCCATCCATCCATCCATCCATCCATCCATCCATCCATCCATCCATCCATCCATCCATCCATCCATCCATCCATCCATCCATCCATCCATCCATCCATCCATCCATCCATCCATCCATCCATCCATCCATCCATCCATCCATCCATCCATCCATCCATCCATCCATCCATCCATCCATCCATCCATCCATCCATCCATCCATCCATCCATCCATCCATCCATCCATCCATCCATCCATCCATCCATCCATCCATCCATCCATCCATCCATCCATCCATCCATCCATCCATCCATCCATCCATCCATCCATCCATCCATCCATCCATCCATCCATCCATCCATCCATCCATCCATCCATCCATCCATCCATCCATCCATCCATCCATCCATCCATCCATCCATCCATCCATCCATCCATCCATCCATCCATCCATCCATCCATCCATCCATCCATCCATCCATCCATCCATCCATCCATCCATCCATCCATCCATCCATCCATCCATCCATCCATCCATCCATCCATCCATCCATCCATCCATCCATCCATCCATCCATCCATCCATCCATCCATCCATCCATCCATCCATCCATCCATCCATCCATCCATCCATCCATCCATCCATCCATCCATCCATCCATCCATCCATCCATCCATCCATCCATCCATCCATCCATCCATCCATCCATCCATCCATCCATCCATCCATCCATCCATCCATCCATCATCATCCGCTTATCCGGGGTCGGGTCGCGGAGGCAGCAGTTCCAGCAGGGGGCCCCCGACATCCCTTTCCCTAGCAGCATCAACCAGCCCTGCCTGGAGTGGAATACCATTTTTTAGAATTATTTTGTGTTCATTACTCTTTGAAGTCTCACAGTCGACAAAATAGTAACATACCCCAACCAGAATATATCACAGCAATAATCAATAGTTTGACACACACTGTATCGCTGAAGTCAGTTTCTCTCAGTCCTGCAGCTCCTTCTCCTGAGGGACTGGAATCCTAGAGGTAGAGCGTACTAGAGCCTTCAACTGTCACATCAAAAAAAAACTGTCAGAAAGGATGTGAATAGAAAGCTGTCAGGACAGAGAAAAAAAAGAGGGTTTTATACATCCTGTTTCATTCCATCTCACCAGCTGTCTGTAGTCTCTACAGTACAGTGGAGGGGAACAGAGAGTGTGTGTGTGTGTGTGTGTGTGTGTGAGAGAAAGAGAGTAGAGAGAGTTGGCTGTGACTCACCTTTAACATTTGGGGGAGCATGGTTTAAAGCTTCAGTGTGTCAGATTTTCACAAGATTTTAAACGTTTAAATATTGCTATATTGCTATGATAAATTGAGAGGATAAGAGATACATTTCTTCTGTGAAAATCTTTAGACCACTGTTTGGCTCTGACACAGCAATTATCATAATTATTATAATTTGATGTAGGGTCGACAAAAAAACAAAAAAAGAAGGTTGGAGGTGAGGGTGTCTCCTCCCTTAGAGGTGGGACAACACCTGGGTCAAGGCATGCACACATGCTGAGAGTCAATCAGCAACAAGGGGCATTCCTCCACGGCCTTATTTGGGAGTGTGGGCGTACCCAAATAACATAAAAACCCGGAATTTGAAGCAGACTGAATTTACCTTAGCAGACAGAATTTTCCATTACTGCTAGCTCGTATTGTAGGCTCGTAGCATAAATGTTACGTACTGTAGCTTTAAAAGGGGGCAAACCATATAATTTGTGAGGGAAGTGGAAGTTTGCAGGGTAATTAAGAGCGTGTTGTGCTGTGAGGATTCCTGTGTGGGTTGATGTTTCTCAGGCAGTGTGCATCCAGACTGCTCGTTTGTGGTGAGGCTCTGTTTGACAGCGTGAGACCAGGACAGTCTGGGGAAGAGAAACAGGGAATGAGAGAGAACGAGCACTTAGGGGGAGAGAGAGAGAGAGAGAGAGAGAGAGAGAGGGAGAGGCGGGGTGATGCGAAGCAGGAAGAAAGAGAAAGAGAGAGAGAGAGAGAGAGAGAGAGAGAGAGAGAGAGAGAGAGAGAGAGAGAGAGGTGGGTTATAGAGGGTTAATCAGAATGTTCTGGAGAGGGAAATTGTCTCCCAGTAGAGCTGCTGACATACAGTATACATCTTTCCCAAATATAAGCACTCCCCTCTGGATCCTGCTGAAGTAATGACAGTCATATCTCCTCACCCTCTCTCACTACTTCAGTTCACAACAAGCAACAAGTCAAATTGTCAAACTCTGTAATGTTGTGTGCAATATTTTAACTGTCCAGATGATCTAAATACTACAAATCACATTTTCATGTCATAATCATATTACAGTATATCATGCAGCCTATGTCAGGTGACGTAATATTTATGGAACCAGTTGTATCATTCTCATGGGAACTGGTGAGGAACGTCATTATTTTCCAGCTCAGAGCAGCTTCTGGTAAGGGTTATACACTGTACACTCCATATGAGGTGTACATTATCCTGCCAATATCCTGCCTGGGTAATGGACACTGGTGGCCTGGTCCCTATCCTGTGTTAGGCTTTGATCTTCTTTACAAAGGAATGTCACCCACACTACATTAATCCTTTACAATGCCAGTGTTGGGAGGTTGTACTACTGACAGTGTCCTCATTATGCATAAAAACAAAGTGCTCTTGAAGTTCACTTCACTACTTACAGGCATGTGAGCGGGAGCCGGGATCATGTGACCAGATAATGCCCATGTCTATTCATGAATGTATGAAAGCACAGGGTCTAAACCTTCCATTTCCACAGGTACAGTTTATGCAGGGACCACGGATAAAAAAAACACTGAAAATCTTCTAGGAAAATATCGATATAGATGATATTTGATTTTTAAGTAAAAGGATATGTTTATACTTAAAGAAGTAGCACTAATATCTCAAGTGCACAATCTGTCAAAATTGCTATACTGTATGGAGTGTTGTATGTGATTGTCAATAACCTTATAACAGGGCTTATGAGGCTAAATATGAAACTACTCCTTTAAGAATTGTGACTGACTCAGACATGACTCAGCGGACATAAAGCATAAATGGTCTTCGTCTTTCCCAAAAAGTGCAAGAACCTCTCAGCGGAACAGCACTGTCTGGGAAATGATCTCTGAAACGATGATCCTCTTGGTGATGTTCCATAGCAACAAGACACGGCTATTTCTAGCACATGCTACATTATGAATTGCATCAAAAACGAGAGGTAAAAAATGATTCAATAATCTCATCTGAGCTCTTTATGTTGGCAACGTGAGCCTACTTTATCTGATTCAGGACTTGAAACATTGGGCTAAGTCAGGTTTGTCTACTTTGTCCGTTATTCATTTTTAATTAGGTAAAGCTATACCTTCATGCCTCTTATGGTTCTATATATTATTCCACTTCTGGCGGTGCTGGGTCAGGGTTTAACTATACGGTATGAGACCTTCGTTATGGAAACCCAGGTGGAAGGAAGTTACGAGTCAGTTTCCTTTGGTTTTTGTGTTTTTATTTCCATTGAGATGATATACAGGCTGTCACTGTGCCCAAGTGACTGATTCAGCTCATGCCATCATAAAGAGACGGAACCCTTTGATTGCTGTAAATGTTTTTTTCCCTTCTGTGTTTTGATTGTTTATTTTTCTCTTTCAGTGAGTATCATAAACTTGTCGTTTATTCCCTCATTACTGGGCTTACTGGACGTAGACCACAGGTTTCATAACTCAGGAGAGATAAGTCAAATCTCCATGTTTCCATTTTGAGCACAAACATTATACAATTACTTCTTAAATGAACTATTGAAGATAAACTATTACAGCTCTGGCACAATCCCCCTTCCTCTATCTCTCTCTCTCTCTCTCTCCATCAAAGTCCCATCCTCAAGCCCAGTTCTAATCAACCCACCAACCACAGGTCTGATTGCGCATAAGCCAAATGCAGTAATTTCTGGACTTCAGGGCAATTGATTGGGTGATCTTAAATCAGAGCACATGTTGTGTCTGGTTAGCCTTATGACTCTCTTCACTCAAGATACGTTTGGGGCATTACTCTTGTGTCCGGTTAGCCTTCTGATTTTCTTCATCGAAGATATGCTTCAGGCATTACTCTTTCAATTGATTTAAATTATGTAGATGTAGGTTAGGTTGCACCATAACTGTAAAAAGGCATTTTTATAAATTAGCATTTTGATAACATGCTGTAGCCCAGGGCAGTATCCACCTCTTTTTTTGCCATCGTTTTGACAGACTACCTGAACTAATAAAGTGATGATACATTTGCTCAAATCATTCTCAATCGCTTCTGCAGTGAGAACCACAGGAGCACCCAGCCCAGTTTCCACCATGGAAATAGACTATGTACCGGGTGCTCTGCTAGAAATAGCATGTTACTTATCTGCAAAAAAGACATTTGCCGTAAAAGATCCCATATAATTGCTACACCATGCTACAAGTGGGATCTGGAGGACTATAACTAGAGCAAATGGTATACTGTAATACGCAGCCCCTCACAAAGCCTCTTTTGTTCCATTGGCCTGGCGTATGGGGGGTCTGTGCACCCCTGTTCTAGACCCCTCACTTCCCCCCTCTCCATCTATTAAGCACTCCAATTCCTATTTCAAATTGGTCCTCGTTATTAATCCCAATCACCCGGAACACAGCGACCACAGCGCACCCAGAAACACATGCGTCAACCCCCACCCCCACGTGCTGATTCTAATTAATTAATTACATCCCAGGTGATTTCACTTTAAGATGGAGCGGTAGGAAGAAGAAGGGGGAATAGCTGTAGCCCGCAGGCACCACCAAATTGGCAGCAAAAGCCCCTCTGAAAAAAAGAGAGTTCAGTTCTCTGGGGAGCGTCAGCTTTGCTGCACTCTAACTGTTGCCCAGGACTGGAATACTCTCTCTCTCTGCCATTCTCCCTTTCTCTCTCTGTCTCTCTCTCTCTCTCTCTCCCTTTTCTCTTTCCCATTTTTTTTCCATCTCTGTTCATACTTGTCAGTCTACCACCAACAACATCCTGCCAAAAACGCACACTAGAATGAGCACCAGCAACAAACTGATAACATATTAAGTAGTTTTGTGTTTTTGAAGAATTCCAGCAGAAATGTATTTTCTTACAAATCATGTCCCCACCCACTTTAAAACTAATCTGCAGCTTTGTGCATTTTGTGGGCATTTTTCACTGCAGTGCTGCTGTTTTTGAATAAAACATATTGACAAATGTGATGGCATATCTCATTCATTTGAAGTGGATGATTTTGCATAATTCTCTCCCTAGCTGTCCACCTTCTCTGGGACAATCTTTGGGAACAGGGAGTTACTTTAGTCACCCTCCTCCTGATGTCACTGTATCTGAACAAGATGCTGACTTGTAAATGTTTGCCTCTGCAATAAATCGTACTATACATCAAGTTTGAATAATGCTATCAACCTTGCTCTGGGAGCATCTTTCTTGGTAAAGTTGTGGACATAAGCCATGTTTCCATCCACTTGTGAATCGAATTGTGTGAGGATCGCTAAAAATATGAATGCGAATAAAGCCGGTGAACATGCGTTTCCATCTAGAGCTTTAAATCGGATAAAGCATTTATCACAAGACTTTTATCGAACAAGAGAAAATCCGATGAGATCGACAGTACAAACCTTTGGTCGATTTTCATGATTTTTAATCGAATTTTACTGTTTCCATAAGGCATTTTTTATTCGATATAACTTAATTCGCATAAAACGTGTGGATGGAAACATGGCTATAGTTTCAGTTGCCTTTGACTTTGACTAACTTATTTCTGACCTCAAAACAAATATTAGAAGCCAGTTTTCCCATGTTACAGGTAGGGTTTTCCTTCAACAAACAGTTCTTCCCAGAATAGGTTATGGATGGCTTCTCTCTATAGAGTGATCCAAACATTTCAGAATGGTCAAATATACAGCTCTCCTGGGGGTGACCTCGCTTAGAATTGTGAAAATATGTTGTAAGGCTTATTTCAACACTGAAGCCTATGTTATTGATATCCCATTTGCTTTTTTCTTCTATTGGGTTAACTGTATTCAAAGTATTCTGTAGTTTATTTGAACTTTACCTCTTTGAAGCTAAGTGCAGCATTATTCCATTTACATGTTCGAGGAATATGAGAGTGAAAGGCAGGTGGGTTAGAGGTTTCCTCCTCCAAATGTAATGAATCAAGGTAAAATGTGATTGGTATACAGTATACTGTAGCTCCCACCTCAGGTCGGTATTGTCACAGAACATCTTCCATATACATATGGGTATACTGTATTATACATACTGTACCGGTGAAGGATAATTAGCGATGAGGCGTACAGTTATCCAAGAACGACGCAGGTCGTGGATGTGTTAATGGCCTCCTTGTCAGTGTGATCTTTGCTGTTGCCACTCTCTCTCTCTCGCTCTCCACGTGGACATGTGCCATCCTGTCTTCTCACCTCTCTCCGGGAGCCAGCAAAAACCCTTCCCATGAACCCATAATCTCCTTGCTGGCGCATACATACTCTCCCCCTCCGTCCCTGGGCTAGTGCCCGTGGAGACCCTGGCACTGTTTGGCCACATGACAGCACGCCAGGCCAGGAGGAGCCGGGGCGCCAGAGTTGGCGGGGGGAGAGAGAGAGTGTCTCCTCGCCGACTCATAAACGAAAGCGCATCTAACAAACGGATTTGCGAACGAGCTGGCAGCAGGCCTCTGAAGGACTGGTTTGATTTCTTGCCCTCCCTTTTTTCCCGGACGGTAATTAAGCCGTTGCGAGTCTTTAATTCCTTGTATGGCGTCTGGCGTGTGGCCGCGGTGGCTCAGCCTGGCTGGGGCAGACGTGTGTAACGGCGTCGGGGACTTGGCTGGTACCTCTACGTATGAGACCTTCAAGCGGAGAACCTCTAAATATGACACCTTGAGCTTCCTAGGATACAACTTTAGGGGTACACTTACAGGCTCGGTTTCATACGTATAGGATACAAGGAAAGACGCATCTTAATTTAACGGAGCAGACACCTTGCATACGTCCAATTACTCCCCGTCATGCAATCTCGCATATTCAATGTCGGATGAAAGAGAAGTCAGAGGAAACGTGGGGGATTTCTCCACCCTGCTAGCTGCCTAACGCCAGGCTCAGCAGGGGGCCAAGGAGCCAGGAGGACACATAGCCTCGGCCATGATGAATTGGTTGGCGTAAGGATCGTTTTCTCTGGGATGAAATGAAGCTGAAAGTTGACACCAATGGGACATTTGTGTAAACAGTTGGAAGACAAACCAAGGGAAGGTGTGGTGCTGTTTCTAGAGGTGCTGTTTATAGAGAGCATGGGACAGGAGGCCTTATACTGTACACACACACACACACACACACACTTGCTATACACACAAACACACGCAAACGCACACACACGTATTGCCACATGGCAATAGCTTTTTAGCCAATGTGGCACACGCGGTATGGAATTTCAGTGGAGATTGTCACATTTTTTCCACCTACTGTATATTTTATGGAATCACCAAGGAATGCTGGTAACCCTCGCTGACCCAGGACATGACACTTCGGTGGACCTAGACTAACGTTACCTCATAACCCTCCCTGACCCACATTCTCCTCAGTGTGCTTCTGTGGGGGGGGGTCTATCTCGCAGTTGCGGAATGTGGAACCGAACGCCAGTCTCCCCGGCCCCTGATCCCGGACGCATATTTATTTGGTCATTCATCACTCCTGGGCGACCCTTGACCTACTACCGTGTGTTTTTTCTTGTTTCCCCTCTCGCCCCAACTCCGACGCCTCTTCACCCCTGAGAGGAATTCAGGCCAAACTCAGCACAGGGCTACATGTGAACGCACAGTAGGGGTCCTCCTTCACGCCCTCCGTTCACAAAAAAACAAGTCCACAGATGGACTAAAGATGGTGGATTTGTTCTGCGGCTTATGCTAAGATGCTACAAAACGAACTTTGCTACAAGAGCGAGAAGATTAACGGCTCCTGATGTAGTAGGGGAAGTGTGTTGGAGACATGGTGGAGTTGGTGGGTACTGTACATCACTGAGTGTCTTGTTTGGCTCCAGGCTGTAACGAAGGAAACAGATGTGGTTGGAACCCAAAGGGACAAGTTTGGAAAAGGAAGGGTGTTGATACAGGACCTCAGTGTGGGATAAATGTAAGGGATGCATATTGAATTCTCTAGTGTGAAATTAGTCATAAATAAATAGCGTTGCTACTTGAAGACAATCCTCGGTTATTGAACTGTGGTCTAGGGCTGGAACATACACATATAAATCTATTGTAAAAGTTATGAATGTCCTTCAGGGAGAATGCTACCAGCACATGCAAAAAAGAAAACATGATTATTTACTTTTACCGCTGTGTCCCACGCTGTGATTGTCTGCTGTACTTGTAACTTTTCAAGTGGGCTATGAATTGAGGAGATAAAACAAGGTTATGCACGGTTTTCATTTGTTGAGATGGGGAGCCATCGCACGCAGATAACACTAAACATCTGCCAAGGGAAAAGGAATGATGACTGCGAGGCCAAGTCGATCTGCTCCTTGGGGCAAACATGTACTCTAAGCACTAGGTGGTGCATATTTACACACATATTTGTTCAGAAGTAAAACTGCTATATGAATCTTCACCTCTTACCTTCTCTCTCTCTCTCTCTCTCTCTCTCTTACTCTTTGTGTCTTGGTTCTCTGACCTTCACTACCTCACTCTGTCTATATTCTCTATTCCACTCTATTATTTTCAATGATAACATTTCCAATAATACAACAGGCTAGGATAGGATACAAGGATATCAATTGATATCAAACTACCAGTTTTCATTGGGAGATTAGAATGGCTTGTCTTTACATATTAATCCCATTGAGTGATGAATATAGAATAGGTTGAACCGCAGGGGAGAATCATGATTAATAATTCACAAATGTTGCTGAATTTCAAATCATGAATGCACAGAACAACACATCATGTCACAATGACAGAACTAGAGGTGTTGGAAAATAATCTGATCTGATCAAAACAAAGAGCATTATCAAATATAACACTATTGCACCACAGATCATTTGTGGCAAATGTACAATCACAAAGATACTGTAGTCTTTTTTGAAGCACAAACCAAAGATTCAGAGTAATTTTGACTGCACACATGGGGAGTCTGTGAATAAACATGGGAAAGATGTCTGCCGCCATCTGTGACAAAGATGGCTTCCTTTTGGACATGTATTAATGACATCCGCGTGACACTAGCTCCCGAGGTTAAGTCTATGTGGTCAACACATATGGGCAGGAGACAAATGACACCAAAGCGGCAACGCATTGTCTCAAAAGTAGACCTTGTGTGACATGCATCATACGTTCCGGGCCCTTCTCTAGGCCTGGAAATCTGCAGGAGATCTCTAAGCCTGGTGGGAGATGTTTTAGAAGTGGACCTATTGTGTAAATCAAAGTGATAATTGTAAATCATGTTCTTAAGGGAAGGACTCAATTGTGAGACTTACTAAATGTTTTCTTCTGTTGGGTTTTCACATTTGAATTCGATTACAGTGATAAAGAGAGAAAGGGAGTAATGTGTGAACTCAAAGAAAGATGTGAATGCTCATTGACATCAGCCTGGGGCCTAGGGACTTTGAACTTGTGCTAAACAATGTCTTCAATTATTATTCGTTTGACCGTTTATATGGTTATTGTCTTACAAGAGGAAACGGCTTGGCTCTTGGCAGACAAGTGTTCCACATTGAAGAACAAGTATACAGCTAAGGAACATAAACCATTAGGGCTTAAGTGCAACACACAACCCTTAGTGATCAGTGGCCTCGCATGTCAGCTGGGGGTCTCCTACTCCAGCTCAAGGAACAGCACTATAAATCCATCGATGCATGTAGGAGTTCTCCATTTTGACATTCATATTAACATTGATATAAATATTTAGCTGCATCCAACCTCTTTAACGTCATGCCATTTTCCTCCAGCCTCCCTCTAGCATAAGCAACACCCCAGCAAGTGTAATAAGGTGTTAATAAACACATTGTCTGTGTTATTACATGACATAAAGCAGTGCTCAGTGCCATAAGTAGTGAGATTACTGTTCCCATAAAGGATTGGAATGTGAATGGATAGGGGTAATTCATTAACATGTGACATGAAAAACAAACAGGCTCGAAAGGGAGCTTTTCACGTGTGAATAGTTTGGAACAATTACCAGGGCTCCTCCGAAGGGCCAAATGTAATGATTTCTCCAGGAAAATTATGTTTAAAGCCCAGCTGATGTATAATATAACATCATTTGAAATTAAAACGGCTCCTTCAAATGTAAATAGAAACATGGAGAGTTAGACCATGTGGCTTCCTGTGCAGTGGTAGCCGCTTCCTGTGAGAGGGCCGCCTGGGGAAAAACCTCTTCAAAGAGGAACATGCCAGGGAGGAGGTTCAATGGAAAAGTACAATAATTTGTTGATCTAGCTTTTTGAGAAACTACTGAAGGCCGTAAAAAAATGTGGGTGACTTAAAGAAATTTGACGGTGTATGCTATATTTATGGGTATCAAAATAAACAGTATTTCAAGTGTAGTTAGCTCACTTCATCAACTACATCAGCTCTCCATGGCCAAACTGAGTAGGCTCTGGTAGTTCTCTTTATTGCATGTCATGGGCATTTTTCCCTTTTTAAGTTTTATTTGTGCATTACATTTAATTTGTAAGGCATCAACAGTTGCAGAAAAGGCTGCTGTAAAGGGTTTACTTTTTTCTATCTTTTTTATTTTAACAATCCTCTATGCCAAACTCATTGTTACAATACATAGCTAGACTTCACCAGTAATCACATAAACACAATGAATTAAAAGAAAAGTCAAGAAGTTTGTTCTCCCTGTATCTCCATAGTAAAGGAAGCATTGGAGTTTGAATAGGTGTAAAAGCAAGGCGTACAGCACTTTAAGATTCTCCTGTCATAAATAGGCTGAGAAACAGGTGCTTATTCATGATGTGGAGCTGTTCCCTGTGTCACTGGGTCCCTGGGAATGGGTCCTAGAAAAGACAGGGCCATCCACTCAGTACAGGATGTGCTCAATAGCCTGCTCTGACCTGGTAAAAATGGGCTGTCACTTCAGGGGTCCCTCCCAGGGGACAGAGTGTAATTACCAGAGCATGGGCCCCAGGGCCAAATCAAATCCACTCTGAGCACTCTGAGCCGCCCACTAATCACAAATCAAACACCCTGGCCCTGGAGGTGGCTTCCCTTGGAAACTGAACCAAAAACCTTTTAACAGAAAAAGGTCAGGTTTGAAGGTAAAATCAAAGAGTGCAGAGTGTAGTGCAGTGCAGTGTAGTGCAGTGTGTGTGTGTGTGTGTGTGTGTGTGTGTGTGTGTGTGTGTGTGTGTGTGTGTGTGCAAGCATGTGCGTGCATGTGTGTGTGTGATGTATGCATGGCCACAATGCAAAACTTGATAACATGACTGTATGAATCATGGTCACTCATGTGCTGTACAGTACGTGTTATCATACCACAATTAGGTTATTTTGCTGTTGCAGTTAGTTTCACTTAATTGTGTACTAGTTACAGTTGAGTCTGGCGGATAGTGTTGGTCAATATACAGTACCCAGTATGCGTGCAATTCATGAAAGAACAGCAGTTACTTTTAAACATGTGCATGTTTTGATGAAGTAATGCAACCAATTAATCACAATCTGATGGCCTTGAAAAAACCCTACTTAAGATTGTTTCCAAAATGTGGATTTAAAAAAACAACAACCTCAAGCTTGCCTATCTGACTGACATTCCCACAACTTTATTTACTGAAACTTTTGCAAAATATGAAATATTGCTCTATCATTATTTTCCCTCTCTGTCTACATTGTTTTGCCTCCACATCTGAATTACAGCTGAATCTCTCCATGATAATTGACCAGTGGAAGCAGATAATTACTTCATTGATGTTGAATTTCTTTTTAGATATCTACAGCTACAACTTAATTTGCTGCTTGGCCATTAAGAGGGAGACATTTCCTTATAATTGATAGTGAACGGAGGGGAAGAAAACTCTTAATTTGATTAGGCATGTTGAGCTTTTCAGTCTGGCTGCTCTAAATGCAAGAACATACAGTTGATGAGAGCAAGCTTAACAAAACAAAGACTGAATATAAGTGGCCGTTTGATGGCCAACTCTGTTTGGAACTGTCCATATTATGATTCCATTCTTGTGTTATCACCCCACCCACATTTTCTCCCAGTATCCCTCCATCTTGATCCCGTTCCCCTCCATCCACTACCCTCTTACATGAATGGTCTTATCCTCCATATCACTCACTATCCTTCTTCGTCTCTTTATCCCTCTTTCCTCTCAAACCATCAGGGCCTTGAAGGTCTCCTCAGATCACGTCACCGTGGCGTTCCATCTGGATCCAATCCCCTGCAATTAACCAGGCCGGCTTGGGAATGTTGCTCTCTCTGACATCCCCCTCCCCACTCTTCTCCCCTCCCTTTCTCTCCCTCTCTTTTTCTCTCTCTGTCTGCATCTGTACAACGTTCCTCAAAGTTCATTGGAAGAAGATATTCATTCTTTTCATGTTTCTCTGAATAAAAGCAATGTAGAATCTCATCTATGTTTTTTTTTTCTCATTGGGTGGGCTCCTCTATTCTGTATGGAGAGACGCGTTGCAACATAAGTATATATCCACAGCATAAGTAGACATCCAAAGACAGAGATTAACACAACAAACATCTACAGTATGTTTCATTATGCCTGAATAATTGTGTCAAAAGGGCACTTATAACCAACTCTTTCTCCAGGATAAAACATCTGTTTCTTGGAAAACAACACACCGTGCAGTCAAAGAAAAAAATCAGTAAATCATTCAACAAATATAGAAAATGCCAAAACAGCAGATATTATTTAAATGATGTGTTCACAGCAGATATATATATATTTATGCAGTCTGGGCTGTGGGTCTGCAAAAAAGTTGTGTTGTGTTTTTCTTGGTAACCATACAATAACCATCTGAAAAGTGCTTTTATTCCTCTCTGAAACGGCGGCCTTCCTTGCTCTCCA
This sequence comes from Borostomias antarcticus, assembly GCF_949987555.1. Taxonomy (NCBI): domain Eukaryota; kingdom Metazoa; phylum Chordata; class Actinopteri; order Stomiiformes; family Stomiidae; genus Borostomias; species Borostomias antarcticus. The sequence continues at coordinate 30,008,329 of NC_140236.1, forward strand.
TGAGGTCATAAATCCCGGCCATTCGGAGCAGCTAAAACTCGGACGCCAATCGCCAGAGGAGCAGGGACTGGGAAGGGAGCGGAAGCTCCTTATGTTCCCGGGTTTTCCAGGGCACGGGCCTCGGCGAAGTCGTCCCAACGCTGTGTTCCCGAGCACGGGAGTTCAACAGGTCCAGCTCCAGCACAACCGTCAACGGTCGCCAGGGGTTTGCACTGACAGTCCAGTGCACAGACAGTGACAGCTTTATAAGCCTGTGGCCAACGTGCAACACAATTTACAACCAAACTGCATTTGGCTCCTTGGTGTCTGGTTAACATTAGTTCATATACTTATTGCTGCTGGGATATTATGGTATACAACAGGATAGAAAACCAAATTGGGAATTTTATTATAGATCAACAGGGTACGTACTGTAGGCTACTTCATGTAATTTCGATGACGGAAAACTGAGTTTCACTTCTTTCACAAACATAACATACATATCACATTAGGTTAGAATGGCTTACGCTTTTATAAGTGTTATGGTGCTGTCAGTTAAATACATCTCACTTAAAAAAGCAACCCCACTGAATGTTCTACCGGCTATACACACACATACCTTTCTCTCCACACCGCTTGGGCCCAGGGAGGAAAGATCAGGCACACATGACTCTTAATGATCCCTTTACAAGTGAAGCTCAACTGTGTTTGTTTGGTTTGGAGCGCAAAAGCCCACAAAATGCAAGGGTCCACTTTTGCTTTCAAACCTCGCCAATACTCCACACTCTTCCTCTCAATTCAAGTGGTTTGTAATTCAGTATGGAGTTTGTATATTTGCCCAACACCGGTAGCCTTGGGCTTAGAGCATATATTATGCATAACCAATGTATTTTATTTAAAATTAATTAGTGAAGCACATTGCTGTGGATTGTTTGCCAATGGAAACAGACAGAGAAGGAGAGGGGGAGCAAGGAGGAGAGAGTGGGGTGCTGTGGTGGCAGCTGTGACTCTGCCATTCCTCACTGCTCTCCAGGAGCAAGATTAATTGTTAATGGAAGGCCTTTAGGCCATGGAAATGCCCACAGCGGTCCTTCTACCAGCCGGGGCTACGCAGGGCTTATTGTCTCAGCCTCAGCCCAGCCCCTGAACGAGGCCCAGGCCAGTCCCACCCCCACCCCCCTCCTCCGATCCAGTCCCTCCCTCATTACCTAAGCAAGAAAAACACAGCTCTCTTTTGGCTACCTGTTCTATATTTTACACTTCATTTGTGCCACAGAGACTAATTAATTTAAACAGAACTTCACACCAAAGTCTCTTATTTTCTCACTCTCTCTTTGACGTGCATGATCTTAGAATAGAAAGAGTCGGGGGTCACTTTTTTTAAACGTGCCAGGGTGCATTATCTCTGGCAAGGCGAGTCAAATCAGCCCTGCAATTAACTGAGACTCGGCGCGCCATCTTCCTCGTTCAGGGCTGGGTTGAATTCTCTCTAGGTAATTAGCCTTCATTAATTAAAAATGCCAATCATGCTGCATATCAATAGTGTAAATCACATGCTCTGGGAGCACAGCTTTGAGGATGTCTTACTCTCCAGGACTGCATTGGCAAAGTTATCAACTACAGTATTGCGATAGATATGTGGCCAGGAAAGTATAAATTACTCTGTATTAGTACATATTTTTTTATTTTCTGTTATTATTATTATTATTATTATTATTAATAATCATAATAATAATAATCATGATTTTGTATTTTTTTTAAATTGCAGTGCAAGAACATCAAAATGTCAAAATGTATCATGCAGTATTCCATTCAATCTAGTTGCTTTATTGCTCAAACCTTCATTAAATGTACTTTCAGTATTTAAAAAAATAATTTAATCTTGATTAATAAGAATTTGGTTCCTTTTTTCACTTATTGCAGGGGATTACCAGGCTTGAAAAACATGGTTGTATTGATTCAAGTGGTTTTAGGAATTACTTTCATTATGATTTAAGGTACTTACCTTTGTAATTGCAGGAAAAGTTGTCATCGGCTGGAAAGAATTCAGAAAGAGAAGTTTTTGCTCTCTTTAAGTAGACCATCAATAATAGAGCCACTTAGGCCTGGCTGGCATTGGTCAGCCCTGACCCTTACCTACATCAACCAGCCACTCATACAGACCCGAGGGGCCAATTATTCCTCTACACTTTACACAAACGAATTGCCTTTTCCACAAGTCCTTTGTGGCACAAACACACACACACACACGCATACACACACACACACACACACACACACACACACACACACACACACACACACACACACACACACACACACACACACACACACAGAAGAGACATTGAATGCATGACTTATGACTTTAGACACAAACATACACTGGGTACTTTATAGTGTAGATAACATTCCGTTTTATTTAACTTGTGGTTGTGGTTTGACTGAGAAAATATGCTCTGAAAATGTTACTGTTGCTCTAAGGTCAATTTGAGAGGGAGATGAAATCATTTTAAACCCCAGAAGAAACCAACATAGACCAAATATTTCCTTCTCATTAGTGATAAAACACTATTTGGAGACGACTCCACAAGCACAGCATTTTTCTGCTGAATCATGTCTAGGGGATGTGGATAAAAGTAACTGCAATGAGTACTTTATCAATGACTAGTTAGCCCTGTATCTGCCCAACTGCTAGGCTATGTATGCAGGGGAAATGCTTCCCTGTGCTGCTTTGACCAAAGCAAATTATGTAGCCCAGCCTACAGGTGTCACATCCCCTCTCCAGGAAGTCGACCCTCACAAAGGTTGGTAACATGAGCAACACTGGGCCTGTTGTTGAGTGACGGAGTGAAAATTCTTGGGAAAAGGTCATCGAAGGTGTTCCTCTCTAGCCTTGACTTTCACACCTCATGCTTAATCCTCCTCCATGGTTTCTCCTCTCCAGAATGTTGTTCACACCAGGTTTGCACTTCGACCCTGAACTTGAACCTTCACCCTCGAACCTTCACCAACCCACCTCACAGATCATCCAACCAAATCATTACTGGAGGAGGATGAGCAGGGGAGGTAGTAGAGAATGGTTTCTTTTTGGTTACTTTCCAATTTAAAAGTATTCGTGCCGTTGTTAAGTTGCATCGACATGACATTTATTACAAATATCTATTAAATTGCAATAATATAAATAAAAATAATAATAATAATAGTTGCCTTCCAAGTCAAGCCTGATTTAGTGAAGAATTGATCTGGCTTTTTTATTAAACAGAAGGGGCCCTAGAGCACCCAGGGATTGTAGGCGTTGTCTTTCCTTCCTGTCTTTTGGCCAGACCAGGAAATTTGGACCGATTGTCTGACATTTTAAGGCACTTTCCTTTATTCCATGGAGTCCGGCCTGTCGACATTAATCAAATGTACATACAGTATGGGGATTTATTTATTTATTTATGTATTTTATTCATTCATTCCATAGAGTCAGGTCTGCCGACATTGATTAAATGCACATACAATATAGATATTAAGTGTGCCGACCCACAACCTTAGCACTGTTTATTTATTAGAAATATTTAGGCAATTCTCCACTTTATTTTTGTCGAGAGAAAAGCTGGAGTTATTTTATTGTAATAGTTATTCTCTTTGATGGTTTTTCGCCATTATTTTGGTTTACTAGTGTTCTCTGTCATGTATTTCCCTTCAATTCACACAAAGTTGCCCTTCACCTCATGCTGTGAAGGAGCCAAACATAAGCACAAGCCATGAGCTTTGTCCAAGTACTACAAAACTTTATTGATCATTCCTCAGGCAGTTATTGGTCAGACTTATTTACTATGGGCTGGGGGTGTAGTGGTGTGGTTCCCAGGATTCAGAGCTAAGCTGTTCTTGTTGATTTGAGTTTAATTCATGGTGCTGCTGATAGCATGTCAGCTATTGCAGTGCTGCAGTATATCATGTTACTCTATTGACGATAAACAGAAATCTAAAGCAGGAAGCCAACAGTGAGGGAGTTAGTGATGCGTGAGTCATACTCCTAGACTGTTCAGATTAATCTGGTAGAGTTCCCTGTGATCCCAGCAGAATCTTTGTGTTCCCTCTAAAAAGCGTCTGCTGTGAGAATCCCCATGTCATTTTGAGCTATGACTTTCCTGATGAACTCCTCCTTGAACTATGAGTTTTGTTGCCCAAACCGCTTTCAGTGATTTCTATTCAAAATGCATTTTGTACTGTAGGGTTTACCGAAAACACCAGCCAACCATGTAACAAACCAATAACACTCAATGGCCACATGTCTAAACTGCTTGAAATGAATTCAAGCATATTTGCACATGTTTGAGTAGAGAGAACCTCTTTTTGACATTGACTTCTTTGTTCTGTTAACATTATTTTGCTTTTTACTACTTCCAACTTGGGTGTCATGAACAGTGATACAATACAGATTGCTGCAGTGCAGTCCTCTGTGATGTTTCACATAGACTTTACACATTGTAAAAGAGAAAATGTACCCCCTGTGGACTGTTTTAGCAGCTGTTTCCAATTCACATGTGCAGTGTGAGGTGAGCGCTGTTTACATTGCCATCAGAACATATCAGTGAAACGGGAGAAAAATTGTTTGGTGAGGGGGGGGGGGAAAGTTCCAAAAACTTCAGTTCCAGTGAAAGGAAAACGTCTCTGGCTGTTGTAAAGAAATAGTTTTGAGACATGGCCAAAGAAATTCCACCAGACATAACAGAGTTTTATGACGAGGGCAGCCCTGTGAAACTGTCCGAGCTTGACATTCTCCAGCACGAGGTCAGCAGCAGAGCCACAGTTTTGTTCATATTTGTGTCATATTGGAGTTCACTCAACCTCTGATTATTATCTATGGGGGAAAGGAGGTTTCTGTCCAGGCTGCTAACAGGGTTAGCAGTGCCATGACTGTCGCCTAGATTGTGATGGGTGAGGTCACCTGCTCCACTGTATGGCAAGGTAGAGAACCATGAGAGAAATAGTGATTTAAGATGACCTAGCCTTGCTTCATGGTGAGAGACTGTGGGCAGTGCTGGGGCTAATGTTACCTATCGTTACCTAACGTCACCACATTCTGTGTGGGGCCCAAGGCTGTGTGGGGCCTGGGATGGTGTAAAACATAAATGCATATAAATTATTTAATATACTGTATATATACACATACATACATACATACATACATACATACATACATACATACATACATACATACATACATACATACATACATACATACAAGACATTTTTCAAGCCATTGATTCACTAGTAAGATAAGATAAGATGAACTTGAATAATCCCCAGGGGTAGATGGGTGGATGAGGGGGGTGGGGGGCGGAGCAGAAGCAGAAGTTATGCAGTCAAGATTCTCACATCAGGTGTCTCCCCTGCCAGGTAATGTTGCTAGTTACCATTCAATCAGTAACATGTACGTAATGAACAACAAGAAATATACTTATTGGTCTCAGTATTGCTTCCTTACGTACATACTTTTGCCACTTTACCACAGGAACTTCAACCCTTGATTCCTTTGCATGGCCATCATCCACAAGACATCAAGCAAAGGGGGCCCTGATTCCTGTATGGGACCACCCCTCCCCTTGCGCTGGTCCTGACTGAATCCTGTATGGGACCACCCCTCCCCTTGCGCTGGTCCTGACTGACTCCTGTATGGGACCACCCCTCCTCTAGCTCTGGTCCTGGCTGACTCCTGTATGGGACCACCCCTCCCCTTGCGCTGGTCCTGACTGACTCCTGTATGGGACCACCCCTCCTCTAGCGCTGGTCCTGACTGACTCCTGTATGGGACCACCCCTCCTCTAGCGCTGGTCCTGACTGACTCCTGTATGGGAACTTGGGACCACCCCTCCTCTAGAGCAGGCTGAGATAAGTACACTGATCCTCAGAGAGAGAGAGAGAGAGAGAGAGAGAGAGAGAGAGAGGGAGGGAGAGAGAGAGAGAGATAGAGAGAGAGAGAGAGAGAGAGAAGGAGATAGATAGAAAGATAGATAGATAGATAGATAGATAGATAGATAGATAGATAGATAGATAGATAGATAGATAGATAGATAGATAGATAGACAGATAGATAGATAGATAGATCAGTCATTCTTATTTCTTAATCACAGTGGGGAGACAGTATGTGACACATTATAAGGTATGAGGCAAAAAAATTGTTCAAGAAGTTATAACAGAAGTTATACAGAGTTTAACAGAACTCTCAATGTCAAATAGTATTTCTCACTTCATGATAAAAATGAGACGACAAGGAGCTGTGAGATAAGGTGTATCTGAACATATTCAAAGGGAAGGGAGTAAAGAGGCAACATTCAGCAGTTCAGGCAGCTTATTCGTTTCAATAAGCACAGTCCACTCCATGGCGCTATAGAGATTTCCTCTCATCCACATTCTGGCTAATGCCATACTCTGCTCTCATTGGGCTGTTTTGCTCGTCTCACTCATGCAAATCTATGCTGCAGCTGTGAAATGACGGTTGCAAATAGCAATCGGCGTCTAGACTAGAGTCACAACACCGACAAATTGTTATGAGACATTGGGGGGCTAAATTGGAGTCATTACTGTAATGGGCAATATTTAACCTAATGGGACAGTTTGCCTGTGCCTAGAGGAATGTTTCATTAATTAAAGGGTACCACGAGAGACGCCTGTGACAACTATGTTTTATGGATGATCCTGTTTGTTCTGTTTTGCACTTCTAAATTTGAAGACCTGTCCTGCGCCTGCTGATGCTCCTCTGTCATGTTAATGTTTGACCACATTTTCACCCTTCAAAAGTGGGTAAACAGCAAACGGAGGCTCTTGGTGATTACTTAGAAGAATCTGTTCACTTAGACGGTAATTGCCACGTCATAGTATACTGTATGCCTTTGTCTCTCCAGAACCTCTTTTACTTTCATCTTAGGTTACTATCACACCAGAAAGTCCGAACCAAGGACCAGACCAAATGAGTAAAGTTGCAACATTGTTGCAGTTTTTTTTTTTGTCTGGTTCGCGTTCACAAGGTCATTTGTGTAACCGAACCAACACATGTAAACAAATGTCACGCGGTCGTACAGGTTGCTCATCTATTGGCTAGAAGAATTAAGACGGAAAATCTATCATTAACCGCATGCCAGTCCCCTACTGTAGGCTATATTGGAATCCATTTACCCCGCACCAACAAACAACGTGTCCACAGCCAAATCTGAATTTTCTATAGGGTCCATAGTGATGCACTAATAGTCAAATATTTGCGCTACTCACCAGATTATGTCCACATTGTAATCCAAATACGATATAACGTCCCTTTCGATTGGGAGGATGACAATTCTATCTGTCCTGGGATGTGCATAAAGAAGGCCGTAGGCTATTGATTTCGAGAAAGTGCCCTCCCCAAACAACTATAACGAGGATGGTTAATTATGTTTTTGAAGAGCGATTTTACGGATTAAGAACTTTCAATCAATCTATCAATTGATCTATCAGTCAGCGTCGTTTCTTGTGATATGCCTGTGTGTCCAGATGCTGCGCCAGGGCAAAATGAAATCTTACATTTTGATTGCGGTTCACTGTCTATATTTCACAAAGTTTATGCACTGATTACATTGTAAAGGATTAGGCTACTCAACAAATCTGTCAAATGTCATCACGTAGGCCTAATCGACCAGAGCTTTAGGGTAACCATAGTTGTAGGCTACTGTAGTTATCCTTGTCAGTCAAAATATTGCGAATGTCTACATATTGTTATTGAATCTCTTTAATCTTGAACTTGTTATAAAATTATTATCACATGAAAGTGATAATTAATCAGAAATTATATGAACGTTTTCTTGGCAGGAGCCTATGGGTCAATGCACGCAGCGGAGCAAACTTTTTTGGTCCGATAGTCCGATTCCAAACGAATCAAATGTGTAGGTGTGAACACACCCTTAAACGTTTATGTGCACTTTATCCCCATAACTAAATTCCAGAGGCTTCTCCAGAGCCACAGTTGAGGTGTCTTTCTCTGTCCTTACCTGTAATGGTTCTCTATGGCAGGTAAGTTATTCGGTGTTCCCACTGGGTGTTGTGTGTTGTGTGTGTGTTGTGTGTTGTGTGTGTGTTGTGTTGGGTGTTGTGTGTGTTCCCACAGGTGTTCCCACTGGGTAAAAAACACTTGTAGGCCAATCGCATGCAGTTTGTCACCTAAAACCATCTTGAAATGTATCCCATTGATCCTTTAGATTGGGTTGTGGTTTCAAATCTTCAAAGGTCCTGTGGTGAGCTGCTCAGTCACTACCATGTGTTGGGAAGGAGAGAGCGCTTCATGCCTTTCAAGTGATTGGAAAAAGACAAGTCCTCTCCTTGGAGGATTTTTCTCTCGTCTCAAGAGGATGATTGAGATCTTGTTAACGCCAAACACAAACACAAACACAAACACACACATACACCCCCCACGCACACGCACACACACACACACACACACACACACACACACACACACACACACACACACACACACACACGCAAGGTCCAAAAATACACACACAACACACAAACCATCAGGCAAGTGCTCTACAATTGGCCTCCTTTTTTATTTCTATCTTCATTCATTACACACACACACACACACACACACACACACACACACACACACACACACACACACACACACACACACACACATAATTCAATACAAATCCTCCGCACTGCAGGTAATCTATTTGACTCTTTCCCCTGCTGTTCTTCATTCATTTTTTTCGCCTTGTTATATCCAACAGTCCCCAGAGAGACCTTTTGTTATTAATATGGTCTTGCTGACGCACAAGACATTACTGTAGAACATCACTGCAGAGTTTCTAAGACATTTTCCCCTCACTCTTGACATGACTAGGCAGAGGTCTGGCATTTCTTTACTGATACTGTCCAAGACTCAGACATACAGGATTCTGCTGAAGATCAGGTGTGAATAGAGAGTGTGTGTGTGTGTGTGTGTGTGTGTGTGTGTGTGTGCGTGGACATCTACAGACTAAATGTGTGTCTTTCTATACCAAAGAACACCCCACTTCCCTTCGAAGACAGGACCATCACTGTTGACTGGAGGTCTGTACAGACTGGATGAAGAACACGAAGACAGGACCATCACTGTTGACTGGAGGTCTGTACAGACTGGATGAAGAACACGAAGACAGGACCATCACTGTTGACTGGAGGTCTGTACAGACTGGATGAAGAACACGAAGACAGGACCATCACTGTTGACTGGGGGTCTGTACAGACTGGACGAGGAGCACGTGCACAGCGACCAGAAGGGTCCTCGACCTGCTGGTGTAATAGTCCCCATGTGTGGCACGCTGAGGCGTATCCCATGGGGCACTGCGCGCACAGGAGGCCACTTGAAAGCCTAGCTGGATGTAGCAGCAATCAGGGCCAGGGCAGACGCGCCGGGGAATAATCTGTTCCAGCTTGTGGAGCGTGTCGGGCTACGGCGAATAGGGGCGAAGGCAGGGAGGGCGTCGGGGCCTCATTTGGGCAAGGTCAGAGGAAGTCAGATGCCAAATATGCGTCCGTCGGTCTCAACCCCTCGTGCTATTCCAGTACCCATGTGGAGAGGCACTGTCTGGCGTGACTATTACATTACATATTACACTATTATATGCAGGGGCGGCTTCATCCATCTCAAATCACCTCAAATCAAGCCAACATGGAACACCACATCACATCTACGCCTCTCTCTTAAAGGACAATGCTCGTTTTTGACAACCTGGACCTTATTTACGACATATTATAAGACGTTTGACTCACCGAGATCACTTTGGTGTAGTTCGGAGGCATGTAGAAGAAATGTAAAATCCAGTGCGAGCCAGTATATCCATGTAATGGCGGTGGTGGGGGCACTGAGAATGCAGTTTTCTCAAAATCTATTTTCTGCCGCGAAACGGTTGTTTTCATCAATCTGTCTTGATGAATCGCTAGTTGTGCTTACATAGAGAGCATAACTGTTGTGGTTTTCACATGCCATGATCTTTAGAAACGTCTTTCGAAACGAAATAGCTTCCTCACTTGCTCCAGCACTAATGTGCACAGTGCGCAATTGTTGCTCCAGCACGCTGTGCACATGCGTGCTGGAGCAAGTGAGGAAGCTATTTCGTGTCTAAAGACGTTTCTAAAGATCATATTACAGAGGCATGTGAAATATCACAACAGGCCTATGCTCTTTATGTAAGCACAACTAGCGATTCATCGACAGATTGATGAAAACAACTGTTTCGCGGCAGAAAATAGATTTTTAGAAACTGCATTCTCAGTGCCCCCACCACCGCCATTACATGGATATACTGGCTCGCGCTGGATTTTAAATTTCTTCTACAGGCCTCCGAACTACACCAAAGTGATCTCGATGAGTCAAACGTCTTATAATATGTCGTAAATAAGGTCCAGGTTGTCAAAAACGAGCATTGTCCTTTAACAGTACAATAAACGGCACTGTGTCACATCATATGGTGACAAGGACCACTGTTGGGCAAGCTATTTAGTAAAAGTAATCAAGTCAAGTTATTGATTACTTTCTTTAAATTGTTTTTTTTCTCTAAATTGTAGTAGATTACTTTACTGATTACTCTCTGAAAAGTAATCCGTTTACTAATTACTTTTGAGTTAGTTTCTAAAACCAGATCATTCCTACCCAAATCATAGAAGTGCTGATCTACGATCAGTTTTGCATCTTAGATCATAATAGACACAATAAAATCTGATCCTTTACCAGCGCTCTTGACACATCTCGACCGTGATGACATAAATGGACAGTTCAGCCACGACAGCAGAGACCACATCTGATTACAGTAATCCATTACTTTGCAATCGTTACTCCCAACAATGAAAAGGACACACCGAGCCTGGATGCCCTACGGACACCCACGATGCATCGCGCTGGTGTCATCCCCTCCCTGCAAGATGATGAAGAGGATGGAGAGGAGAAGGAGGAGGAGGAGGTAGAGAAGAAAGAGAAGACAGCATAATCAGTAGGCAGTGACCCGGAGGAGGTCAGGTGGGGCTGCAGGGAGTCAACTAATGAACAGTCCAATCAGCACGCAGAGGACGATTAAGAGGAGCCCCGGGGTCTGATGGAGAGATGGGGGGGGGGGGGGGAGAGGGAGAATGAGAGAGAGAGAGAGAGAGAGAGAGAGAGAGAGATGAGCAGAGAGATCGTCCCAAAAGACCTCCCCATTACCCTTGCCTGATTCTGGAGGCATAGGAAGTGATTGATACTTTGTACTCTCTACTCTACTCTTCTCTACTGTTCACTGGGGCGCGGTCAGCCAGGAGGGACCTGAAACCCAAGCGAGGGTTATACCCGAAGGACATGTGTTAATACTTTATTTTACTGTTGTGTGATGATGAGGAGACATGGCTAATAATTGGTTTGTTTGTGTTCTTTAATTAACAGATGTACTGGAATCAAAACTGTAACAGTATACCTTTGACTCGGACACAAAGGAATTTTGCACTTCAAAATAATATTATCAAGTTTGTTTTATTGTTGCTATTGTGTATTGTATCAAATACGGAAACCAGTCTGTCAGAGCGCTCTGGCAGGAAATCTATTGTCTTACGCTATGAAAACATCAAAAGCTGAATTTTGGCAGTATATCATGGTTCAACTGAGTATTGGAAAGTTGTAGGGTATTGCTGGAAGTCGTTAGATCTTTCACAGGGCACAAATGGCTTTGGGGGCTTTTAATGTCATGTCACAGTGTGACAGCCTGAGGGACTGCTAAAAGCTCTGCTAGACTGGTACAAATCACACAGCGCATTAGGGCCACTAGCCAAATTAGCGCAACAAATTCATATTCGTCGCACTGATGTCACTCACGCACGTGCATGCACACATGAGCACAAACTCACTGTACACATCCCATGGGTTGCCTCTCACATACATAAGCAGGTACTCCTCCTACTTCTCTCTCCCTCTCTCTCTCTCTCTCTCTCTCTCTCTCTCTCTCCCTCCCTCTCTCTCTCCCTCTCTCTCTCTGTAAATACAGGATGCATTGTGTTCCAAACCTAAAACCTTGGCAGCTTCGAGAGGAGCACCAGAGTGATCTCAATCTGGCTGGTCACGGCTGAGGCCATTGTTTCATCTCATCGCTGTCCAGGCTTTGTCACACGCAGCCTCAGAGTCGTATCCATGAGCCCAGTCTCCGGTCCTCTCCTCTCAGGGAGGGGTGGCACCCCCGTTCCTGCTCTGCTTCCTGGCCCCCCCAGCCAGCCACATGTGTCTTGCTGCGCCGTCCTGTTCTGCTCCCAAGGCATAAGCAGCTCATCTCAGTCTCTCTCCCTCTCCTTCCCTCTCTCTCTCTCCTTCTCCCTCTCTCAATTCTACAAGCTTTCTTGGCAGGAAATACACAGTAAATATTACCAAAGCACAGAACTATGTAACTAAACAACAAAATCAGATATGATAACACCATTCTAGTTGTTAGCATATCGGTTTTTACAAATATTACACAGATAATAAATAGTATACAAATATTATACAGATAAGAAGTGTACCCCCCCCCCTCACACACACACACACACACACACACACACACACACACACGCACACACACACACACACACACACACACACACACACACACACACACACACACACACACACACACACACACACACACACACACTCCTCATCCAAGGCCTTGTGGTGGTATTGATTAAAGCAGTGTCTTCTTGTCTCCTGCCAGGGTTTTTCCATGGACAGTTCTGAACTGAGAGGAAACAGCGACAAGCAGTGGGCCGGGGGTGGGGGGGTGTGGGGTTTGGCGGGGGCGCTGGGGGGGCTGGGAGTTATGCCACTATCCCTCTGTCAAGGAAATGTCGAAACCCCCTTAAGGCCAAATCTGGTGTCCTGTCATGCTGCCCGAGCTGTGATGCATCACTTCAAAGTAAAGGAGGTGGTTTGGTGACTCTTTCTGGCGATTGAGGCACTCTTGAAGAATCCTTCTGGAGGACGAAGATTGTCTCCTGAGCATGTTTAGGCATCCTCCCTTCCTCTGCCCCCCCCTCTACCCATCCTCTATCTCTCCCACTGCTCCCTCCTTCCTGCTACGGTAAGGGGGTTTTGGGTCCTGGGAGGCAGGGCCGGTCTGCTCTGTGCCTGAGTGTAAATCAGTGCTGTATGCGTTGAGTCAATAGCAGCACATCTGTAACAATAAAGCAGGTTAACGTTGGAGGCGTCCCCGAGGAACGGAGCTTGCATTGGGGGAACATCTGGAGAGACATTTGGAACCGCCAGCAGACAGTCACACTCTCCCTCTCTCTCTCTCTCTCTCTCCCTCCCCAACAACGAGTCCCTCCCTCAGTCTATCCCCCCTTCTCCTTCCTTGTCCAACAACGTGCCTCACCTTCTGCTCCTCGACCTCTACTCCCTCTCTCTCCCGTTTGCTCATTCTTTCTCCTCTCCCTGCTCCCCACCCCTCCCCTCCCTTCTCCGTAGAAGGTCCCTGCCCTCGTCTCGCTGTCTGCGGGGGGGGGGGGGGGGGGGGGGGGCAGCTTAGCATTAACTAAGCTGCCCCTACGCAGTGCAGACAGTAGTTAATGCTGATGTTGCGCCAAAGTACAGCCGTGCAAAACCGTTGACCGTGGTCCAATAAAACAAATCCATCAACAGGCAGAGATATCCAGCGTGGTGCCGTTCATCAGCGTAGGGCTACACGTGATGCTACTCTGCACTCCAATGCAATTAGCCTCGAAAGCGCGGTAACCTCATTCCCAATCCCCGTGCACGCTCATTCATTAAATGTGATGAAGAATTCGAGGAAAGGGGCAGGGCGCGCCTTAAGTGGAAAATATGATTCAGCTCCCAACAACGTATCACTGGGGGTTATTTAGCCCACACACTAACTGCCGGCGGTTTTCAAAACATGTAAACATTACTCCCGCAAACGCATGTTTTCTCCAGAAGGAAACGGTCATTTCAGACCTGTTCTACGGGGGTAACAGCAGACGCTTCATAGGGTAAAACGGAAGAGAGGGTCAGGGAATTGTCTCTCCCGTTCACTGTATCAAGTCCCCTGTGCCTCTAACATATTCAGGGTTGCGCGGGGGGCCCAAGGCACTGATGGTTTAGCTGGGGAGAAGCCCAGACACGTGGCCCCGTCGTGTGCCGGGGCCCGGACAGGCCATTTTCATGGCGGTTCCATTAGCATGGCCCCGTGGCATTCTCTGGGCTCTAGGCAGCTCCCTGCTCAGGGAAAACATCATTAGATTTAACACCCCATCATAAAGTGGTAAGGTACTGTAAAAGTTTCAGGAGGAGACGAAGAGCCTATATAGGAAACAATACAGATATTATGACTTGGACTCGCATGCCACTGTATCTGGGTATGCATGAGAGCCAGGTCACTTATGATATACAGTAAATATCATCCGTGTGTCACACATTGTCACTCAAACACACGCCAGAGTGATTAGGATGAAATTCCACTTTTCCACTTTTCCTAATCAACTCGATCTGTTTTGGCCCACTGTTTTAGACAGTGCAGATTTACTTTGAAGATTGACATGGTGGGATGATCCTCTTATAAAGAATGGAGGGAAGAAATGGAAAAATCTGGAAGTGTGTAATCACCGGCAGGAAGTGGTGTGTGTTCAATTGCCATATCCTGGTTCCATTGGTCGGGTGAGTTTTCTGAATGAAAGAGAGGAGAAGAGATGTTTTATTTTTGTGCGGTAACAGAAAGTAGGAAAGAGAAAACAATAATTCCAATGCCACAACTTTTTGTCTAGGCAAGTTTTAGTAGTAGGGGCAGCAGCAAAACTCAAAATAGACATCATTAGAAGGCAGGTTTACCAATTATCTGATGGGAAAGTTTCTGTCCACACGTTTGGGGATTGTGCTGAAACACAACATCACCGCATTGCACAGATGGTTCACGATGACAGATGCGGAGTCCTGTGCAGTTTCATACAAATAGTATTGCCATGTGGAAAGCGCCTCAGAAACAAGTATGTTGTGAATTATATTACCTTATACAGTATACTGTTCTATGTATATACAGTATGTATATGTTATATGTATACTGTATGCAACTTAATTTCCTCTTCACCTGTCTGTCGGGTAGGACGTTGTGAAGAGCAGTCAACTGTTACATATGGTCTCATTCTAAGAGACAGCACTATGCCGATGAGTTCAGAGTTCAAAGGAGGAGCCAATAGGGGGAACCAGAGATACCTCCATTCTATCTGATAAGTATTCAAGTCGGTCTTGTTCAAGGTGGGATTGTATGTGCCATGCCATGTCTATCCTGAGGAGAGTGTTTCTAGTAAATGCTGTGGTTCACCTGGCAGCAGATAGATATAGATAGAGAGAGATTATTTATTTGCTCAATTTGGTAGATTATTCAACAGAATAATGAGACTAGAACCTCAAGTGCAGTTCTTAAAGACCATGGTCCTCATTCCTGAACGCAGTTAAGAAAAAGTTAAGAAGATATTTCTTCTTAACTCCACTTACAAAGTTCCTGGGACAATTCTGGCATTCCTGAATGGTTTCTTATCTGGGATTTGTTCTTATCTAAGAACAGGATTTAAGAACGCAGAAATGCAGTTGTAGGTAGGCCAGATTGGAGTGTGCCCATGTTCGCAAGGGCTGAATTTATGAGAAATCCGAGGTGATTGCGTTCACATCAATTCTACAGACATCCTAGACTTTAATTAATAATAATAAATATGATAATGTTTGTATCATTTTACATTTATAGTCATGATTCTACGAGGCATCGAGGAGTCCTACTGTAAAATAAATAAAAGCACTACACAAACACTGCAAATGGCAGTGAATAAATAAATAAGCACTAAACTCAGTCGCTATACTCAGACTCAGCACAACAGCACCTTATATTCCATAGTCATCAGAATGGACAGATCTTCATTCTGTAAATTAACATGTGAATATCCATAAGTAAAATATAGGCTATCATATGGGCCTACATAATATAGATAGGGCCTATCAAGATCCACAAGTCTACTCATGCATTTAACTAAACTGTACAATTGAATCTGCACTCAGCACATCCGATCCCTTTCATGTAGGCTATACATTTTGTATTAAAAGTCCATATACCATCTTGTTTTTACGGAAGAGCATTAGGGCCAACAACAAGTTTTATTTTTTTTAAGCTTCTGAGTTTAAAGTCAGATATTCTGACTTTTTTCTCAGAAGTTATTTCTGACTTTTTTCTCAGAAATTCAGAGGTTTTTTTTCTCAGAAATTCTGACTTTAATCTCAGAAATTCTGACTTTAATCTCAGAAGTAATTTCTGACTTTTTCTCAGAAATTCTAACTTCAAACTCAGAAGCTTAAAAAAAAAATCTGTTGTTGGCCCTAATGCTCTTCTAAGGAAGAGCCTGTAGTAAGGAGCTGGCAGGGCGTTTATGTATGCAATTCAGGTGTACGAGAATGTGCATTTAACAGCAGTGGCATTCCTCATTTGGGGGAGCACAGCTGAGAACACTTTGTCGGTTTAAGAACATTAATTTTAATATTAATTTCCACGCCTTCATGAATCCAGCGGGGATCTTTCTTAGGGTTGGTCTTACAGAGTTTGTAAGAAGACATTAAAGAAGATACTTAAGAAAATGTTCAGGAATGAGGTCCCTTGTTTTTAATCAACTTCCCCCTTCCATGGTGTAATGATTTAATAGCAGCATAACTACATGGAGTTACTTGATGGTTCTTCTCGTTGACTGGAATATGGTGGCATCTAGTGTGGGAGTCTCTGTGACAAATGCATGGCTTTGAAGTTTCCTTGATTATTAATTACAGAGAGAGAGATATAGAGAGAGAGAGGGAGAGAGAGAGAGAGAGAGAGAGAGGGAGAGAGAGAGAGAGAGAGAGAGAGAGAGAGAGAGAGAGAGAGTGTGTGCGTGCGTGCGTGTGTGTGGGTGGGGGGCATGTGCATGGTGTGTGGTACCCTGCGGCTTGTGTCTATTCGTCTGAGGTGGAGTGTGTTGTTGGTCGGGCGGTTTGAGGGATGTTTCACAAGTAGTAGTAAGTGCTCTGAAGTGAGGGACCCACAAGTAATTAGCCATAACCCGTTCCCCAGAGGCCTGTCTATGTCACTTTACTAAACCAGGCTTGTAAAATAGATCCACACACGACCGTGAAAGGACATCTTGAAGGCAAATGCTTCGAGGCTGGCTTTGAACAAATCAAATCTGCCATAATGGCAACTCTGTTGCTCCAAGGTCTCAAAACAGAAGATAAAAAAATTGCATATTTGCCCTCTCATAGTAGGCAGGTGAGATGGTAAAGTTAAAGTTAGATACTGGAATTGAATAAGTTAGATGATATAATTGAGATGGCTTATGATTAAGACGTTCACATTAGCAGCAGAGATCTTATTCCAGAGAATTTCTGGTTAATTAGTCAGTTAGATTACATACATGCTTGATACACATATACTGTAGCTGCAAATAGTTTTTCTTTCTAACAATAGTTCTTAACAGATTGCTAAGTAATTGACTGTTTTCATGTATGTATGTTAATTAAAACATAATGAAGCATCACTCTACTGTGTAATTACCTTCAGAATTAGCATTCAATCTATGTGAGGGAAATAGAGACTTGCACCTGTTTGTTTTGCGTTACTTGAGTAGCAGTCAACAGCAAAACATCTTCCTTTCTAACTGTGTGAGTAATTATGTGAGATAAATTATTTTTTATGACTACACGTTGTGCTCACAATTTATTCAACGTCTACTTTAGTGAGAGGTTTTTTGACATTTCACTTTACATTGTGCTTTTCACTAAATGCACATGGTCTGGATCCATGGACCATGTACAGTGTACCCACAATCCCCTTGTGCCTGTAGGAAAGGTCAAAGGGCAATGTCAACACAGTGTGCTTCTGATATAACAAGCTGCAGTACATATCAGGGAGGGTAAACCGCTATGTCCCTGACCGGAGACATTACTCTTTAGTAAGATTTCTGAATGTGGACCCAGTGGACCCACCTCCTCTGAAAAGTACCACTGCCCTATAAATCCTGTATGTGGGGGAGAGAGAGAGAGACAGCGAGACAGAGAGAGAGAGAGAGAGAGAGAGAGAGAGAAAGATGTTTTTTTACCAGCATGGCCAGAGCTGAACTAGCTTCATAAACTCAAACACTGGCCAATGGAGTACAGTGCCAACGCTGGCATTGACTGGACAAAATTACTTAGTATGATACAATTATAATCTACCAGACATGTGAACTCACAACTCAACTCAACTCTTTTTTCTTCTTCTCTTTTTGTCTGTTTTGTCCGGCTTCTCATTTCCAGGAGTTAGGGTAAGGGTTGTGTTTTGGGGCCATATTGAATAACGGTTCTGTGGCAAGGTACAAGTTGTAAAGTGATCCCACCGACAAGAATAGCAATTAAGCATTTAACTGCTCTACCCCGTTAAGAACCATCCGCATAAATGACCTCCACACAACCTTCTCCAACCTCACCATAGAATCACGCTTCATGCCTGGGGGCTTTTCAGATAAACTTGCTTTTCCATAAGACCACCATTGCACAATCCGATACCTACCGTGTGGTCCAATCCGATATCTGACAAACCCTCAAGTAAGGTTATTTGCACAGTAATAAGATATGGTCAGATATAAAGTAATTTGACACAATAGAGGAAATTTGAGGTGGCAGAGTTCAGCTTTTGTTGAGATGTATCGGACAACAAAAATTGTGCCAGGGCTCGATAGAATGGATTTGTACTTCCAATACAAGAGGTGTGTGTGTGTGTGTGTGTGTGTGTGTGTGTGTGTGTGTGTGGGGCCAGTGTCTACTATAGGCGGAATAGGCAAATGCCTAGGGCGTAAAGAGTGTTACCGCTCTCATTGGATACAATACATGCCAGTAAAACCAATCAAAATCACAGATTCAAGTGCGTCATTGCTGCTGCTGCTGCTGCTGATAGGCATTACATGGGAATGGGAGATGAAGCCTCAGTCTTTATTGCTTGATGGTAGGTCAGATTCATCTCAAAAGAGGGCCTCCACAGAACAGTTTGCCTATGGCCTCCAAAGGTTTACAGTCAGCCCTGTGTGCGTGCATGCGTACCATACGTACCAACTTCATCCTGCAACCAGGACGAAGATTTCTACATCTTGTCGATCTTGTTTTCCCATTTAAAATCCTCTTTATGGACATGTGAGTGTTGGATCCCTACACTGTACGCCCACAGGTGGCTTATTTACCATGGCAAATCAAATAACATGGTATCCAGTGAGAGTGAAGGCCCCTCTCGTCAGCTGCAGAAAAATGAAACCCACTGTTTCCATATCTCACGCATAAAACACCACCAGCCTTGAGATAAAAGAGCAGGTCTAATACAGCTGGGGGGAAAGGTCTGAGATGTGGGAGTTCTGCTGTGGAATTTCTCCACCGTCATTTTGGTCCATTAACAACATAAAAAAAACCTTTTTATTTAGGTACCAAATCAGCTAATGTGGAGGCTAAGGCTTGGTTTGTTTGTAGATGTCATACAGGATTCCCGTCAACGTTTGTCAGGCTGGTCTGAGAGCAGTTTCCTCTCTGTATGCCCAGGTTTTGGCGCCGGAGACCAGGCTATTTTAATAGGTGTTACCACAGAGGAGACAAGCCATTGGCATGGGGTTAGGTTTCACCTCTGCTCACAGAAGTGGCTTAATTGTGTATACCTGAGCTTTAATCAATGCCAAAAGTGTTGAGAATAACATGAGGAATCCTGGAGAGAAGCCATGGGGTCGGATGGGATTACTAATACCTGCCAAAAGAAATAATCTCCAATGTTGAGTTATATTATCGAGGGACTGACACTGTCTGATGTTGCACACTGTTGAACACTGTTGTTCTGCGGGTGACTAAGTAGTTACACTCAAATGTGCTGTGTTGCCACCTACTGTAACAGCTACATGCGTCGGATCCCTTTCCTTTTTCATGGCCATTCCCAGTCGGCGCCCAGTTTTAGCAGCCATCTGTATTCACAGCTCTGTATCAGGAACTCTGGACCTGTCACCCTTCTCTAGTCCACTGTGCTGTATATTCATCAGCCTCACCTGTATTTTTGTTATTTGAATTGTTATTCAGGAGCAATGGCAATTAAATGAGCTTTAATTGGGAATGCATGTCACATACATATTCTATTAGTTATGAATATGCATGGCTGATCATCAATGTTTATGTAAATGTCCACAAGTTGTGTGATCGTGTGAGTGTGAAGCCTTTTGATTCAGGATCCAGTCATGTGGATCACAAATTAAACACCTCAAATATAAAGACATGGAAGTTGGGTGTATGTTTGCATACATATGTTTTGATCGCATGTGTTTGTGTGTATAGGTGTGTGTGTGTGTGTGTGTATAGGTGTGTGTGTATGTGTGTGTGTGTGTGTGTCTGTGTGTATGGTGTGTATGTGTGTGTGTGAGCGTGTGTGTGTGTGTATTGGTGTGTGTGTGCGTGCGTGCGTGTGTCTATGTATTGGTGTGTGGAGGAGTACAGTATGCACGAGTGTGTGTGTGAGTGCTGTGTGAAGGAATGGGAGGACGGTGCCATTTATGAGTGTGATAACCTGTCAGGCAGGTACTCAGAATCCTGCACACTCAATCCCTCTTTATTAATCCTGCTCCATTCTGCACATCCAATCCATAATTGGAGAGACAGAAGAGAGCGAGGGCAGAGGAGGAGAGAGGCAGAGAGAGAGAGAGAGAGATAAGAGAGAGAGAGAGAAAGCAGAGAAGAGGCAGAGAGAGGGAGAGAGGGATAAAGAGGCAGAATTGAGAAATGTAAGCACACTACTCATGTGTTAGATGGTTGCCATGTGATAATCATCCATCCACTTAGTCCTCATCCACATCCCCCACAATTCCCCTCACCGGCACACTACCCAAGATGGATGGCAAGATCCTTCACTTGCCGTTAGATGTACGTTTTTAGAGCTGAATATCTTTTGAGAAAATATAAGCCTACAGTATAAAAGCCTTTTCAGATGTAAAAATATATTTCATGGCTGCACTTAGAAGTCACTTAGGCTATCAGCGATCTAAATGCTAGTCTGTGAAATCATTGAGAGACACTGATGGGCTTATAGCACACTGAATAAGATCACTTCACTGTGACACCGCGACTCTGGTGTCTGGGACCTGTCACAACGTTCGACAGCGCTTCGGCAGGGCGTCTTAAAAAACCTCTTTGTTTAACCCAGCAGAATAGGGAATGCGTTTTCACATCAATTCATGTCAAGAGCATGAAAAAGCTGAGAACCTCGAGAGCCTTTCTCCCACTGAGATGTGAGCCCGCGGAGATCAGACAGACACTTGAGATGTTTGTGTTGCGTCTGTCTCGAAAAACGATCTGTCTTCTTTTTTTTTTCCTCGGGAGTAGGTTGGGGGGAATGCGGCGTTTTGTTTCAGCTCTGGGGTATGTCCGTCTAAACTGTCGGCATATTCCCGATCTGGGTCCCTCTCTCCACCCCACCCCACGCTCAGTATCCAACTGTTGTGCTTTTTCTGGCAAATGTCACATCTACATAGGAGAGACAGAGAGAGGGGCTGAGAGAGTTCAGATCTGTAATTTAATCTGAAACTCCGGAGAGTGGGGTGAGGGGGTTTAATCGAGGTAAGGACCGGGGGGGGGGGGGGGGGGGCAGGGGCTTGTGATCTAATTTCGGGAGAAGAACAAAAAACAGAAGCGTGGGGGAATGATGATAATGATAATGTCACTTCCATTTCTTTTCATTCCTTGTAGTTCATTAAATTACATTTTGATGTCAGTGTACTACGAGACCAACTGATTTGTAGATACTACAGCAGGCCTAATTACATGGGCTAGGGCAAGACCTATGATTCTCTATGTGACGATGCATAAATGAACTGATAGATGTATCTATCAGTCAGGCTCATAGTCATACTCTGTGTTAAACATCAATTGTAAGTTATTGAAAAGGCTCCATAGATAGCTGATATACTCATGTGAAACAAGACACTATTCAAGCCAAACAGAATCTTGAAACAGTTAAATGCTACAACGCGTAGTCCTGAGATAGCCGACTTACTGTGAAGTATTTCCCTAATGGCCCCTTATTCAACCAACCCAAGGAGGTGAGATATTTGCCCTTGATCTTATCACTCTAGAGACAATCTAACCCATATGTCTCTCCTCCAGCTTCGCTGCTACCTCAGTCCCAACCAACCAAATAGTGTTTTTCTCCAGTCCCAGACACGTAAGAAGCAGAGGTGGGTTTTCATCCTTTGGCTCAAAGCCACATGCTGTAAAACCTGTTCTCTAGTTTTGTTGAAAGATTCATATTTTTCCCTTTAAGAGCCGAGGACGGTTCCAGGATCGCGTAATGGATGGTGGGATTAGGTTTTTCTTCTCTAAACCTCGTCAGTATCTCATCAGTCTAATCCCTGAAAGGCCTTCACAGAAATACCTGAATAGCCCTTTAAGAGATTTGGCCAATGATGTATTATCGGGTAACCATCTCTGATATATGCTGCCGCTCAATATCTGGCTTCTCTTCTGGGCTTTGCTGGTCAGAGGATTTCATTGTGCTTAACTGTACTAGGCTAATGCCTCGGGAGCTGCACAACTGCCAGTGATAAAAGCGTATCTTCTTTTTGATCTAAAATATTGTCCCCGGAGCACGAAGACGGTACTCTTTGGCTCGTGGGAAATCTGTGGGAAATCTGTGCAAAACGCTGACACAGCGTCCTCTCACGGAAGGACCACCGTAATGACTCAGCACCGAGACGCTGGTGCGAGGCCAGATGGGAGGCTGGGGCTGATAGCATCCTCCCTCTGTTGTGTCCTCTCTAAATGCCTCGGATCTCCCTTTGAACCGGCCTCAGACCAGGGAGACCTCGTTTTCTCGCTGCGCCCAGGCCAATTAAAGCCTGTTCCACTCCAAAGTACATGTGCGAAACACATTTCCTTCACCCCCCAAAAAAATAAAATCAACAGGGATGGGGAATGAAAGGAAAAGTAGGAGAGTGCTATCAATTTGGGAGGAGATCGAGAGCCAGGGGAGAGAAATTAAAAGGAATGATGGTGACCCTCCACCCCTCCCTCTCTCTCCTCCCCTCCCTCTCTCTCCTCCCCTCCCCTCCTTCCCTCTCTCTCTCCTCCCCTCCTTCCCTCCCTCTCTCTCCTCCCCTCCTTCCCTCCCTCTCTCTCCTCCCCTCCTTCCCTCTCTCTCCTCCCCTCCTTCCCTCCCTCTCTCTCCTCCCCTCCTTCCCTCTCTCTCTCTCTCCTTCCCTCCCTGTAGCTAGTGGCACACAAACAGCAGAACAAATCATTCCACCGGATCATCCCAGAACCCAAAACCGTCTTTGTTCTTCGTCCCACAGCTGATTGGGAAAATATGGCTTAGTGGCCACTGCAGCATGGAGTAGTGCACTATAAACACATACAGTATCGGAATGGCTGTTGTCCTTGGATCCATTAAACTCCAACTCTAATTGATAGATGCCATGTGATATAAAAGCCTACAAAGACAATGCATTTAGTTTTTAATGCATTTATAGGATATTTGTTTGTGTATGTGTTTTTGCATTTGTGTGTGTGTGTGTGTGTGTGTGCGTGTGTATGCGCATGTGTATATATGTGTTTATGTATGAATGTGTATGTGTGTGTGTGTGTACAGTACTATGTCTGTCTGTGGGTCTGTGTGTAGGAGCATGTATGATGAGTGTATGTGTTGGAGCTCATGCCTGCATAACGTATCTGTGTTTGTAAACCACTGTGTCTACACAGAGGCGTAGTCGGTCTCTAACTGGCTTTGTTTTGATTAGTGGCTCTCTCTCTCTGTGTGTGTGTGTGTGTGTGTGTGTGTGTGTGTGTGTGTGTGTGTGTGTGTGTGTGTGTGTGTGTGTGTGCATGCGTGCATGGTCGATCCTTCTGCGGCTTCCAGGCTGTCAGAGTGATGTAAGTGGATTGACACTGAAATGGAGATTAATGAGTGTGGCTCTGCCAGCTATCATTAATAAAGCCCTGAGAATCAAAGCAATGCTGTAGGCTGCTGTAGACTGAGTCGTCTTAAGAGAGACTGGGGGGGAGGGGGCAAAGAACATGGCAGCCCTCCGCCATCTTGAGGTACAGTATCCCCCATAAGCCACTGTCTATGGAAAACCATTCTTCCTGTTGTGGTTGCCTAGTTCTCTGCTGTCAACACTGGTCCAGTATAAAGCCAATCCTAGAGGTGCAAGGCCACAAGCCTGAGAAGAGGTGGAATTAGAATATCACTATGATATACTGGGAATTATATAAGTACCTACACATAAATCACCAATAAATTATAGTTTGTATCTTACTATGATGTACAATTCTTGGTAAGTCAAGACTGGTCGTAAAAAATGGGTTTGTGGAGTGGAGTTCATGAAGGTTGAGCAAATCACACATATATAAAAAAAAAAGTGAGAGGAACATGGGATATGTCAGAGGAAATTAAATATACACCACGGCCGTCACCATAACAAATCATGCACGGATCCAGAAGACCCAAGGATATGTCAGGGCAAGCCTATAAAATCTACACCACCACAACAAATCCTGATACTCCCCAACCACGCAGCTTACTGTGGCCAGCAAGAGCAGGGTGGCCTACAGCGAGCTGGTGGAAAGGTGTTGTGTGTATGGGTGTGTATATGTGCATGTGTGTATGTGTGTCCACAGCACGTAAAATTTGAAATTGTGTGTGTGTGTGTGTGTGTGTGTAGGTGTGTGTAAGTGTGTTTGTGCAAGTAAGTGAGTGAGTGAGTGAATGAGTGAGTGAGTGAGTAGTTTAAAGCCCAATCCCAATTGGCCCTAATAGAGCCCTTGGCCCTACCCCTACATTTTGCGCGTTCACGCGTAGGGTAGTGTGTCCCATTCCTTTTAGGTTTTAGGGCTAGGGGGCATATTGAGGGCTAGTGGACGTTCAAACAGCCCTCCAAAACGAGGGTTTTCAGATGCCGACTTGAAACCGAGGGGTAGATGAAAACTCACACAATGCTTTGCGAACCGAGGCAGTGATATGAAACATAGCTGCCGGTGCCGTGAAAAAACATGGGAAGAAAGTCCAATATCTTTGCAAATAATCATTCAAAAATGTTAAAATCCGTGGAAAAGCTTAGTTTACGTCGTTTATTTACGATGTCTAAGGCATTTCATTGCGTTTTGATGTGGCTCCAGTAAGTTACTGGTAGGCTACGGTGCAATGTTGAATCTAATTGAATCAATAGAACTTTGTGTAAACAACGATTTTTGAATGACAGTTGATTCCAATGTCCAGTGTATGAAGTCCGAAAAATAATCCAGTAGGCTAGCATTTTTCTGCACTTCCCTGCTCATCTAATATCAGTGCATTTCTATGGGCAGGACTAATGTTAACAGCCGATGTGTAAACATTCTTCCTGGCTGTACAAGTGATTAATCTGTCTTGTTCTGTCCTGAAATTTGGTCAGATGTGTCACTATAATAATAGTAATCATACTGTAACATCCCAGGGACTCCACAGAAAATCAGGCAACTAATAAAAATTCAGATTGAAGACGTAGTGAGTGGTGTCCCATTTCTTAGGTAAAGATTTCAACCTCTACCCCTTGTGGCTCCGTTCTGAAGGGCCACTACCCAGTCAAGGGCACTCCAAAACTAGGGGCTAGGGCTAAGGGGGAGTATTGGGATTGGGCCTAAGTGTTCAAGAAGGAGGTAAAGACTCCCTGTAGCAGAGGAACCAAACTTTATAGCATTCCTTCCCACCCTACTTCTCCCTCTCCTCTCTCTCCTTTCCTCTCTCTCTTCCTTGTCTCTCCCAGTGGCTTTGCTAATGTGCCGGAAAGCCGAAGGTACCCAAAGAGTCCTCCCTGAAAGTCTGGGGCTTGGTGGATATGATTATAAACAGATTTGGGCGTAAGGGGGTTGTTACCACTTCATTTGATTGATCATTTTCAGCTGCAAAAGCCGCAGAAAGAAATCCATAAATTCCAGGTGTATCCCACAAGAAACCTCTTCTAGAAACAGAAGCAAATCTAGGCATGCCTGCTGGCCTCTCCAAAACCTCCACCTACCCACAACCCCCACTCTTTGAAGTGAGGCGTTGTGAAAATGGTGGTTGAAAACATTAGGACAATTAGCTGCTATTAATACCAAAGACGACTATTAATACCCCAAGACGGAGGAAACTCTCCAGCATGGCAGACCAGACCAGACCAGACCAGACCAGACCAGACCAGACCAGACTAGACCAGGCCAGACCAGATGAGACCAGACCAGGCCAGACCAGATGAGACCGGAGCAGGCCAGACCGGACCAGGCCAGACCAGACCAGACCAGACCACACCAGGCCAGACCAGACCAGACCAGACCAGACCAGACAAGGCCAGACCAGATGAGAACAGACCAGGCCAGACCAGACCAGGCCAGACCAGACCAGACCAGGCCAGACCACACCACACCACACCACACCAGGCCAGACCAGACCAGACCAGACCAGACCAGACCAGACAAGACAAGACAAGACAAGACAAGACAAGACAAGACAAGACAAGACCAGATGAGACCGGACCAGACCAGACCAGACCAGACCAGACAAGTCCAGTCCAGTCCAGTCCAGTCCAGTCCAGTCCAGTCCAGTCCAGTCCAGTCCAGTCCAGTCCAGTCCAGACCAGACCAGGCCAGGCAAGGCCAGACCAGGCAAGGCCAGACCAGAACAGACCAGGCAAAACCAGGCTAGGCCACGCCATGCCATGCCACGCCAGACCAGACCAGACCAGACCAGACCAGACCAGACCAGACCAGACCAGACCAGACCAGACCAGACCAGACCAGCGCTACAGGGGTCTGGGTTTGGCCCTGAGGTGCCAAGGTATTTGCTTTATTAATGGCGGTGCTTTTTTCCACACATATTTTACATACATCAACACACGGATGGATGGACACACACGCACGTCAAACAAACAGACTGATACAAGCGGACGCAGATACACACACACACACACACACACACACACACATGCACACCATCATCGAGATGGATCCATGTTGATGCCTTTTGCTGGTGCTTTGAATGTTCAGCTAGCCCCTGCGGTTACGTCCCCATTGCTTGGCTGTAAAGGGAAGAGATTCATTTTCAGCCCTGGAATTTTCAGCTCAAAACTTTAATCTCTGGATATGGTTTTGGAGAACATATCTTGTTATTGAATATAATATGTTCCTAAATTATTCTGTTTCCCCTAAAAAAAACACTTTTCATTT
Organism: Borostomias antarcticus; assembly: GCF_949987555.1. Taxonomy (NCBI): domain Eukaryota; kingdom Metazoa; phylum Chordata; class Actinopteri; order Stomiiformes; family Stomiidae; genus Borostomias; species Borostomias antarcticus. The sequence continues at coordinate 30,035,531 of NC_140236.1, forward strand.
GAGCATATTTTCAGTAATTCCAGTGTCCTTGTCTTTTGTGTGTCATGGACCCAGAGACTCTGCAATACATAACAACTCCACTGCATCTAATGGACGGGAACAACTTCAGGCCATTCTCACACACTTCCACAAAAATGTGAAATAACGAGCGTACCATTTTTTCAGGGGAAGCAGATATTTTTGAGAACAAATCAGAGACGTCCCAGAAAGGAGGTAGAGCTTGCTGATGGAGCAGATACATCATGTTTCATGTGTGTGTGTGTGTATGTGTGTGTGTATGTGTGTGTGTGTGTTGTGTGTGTGTGTGTGTGTGTGTGTGTGTGTGTGGACACCTCTTTTGATTAGAGTCCAACTAGAACTACACAGTATTACGTTCACACACACCAGGCTCCAGCTGACAAACAGGTCAATGAATGGATTGGCGGCTGATGATAATAGCAGACTAGGGAGGTTCGCAGTCCGGGAAAACCACAGAGGACCGACCAAGAAACAACATTAGAATCTAAGCTAACGCCATGAGATATGCTGAACACGGATCAACGTCTTTTGTGGTTTTGTATCATGTTGCCTGCTGACTGAGGCCTAGAGCCTATGTATCTTTGCGACAAACTTGCATCCATTCTTGACTGAACACAATGTGAATTTCACAGACCTGGCCTCACATTAACACTCCATATGGAGCGTTTCTCTCCCTACTAAAATCAGACAAGGTCCAAAACCGATATGTGTATCAACAGCAAAACATCTGACAATGGGCACAACAGGCATGCACTATTTTTAACCTTGCGAGGGGTAGAAAGAGAGAGAGAGGATTTTAACTTCCATTAGTAAGAAAACACCGCTTCATGGGGGAACACAGGGTGAACAGAGGGGATTTAGTTACATTAGTGAGGAACATGCATCCCAAATGGCGCTGGTGTGGGCCGGCCCACAATATTAGCTTCCATTAGGCTAGAAGAAAGGACGCTACCACCGGTGGCACTGAGAGAGAGGGGAGAAGGTCAAGTTCTCCACAGAGACAGCTGCAAACCATAACAGACGGTATTTAGAGAAAAAGGGGAATAACACTGTGATCTCTTAGATCATGGCGACTGAACCAAATGCGTATGGATGGGTGTTTCAGAGTGGGATCCCTTATGTCCTTTAGGTATTTGGCTTTATATGCGCAAACAGATGGCATATGTTGCTTACACACACACACACACACACACATGCACACACACACACACACACACGCCCCCACGCACGAACGCACACACGCACACACACACACACACACACACACACACACACACACACACACACACACACACACACACACCTTAATATCATCCCAATCGGTGTAACAACTGTCCGCATTAAATCATCAAAATGATCTTGCATTTTTGTTCATTTATCCGATCGCAAAGGGAGCCACAATGTCAGTTTAATAGCCTTCGGCTGGAAAATCAGCATGGCCTTGAGATAACAGTATTGTTTTATGGAGCAAAGTCAATCATGAAATGAATATGGTGATAAAGATTGTGGTGTTGCGACATTATTCACTGTATTTATAGAGTGTATAATCCATTATTGGTGTGTTTTGGCTTGAAAGAGAATGTCTCTGTCCATCTGTGTTCTTGTCCATGGAATTCAAAATTCTGGGAATTAAAACAAAGTCCTCCACGCCAAAGTCCGTCAGTTAGTTTTTCATCCGAAACAGCTCATTTTTCAAGTCTTTCCCTTTCATCTTAATTTTGGACTTCTAATGTGTATAGTGGAGCAGAGCGTTTAGTGGGTGTGTGTTCAGTCTGTGAGTCTGTAGACGGACATCTGGGGCAGCCTGACCACGTGATGACAGGACCCGGTGAAGTCATGGTAAACAATGAGCCAATCCTCATTATCACCGGGTTTGCCTTTGGATTTACTTCCTTTGGTTTCCGAGCTTCAGTCAGTACACAGTGACATATCTCAATCTGGATGGGGATGATTGCCAGGCAAATAGTGCAGCCAAGTCTGGTCCTGTGCACAACACCGCAGTTTGACAGGTTCTGACAGCTTAATACTGCCAATATCGGCCATGTTGCTATGAGAGCAAATATATAGTAGTTTATCACAACACTGCATCCAACAGAGCTCACCTACTTCACTGAATTAATTGCACAGTGTCCCACACACACACACACACACACACGCACGCACGCACGCACACACACTCTATTCTCCTCTTTTACAACACGTGTAACACAGCCACAAACTGCTTTTATAACTTCCTCTCATCTGAGCCTGCCTTTCAGTGGCTCTCATTAGGCGGCGAGGGGAAATGAGGAATCAGTAAAAATGCAGAGCATCATTAAACACTATAAACCGTATACTTAGAATGACAAAAGAGCCCGTTAAAACATACTGGAGGAGTGCCAGAGAACCGATTTAATTCCGCTGCTCGTATGTACCCCTGCGACAAATCACTCCACTGCAGGTCTCATTTGTAAAAGACAACAACATAAAACATGTGCAGAGTATGGAAAATGGCTGCCGCTGCATATGGGTGAGGGTGGGGTGGAAATCATTTTCACAAGACATGTGATACTAAGAATTTTTAAAAAATATATCATCTGGGGAGAAATTGATAACATTTGACAGGTAGTCTATAAAATCTTTAATCCAAAAACCACAAAGTATTTTAATTTTGGTCAGATAGTAAAACGAGTTTTCCTGTACAGTAGCATGAATTCATCATTCTCTGACAGGATGAATTAATGGAGACAGCATGGAGAAAACAGTATTTGAGTGAGCATAAATAGTACTCTCTTTGTGTGTGTTTTTCACTGATGTGATTGGACCACAGACGGATCCCAGCACTCAGGAAACTGAACCAGAGTATTTAGTTTGGAAGGGCGAGGTGCTGTGAGACCGCCGGAACGCGCAAGAGAGAGTTGTTGCAACGAGCCGCCCATAAATTCACACCCTATTTGCTCCCTCGAACGCCGGCCTTTTCCGCTTTTCCACGTTTCGGAAGATGAGGTCCTCGGTAAGGAATTGCAACTTTTTAACCAAAATGGGAAGTAATTGGAAAAGCATGCAAGTGTAATGTCAAAGTTCAGTTAAAGACAGAAAAACTGGAAAAGGAACCCAAAAATAAGAAGAAAGGTCAACAGTTCCCTTAGGGTTGTTATACAGCTTCCCGGGTGTACATTTTCTTAGTCTGCCATTCATTTATTTCATTTTACTTACAGTTTTATTTAAGTGAGGGCGCCGCACAGTAAAACTTGGGTTGCCTTTCTGCCCCTCCGAACCCAAGCATATCACCTAAATCACTAGAGGTATGCTAGAAAAACAGGACACCTCGTAAAACTCAGAAAAAGCCCCCCTGTTTTAACATACTCTAGGGAGACTGAATCAGAACCTTTCTGAAAGAGCACTTGTATTGGATTGAGAATGGTGAGAGGGGACTGGCAAAGTTCAGCAAGCTTTTATTGTCCTTTCTGCCTTGTTTGAGCTGAATCAGACCCCCTCGTCTCAAGAGAGTGATATAAATCGTGTCCTCGTAGCAGACGCAGACAAACCGCAGCCTGCTTCTCTATAGTCACATATCAGAGACCTGACTTCATATACCGTGTTCCATTGTAATGCAGCAGGTATCTGAAGAACATTCTGGTAGGATGAGGAATCACTGGGAGGGGGGGGGGGGTTCAGCAGAGGGAGTCGATGTTAAACTCCTCCCCCTCTTTGCTCATTGGGAAATGTGCTGACCTTTGACCTTTAGATCTTATTTACCCAGATCTGTGTGAGGTAACGTCCAGAAAGAGAGGAGCAGGAAGAGAAATGGGAAGAAAAGCCGATTAAAGCCATTTAAAGACAAAGCACGGAGTGGAAGCAGTCATCAGAATGACAGAATGACACCAAAGAGGCTTGATGGGAATCGCTTTCATTGATGATGTAATTGTGTAAGTCCCTTTACAGTTAGATCAAATTGCACCATCTAATTCCCAGAAAAGTCTGCATTTTTATGGGATTATACATACGTGTGTGCTGTGTATGTGTGGTCCCGGCCTCATGTGGTGCCAGTGTCAAAGGTCACAGTACAGTGCAGGTCACGGTCGCTCTGAAATTTGGAACAGTTGGCATCGGTACGGGGGGGGGGGATGTTAGCTAGCCCACCTGCCAGGGGAACCAATGAGCATTAAACAGCCTTGCTTTGCACCATTTGTAATGCTATACATTATACAGTAACATCCACAAGGTGGAATAGTGTGCAAGGTTCAGCAGTGTCTTAGGGACTTGCTTTTAAAAAGAAACCTCCCCTTCTTAGCGTCATAGGGTGTGATGATTTTCACCATCTTCACGAGTTGTGGCTGTAATTGAAACTGATCAAACTTGTAACGCCTCACGAGTCACTCAAACAAACAAATCCCCTAATCCTTCCTCTTTGCATAAGGCCTCCAATTTAACACATTATACAGTATTTATAATTTAACTTTGACCACAAGCTAATCCTAAACAGACATGTTTCCCTACAGATTTTACCACTCAAAATTGACGCCCCAAACCATACCATTCCTTTGGTCACACTGAACCTTTGTTCCAAGGCGTCAGCCCACATCGGATTCACCCTGAAAGCACAGTGCACCAGTCAAGACGGAGCTCACTCATTCAATGTGGTTTCTATAAAACATACCCCAGACCCCATTGACACATCTCTATGTACCACAGTAGTGTTGCACTGTTCATCACAAACATTTAACCAGGGCAATTACAAACTCAACTGCTGATCATAGCATTTGGGAGCTGTCAGCCGACTAATGTGGTTTCACACAAGGCAGAGAGGCGTGTGAAATATCACTATTTTTGGTAGGTAGCAGCAGAAGAACACCACATCTAGAATAATAACTGTATAGGAATTCAGAGATGGAAACTCCTTCACATCTTTGCAAGTGAGAAAGACTTCTTTGATGTAAGACGCGTCTTTGGCTTCTTGTACTGTGTGGTGATAATTTGGTGGAAATATTACTGTCATGTGGGTAGATTGCCATTGTCACATACCACATAATCAGCTCAGAAATCTCTAACCTCTCATTGAGTTTTCAGATCCAAGCAGTCACTTAATGCGCAGAAAATGGATTCCTGTGCCAGCGGTCTCTAGATCAATATTTTAGTAGCCCATCACAAGGCTTCGAACCATGCTTAAAAGCCTTGTATGTGATTGAACTGGGCCCTTAAATGCTGGTGTGCCAGTTAATTTCCCATTTTCAAATTTGCCTCTTGCAGTCACCATCGAGGCTGTAGACATCTAGTGTCTCTACGTGTGCAAAATAGAGAATGACAACAGTCAGTGTACAGTATGATAAGCAACATTTTCCTTATCTTAATCCTAAAACACTTCTAATGCCCATGAGTGAAGGTGCCTCCAGTCAGCATCATTCCACAAGTAGGATGCACACACGCATGCAAACACACACACACACACACACGCACACACACACACACACACACACACACACACACACACACACACACACACACACACACACACACACACACACACACAATCATGCACAGACAAACACACACCACACCTTCCCCACTGAAAAGGCATGCTAACATACAGCAGATGTCTGTTCTCTGAGAGAGAGAGGGGACCAGGGAGGAGGAAGTAAGGGGTAATGTCTTTTACTTTCTGCCATGCCACTTTTCTTTATTTTTCTGCAGCCTGGCCAGTCCTGTTGTGGGCCGTGATGCGGGATCCCAAGGGCCCAGCGGTGAAATGGTAATACGGACCATCTGACACCTGTCAAAACAGCCCTGTTAGTCAAGCGTCGAGCCCTGTCAGCTTGCAGAGAAAAGTGCTAGGCAGCCTCTCAATTTCCCTCTCCTCCCTCCCTCTCTCTCTTTCCCTCTCTTACACAAGATTTCTCTATTCTTGCACTCACTCCCTCCTTCGTGACAACATCTTTCCTGTCAAACCTCAGCATCAAACTCATCCCCCCCATTAATTCATATAACTCATAACATGTACACACACACACACACACACACACACACACACAAACACACACACACACTTGCATGCATACAGTATGCACACACACTATAATGCAGTACACATCTGCTGATAAGTTTGAGAGCGGCAGCACAGATCCGGAGATGTGGGAGGAAACAGCTCCAGTCACGGTCCATGTCATTGCACATCTATTCAGTAACCAGAGGCCTATCTGTTTACATTAGTTGTTTGCGATCTCTGTTCCTAACACAGAATGAGAACCAAGCAGGGTTTTTATTTTGTGCCTTTCTTGCTCCGGAGTCATTCATTATTATGGAAAAAAAGATACAAACAAATAATATTTTATAACTATTGTATAACTGTTGAAAAGTTACCAATGTTTGTAGGGAGTTTGGGAATGTGGTTCTGGAACTGATGGCCATTTAATGAAACCGAGGTTTATAATAATGATTATAAATCATTATAAAGGATCACATTTATATAACTTCCCCAGATGCTCAAAGTATTTCAAAGTGCATGACGCCAACTCTCCTCGTCCATCACCAATGTCAATGTCAGTGTCATATTATTTCTATAGCACCATTCATGCAAATCAATGTAGCACATACTGTAGAGTAGTGCTTTATATAAAAAGAGATGGCTAAAGCCATCAATCATGTAAATACAGCGAGGACAAATGGCTGGGGGCATTAGAACTGGAGGCTGCCTCCCCATGCCTCTTAGTTCTGGCTCTAGGAACCATTAAAAGCTCAGTGCCAGAGGACCTGAGGGATGTAAAACGCCCACCTAGATGATGTCTGACAAAGAAAAGCCTATAGGTTATATTCAATGCTGCATCAAGCACTCACACTAGTCATTGGACCAGCTCCCAGAGCCACAGCTGGTCCACTTGTCAAAGGAAGCTTCGGAAAGGGAACAGAAAACGAGAGATTGGCCGAGGAGTGTGCTCTCGTCTTCTCTGTATCATGTCTTATTAAAAACATGCCCTGGATAATTGCCCATATCCTGCTTATTAAGAGGTCTTTGCTTTGCTCTGGAACAAGCGCCAGCGCCACCACCACCGAGACCAGAGAAAACAAGTCCAATTGTTGCCAGTGTAAAGACATTAGATATGTAATGCATGTCAGACGGATGCTCTCCAGAGAGTCCTCGCCCCCCTCCCACCCCACCCCACCCCACCCCCGACTCCTCCTCACATCTCTCCTCCATGGTCATCTCAGGCCAGACATGAGGAACCAGACCTAGGCAGGGTACCACAGTGGTTTCGTGTTTTGAATAACTAGAGCAACTTGACCTTTCTTTTGTTTGTTGTTGTCGTTTTTAGAAAGAAACGTGACGCTAGATTCTGTAACTTTAAACCAAATACATACTGTAGTCATTTTCTGAATACTGCCTTCAGTTCCATTTTTATGGCAGGCTGATGCTATTGTGTCCATTCTGCAGCTTCCCCATTCTGTTATTGTCTTTGGACACCCATTGTAGTTGCCTGACAGCACTTACAGTTTCCTATTTGGACACATGCAGTCAATTTTGCGAGTGATTTAATGAAGCCATTGTTGCAAAATAGAGCTAGATTGGAGAGCTCTCTCTCTCTCTTTCTTTCTTTCTATCTCTTTCTTTCTTTCTTTCTTCCTTTCTTTCTCTCTTTCTCTCCCTCTCTCTCTCTTCTCTCTCATAACAAAGTGGTCCCCGACTGCTGCAGATGTCCCTCATTAATTACCGTACAGTGCAAATGATTATGGGGAGAACCGCCGGCCTTTCAAAGGCAATGGTGAGCGTGGAAACAGGCCACAATGGATTTAATGTTATTGCTTTTTTTGGTTAGACATACTGTAAACCTTACGAAAGCTTCCCACTCCCTCTCTCTCCTCCTCCACTTCTCCTTACTGTAGTGCCACGCGGCAGCCATATTGTACAAAGGCAGACCTTAGAGCTTTTATCGCCTAGTTACAATCCAGTACCTGCCTCTGCTGTCTGGGTAATGGGTGTTGTGGTATGAGAAGCCAAGAGGCCCGGGGTGGCCGGGAGACGGCGTGTGATGTGTGGGATGGGATGAGAGCGGGACTCATCCATCGGATGCATCGTTAAATCCCCCACGGCCGATGGTATTACAGGACTGATCGAATTAAACAGTGTCCTACACAAGTGTTGGTGGAAGTAATAGATGTGACCTCGATCAAAGTTAACGGCGCAATATTAAACAACGCTTACCTCCGGGAACCAGGCGACAGCTGCTGCTGGCCCGTGTTTACAGGCGGACGGTAAACAAGACGTTGGCGCATCCGAGCGTTTACGAGCTAGCGAGGAGATGGCGCTGAGAGGAGGGTCGAGAGTCTCCAGAGCGACCGACGGCAGTGAAAAACGTAAAAGCCTCTACAGTAGTTCACGTAAATGCCGTGATAACCCATCACTATAAATGTTACTGCTGACCTAACAGTGACATACATCAGATACTGTGTAGTATTACATTACATTACATTATTACAGTCATTTAGCAGACGCTTTATGTCAAAGCGCTTTTAACACCTTTATACAAAGTGCCTTACAATAAATACATTTAAAGTAGGGTTAAACTCGCCAGAACTCAAAAGTGCATCTCCTTTCTGAGCATGTGACTAAGAGCCCACAGAGACAGTAGCAGAGACGCCAGCATTTTTAGCCAGCATAGTATTTCACGGTTGTTCTAACAGCATCAGGCATTGATCATGTTGTGAAGAATATTCAAGCGTAAATCAATGACAGCTAAATGTGTACCCATTCTCACAGGAAATACCCAGGCAACGTGAGTGAACCCAGAGAGGAAGGCATTGTTTACATTGTAACGTCTTTGAAACGAAGTACTGTAGAACTAAATTCCTCTCTGTGGAATGACGCCACCCCAGACTGGAATATGCAGCAGTTGTGTGTGTGTGTGTGTGTGTGTGTGTGTTTCCCAATTCTGTTTCCCTAATCATCGTTGAACATCATCTCCAGAACAGCTGGGGCCCCTCCTCTCTTCTGGACGCCCGTGGTCTGGTCTCTGGTCGCGGTCACGGAGGCCTGACTGGGACCAGGGGGAAGGCCTGAGGACGGGGAGGAGCAGGGGAGTTGATTTTGGCTCGGCCCACAGATCGCTGAGGGGAATTGGGCCAGCTCTGCTCCTCAGCTTCACCTGGCCTGGGACGTGCGGGGAGAGCGGGGCCCCAGCCAACGGAGCGCGGGGCCCGGTCCAAAACAAACAGGTGCTGCCGGAGATTTGTCGGCCGTCAGACTGTCCCTGGCCGTCGGCTAGACGCGAGCATTCATTAGGGTGATTCGGCCGCTCATAAACAGTTATTAAAAGGGCTTTTCTCCAGTTTAAATGTGCCCTTGGACTGTAGTATGAAATGGCAAGCACACAACTTTCCACATATTACAGCAACGCTGCTGCTTTCCATGATGACCCCTCTTGTACTGTTGTCCAAAATAACCTGGGATAAAAATAACTCATTGTCATTAACACACACTTAACTCTATCCCTTTGACCCTGGCTCTTCAGTCCTTGTTCAAGAGTCTTAACTAGAGTACATTGCATGTGCCGTTGCAGGGTCAACCACAAAAATACTTTGCGGACAAAGGAACAATGAAGCAAATTCATGTCAACAGTTCACATCTTCTACTTCCTCGGTCACTCGCCAAACGGGGGTGGTATTTTCTACACACCGAATTCTCCTTCGACAATATGTTGAATAGTTTCCAGACTTGAAATACCTCTCGACCATATCCCATTACCCTTCAGTTTCTATTTGGGTTTTGGACCAGAAGACATATTATTTTCCACTATAATGGCATGATCTCTCGACAGCGACTGTCAGCAGCCTGCAACATGGTTTTCTCTCTCAGCCCGTGTCCTTGCTCCGACAGACAGCAGGGTAACAAGCTCTACTGAACGACTGCCCGTCAGATGAGTTGGGGAAACCATCTTAACAGCTGTGTCGTGTGCAAAAGAAGACATGGTGGAGGATTGGCTCTTGCCGGACGGCATCAGAACACCACTCAGCACCCGGGCACTGACCTCTCACTTTCAAAGTCTCATTAAAGCAGGGCATGCTAGGGTTGCTGTTGTGCATCGTTCAGTGCTTCTGCGTCCCCAGAGGGGTTTAGCACGTTCTCCAGCGACCTTGACGTTTGACCTCCATCAAGACTGGGCAAATTTAAGATTTGTTCTTCCTTTAGAAGTAGCAGGAGACTAGAAAAGCATCCTCAGGCCAGAATGCTGGTCAACTGCTGAGATTAACTCAGGCTGTTTGACAGTTAACTAAAAGGAAACTAATTAGATCTTAGATCCTCTTCTAAGATCAAATACGTCATCAAATACATGTACTGAAAAGCCTGCTAGGCCAATGACAAGCCAAGTTGAGAATGGTGAGGTTGCTCAATAACTGAGGGACTGCTTTGATAAGAAGCATCTGGGAACATTATATGCAGAATGTCAGAAGGCTTAGTTCCTTTCGAAAGATGAAACCGTTGCACAGTGACTCTGGATGTCAGGCACAGTTCAGAGACTGAATCTACAATTCCTGTTGGGTTTGCTTGTCGTCATTAGCGGTTTCAATCATGTCTCTCTGCAGAAAATGACTTAGTTCACATGCACTTAACACGTAACTGTCTCCAAGTGGCAAATGCAGCAAACGATAAACAGTGCAGTCTGGACATTGTAGGTTTGTGACACTTATAAACAAGATGAATAGCATATCAAACGGTAAACATTTCTCCCTAATTTCATGCAGATTTGCCATTTTGGACGGCTGCATAAACAATGTGTACAAACAGATGTGGGGTGACAGTGCGTGCATTGTTTTCCAAGTGAAATGAATGACAGCAGCAACTATTAACGCCACATTCTGGTCCTGTCCAGTGTGAGAATCTGTTGAGTACGTGCTTTTGTGTGTATTATTATTTTTTTCCACCCAGGGCATCCGTTTATTAGAGAGGGTCTTGAGTTTCGAAACAAGTTCCGAGTTTAGGGGCTTGGTGCTCCCTGTAGAGAGTGCCCCGTCATTGAAAGTACACGGAGCAGAACAGCAGAGGGAGAGGATTTCTGGTCTGCAGATCCGCTCCAAGCCTGAGCCACCCAACCCACAACTTCTAATTAAGGGCCCATGAACCTCTCCCCCAACCCCAGCTTGAGCATGCCTCTGCTGGGGCCTGTTTCTACCAGGCCCCCCAGGCTCTGCTGCCTGAGTAGGCCTCAGGGGGGCACTGATTCACTGATGGGCCAGTGGAGCATACATCCACCACAGTTCATAGCGGGCTACTGATTTTACCCATCTGAGCCTTGCCTTCCTATCGCTGGTAGCATCAGGGTCTGCTGGTCACACAAATTAAGGGGCAATTAAGCTGTTGAAACACCAGAGAGATCAAAGTGATGTCCAATGAAGGGGAAAGTGGTCATGAAACAGCTTTATAAGGCAGGAATGGGTGGATTTGTGGGAAGCTACCCACCTCAGACACACACGATGTTATCTATTATTTACGAATGAAACAAAGTGAGCAGTTGTCCTCACAATAGGTCAAATAAACCACTTGAGCAGGCTGTGTGTTGTTGTTATTCTACTAGATAATGATAGGAGCCAATTCAGCAGGCAATCTTCCTCTCTGGCAGGCTGTCAGAAAAGTAGGGTCTTTAGCATGGAAAGTTAGACACAATCAATCCTGCTGAGAGCGTCAGCAGCTCTGAGGCGTCCTCGGTATTGCTATATCTGCGCTCATTTCTGCATCAGTCTGTCAGGAGAAAGAATTTCTTAAAAACAACAACAAAGAGAGGGGTGGAAAAACACATTTCATCATCGCCATTTGTTTCTCCTTGATTCTCACTTGGCAGTAATTCAATGCAAAAACTACCCCGCAGTCAAGCAATCTCAGAAATGAAATGGCCTTTATGGATTAGAATGTAATTTGCTATAGCTAATGAATAGCCCCTCCATATAAACATAGAGGTGGTTACTGAGCAGTTTTTGGGCAGACTGGAGAAGGGCTGTTTAAACACTGGGAGATCAGACTTTAGTGGAGAGGCAGTCTAATGTTTACAGATGAGTCTTCACTCCCCAGGGGGAGCAGATAGGCTGGCTAATTCAATTCTGATATGTGCGTAACGATATCTGCCTGGGCACATGTGGTCTACTCGTGTGCGTGTATGTGTGTGTGTGTGTGTGTGAGAGTGTGTGTGTGTGTGTCTCGGTGCATGTGTGTTCCACGACCTGATAGTGTTTCATGTTTGCGTGCTATTCCTAGAACTGTACTCCCCCGAGTCGCAGATGAGTCACAAGAAAACAAAATGTGTTAATTATGAGCTGATTAACAACAGTGTTAAGCTCCTGTGTTTGGGGACTAGTGTGTGCCCCACTGTCAGGAAGAAACCCATTTTCCCTGATTTGAGTGGAGAGCAGCAGTGTCTAGGACAGACTGAACAGTCTAGTTAGGGTCCTACGCAGACTCATTTTTAAACATTTACATGGCGTGTCTTGTCCCCTACAAATATTCCAAAACTGTCTGGGAGGCGCTTCCAGTGACACCAAGAGAGCATATGTTGATATATGTGCTCAGCAGATTCGCCCTGGGAGAAAGCGTATCCCTTTAGTGCGTGTGTGTGTGTGTGTGTGTGTGTGTGTGTGTGTGTGTGTGTGTGCGTGCGTGTGTGTGAGTGTATTTGTGTGTGTGCAAAAGAGAGACTGTTTGTCTGTCTGTGTGAATGTGTGTGTGTGCGCGTGTGTGTGTGAGTGTATTTGTGTGTGTGCGAAAGAGAGACTGTTTGTCTGTCTGTGTGTGTGTGTGTGTGTGTGTGTGTGTGTGTGTGTGTGCTAAAGAGGGAGTGCGTGTTGGGGAATGAGGAGTCTTGTGGCGCGTCTCGTCTGCCTGGCGCGGGGAAGGGGGGGGCCCCTGTCGCTGTGGGGTGGAACGCATTTTTCTCCGGAATGATTTGTTTCATGGAAAGTATGATCAGGCAAAAAGCTGTAGCACATCTCCTCCATGCTCTCAGGACACCAGGGAGCACTTCCTCTGCTCTTCTCCATCGACTTCCGCTGCTCGTTTTCAAAAGGCACTTAAAAAACACAGCGCCTTCGAAGTGCCTGAAATGTAGATATGAGAGCTTTCCGGCATGTAAAGGGACACCCCGGCGCCGCCACTCATGTGGTTAAGGATGAGGAAATTGATTTCTGCGGACGGGTCAATCTCTCCGCCCCCCTGGGGAAGCTTTATTGATTGGAATTTGACTGTGGTTCTCAACGGTTAACATAAATTAACACCCGTCAGCTTGTGAAACCAATCTGTGGCCGGGGTAGGGCTTAGAACGTGCTAAGTAATGACAGCCCTCCATCTTGAGTCCTGGACTCATAACACCAATGTACAGTATTAAATATTCTGGCACTGAGAGGGAAGAAGCTGACACTGCAAAGTGAAGAGAAGTCTTTGCCTGGACTGATTGGGTCCTTCAGTTCCAAGATCACTTGCGGAAGGAGAAAAAAGTCTTGTCGCACTGGAGAAAATGAGATTAGTTCACTCAGGAACATGATATCCCGCCACATTTGGCGTTGTTACAACTCGAGCACAGGGATCCGATAAGCTGAAGAGTCGTATTAAGTTCAATGCAAACAGATCAGGATTCAGAAGTGTTAACGTTGACACTGAGGTGTCACATCTTGAGCTCTTTGAACTGGATCCCAATATGACCAGTGATCGTTTGGGAATGAGCACGTTGGTTTGGCGGGGTGGGGGGAGGGGGGGGGGGGTTGTTTACAGGGGCTAAAGCCGCATTTAGTGGTCATACTGTACAAGTGTGTGTGTCTGTGGGGGGGGGGGGCTTATCGTTATCCTGGCACCGCGACTTAAAATAAATTTGTTAATAAAGACCTCAAGGTGGGGTTGAGAGATGGTCAGCAGCCAAGCTATTGGGGGGGGGGGTCAGACGTTGCCCCGAGCTCGGTGTTGGACTGAGGGGGAGGTCAGGAGGCTGAGGGAGGTCAGAGGGCAAGGAGCCATGCCACACCACACTATCATAAGCATCGTACGTCTTGGGTGACAGTCTTGTGGCGTCAAGTGCCAGAGAGTATGACATTCCTGGACATGCAAGGCCACCAGCACCCGGAGCGTGCCCTACACACACACACACACACACACACACACACACACACTCCCGGAGCCCCAACCTGGCCCCTGCCACACATCTGGAGGGGAACCCGATCCTTTTCCACGTCTTGGGGGGTCAGTAGGGGGGTGGGGGTGGGGTAGATGGGTGCGAGAGGGGGGCCCTTTCACTTAAGCTGATACCTCCACGCAGCCTGCTGGCACTTACATGTGAGGTCAAGATCGTAAAAAACATCAGAATGTACAGTTGCCGGGTTGCAGGGGGTCCGTGGGCCGGGGCTGGGGGGAAAGTCCAAGCCTATTTGTATCCATGTGTATGTACATGGTGTGTGTGTGTGTGTGTGTGTGGTGTGGGGGGGGGGGGCTTGTGTGGCAGGACTTATGTTGTCACTGGGGTGGTAGGGAATAGCTGACCCATGTTCACTGACATCACGCAACGTGAATACGACCCTACCTTGTCAACACCGTTTTTTGATGGGAAAAAAATACCTTCCTAACCAGTTTTTCATTGGGAGAAACAATGTGTCTGGGAGGAGGTTGGTGGAGTCGAAGTTGGAGGGCAGCTGAGAAATGCAACCCCCCCCCCCCCCCCCAACCAACCCCCATCTCCAGCCACTGCCAACCAACCATGTCTCCCTCATCTGTCCCTGTCGGAGGTGGTGGTGGTGGGAAGGGGGGTTGAATGCATATGTGCTTATTCGGCTTTTCTCAGTAATGAAAATTCCACATGTGCCACATCAGACATGGCGCTGGCTGTTCTATACTCATCCTGTTCTGAAGGGCAGATGACTGAGACAGTATGGAGGTGAAAGAGCAAAAGTTCCTCAATTCTCCTCTTTCTCTCTGGAGATGTAGCGACACGCTTGACTGCTGTAGCAAGAGTTTTCATCTTTAACAGACGTGTTCTTTTCAGGTCAACCGGCAAGGTAACCACCGAGCGGCGTTTTTATTGAACCAAAACTGACCAAACCACAACCAGCACGCACAAAAGGGACTTAAAATGCCGGTGAGAGGCGTCTTTGGAATGGTTGCCATTTTAAACACCTCTACTCTAAAGCAAAACCAGGCATACTGTACGCTTGTGCCAATACGACACTCTTAATGGATTTATAATCAATGTCACAATAGCAAGATGGCTTCGCTCAGAGACACATTCCATCGAGCTGCAGAATGCTTTAGAGAATAGAGACAAAAAAAAAACAATCTCACCACACAATGACTGGTGTCATTCTCCAACAATTCAGTGCTATCTGCTCTTCTGCACAACAGTTTGGAAGCTCTGAAAATTGTTGTTATTTTTTGGTATTCATTCCGTCCTCTGCCTTTCTCTCATTCTCTCTCCATCCTTCTCTCTCGTCCTTTCTCCCATCACCGCGGGAGGCCTTGATACTGTGAGGACTGGACAGATCTTTAATAGATTTGTCCCTCCGAGCACAGTGAGAGAGGGATCGTTGTTAACATTATAACATATCGATCTGTTCGACTCCATCTCCCAGCAGCCCCCAACCCCCCTTCCCCAGACCGGGGCCATTACTCACAGCGGAGAGTCCCTCGGGCGTCCATGCCAGTGCCTGTCTCCACCGTCCTGCCATGTTGTCCACGTGACAAGGACACTTTCACACTTTGCAACGCAGTCATGCGCTATTGCGCCAATATCCCATTTCATCAAGTCACAATCACATCCATTGTAAAATGGACCAATGAGGAGATCTATTCTGTCTGTGGCCGAGGCCTAGTGGAAGAGGGCCGTTGTCTGGTGAGAGTCCAGATGTCTCTCAGCTGGAAGGGAGGTAGAGCACCGACGTGACAACCCTAAAAAGCTGATAGACGGTCCTGTTCAGTGGGACTGTCTGGAGGAATTTACACAACGATGGATCTTCCTGGATTGTAATGGCTTGTGATTGATACGGCCTTATGCGTTAACCTTGGGTGGTGTGTGTGTGTGTGTGTGTGTGTGTGTGTGTGTGTGTGTGTGTAAGTGTGCGCGTGTGCCCAGTTGGTATAGTGTGTGGTATACATGGGAAGAAGGGAAGAGGAATAGGTGTGTACTTCAGTTTCACAAAGCACGACTGCTTCCCATATGTCTGAGAAGTCAACACAAAGACACACACACACACACACACACACACACACACACACACACACACACTTTCATCTTTTCAGTAAATCCTCCTCTATACCTCTCTATCCCATGTGGAGGCCATCCAAACACACACACCAACCAACCCAGCAGCAGATCCATCAGGATCAGTGCGTCCAATCGGGCTGGACGCCGTGTCCTGGTCCATTTGATGTCCCGCTGAAGATGGATGAGGAGACCCAATCCAAGGTCACCAAAGATACTGCCCCCGCCCCTGCGCCGACTGACGGGTCAGATCTGTCTGGGCCGCTCCGGGCTGGCCCGCTGAGTGATGGTATGGAAAATAGACGTTGAGATCTCTTATTCAGATATCCATTTCCAGGATGGTCATGCGTGACCTATACGTGTTGTCTGCTTCCAATTTCATCCTTTCCCGTTTGCAATCTGCAATGAGACGCCACCTGATATTTCATTGTTTCGGAGCCTGTGTTTTTATTAGCAGCAGTCAAAGCTACTCACATTCTTCTCCTGAGCGCTTATTCCCTCTTTTTTGGGGGGGGTTTGTGTTTCTGATTCTCTTTCAGTTACATATGTGCATTGTGTATAAAGCCCCAGACCGGTTGTTTTCAGCATGAGGAATTCAAATGATCAGCCCATCCAATAATATGTTGTTTCCACCCCTCAGCAGAATAAGTGTACACTCAATCAAAACTCAACAGTGCATTGTCAGAGTGCCCGTTCAAACTAACCGGATCATACTGTTGCTCTTGTACGCTCAATCAAACTTTATACGCATTGTAACTCCGCTGGCCAGAACCCAAGCCTTGTTCAGTATGCTGCTGTAGTCAAAGGCTTCCAGTGCTGCAAGCGTGTTCCGATGCTTTGTGTTTGTGTGTGCTGATGTGTGTGTGTGTGTGTGTGTGTGTGTATGTGTGTGTGTGTGCGTATGTGTGTGTATCTGTGTGTCTAGAGCTCTCTGAGATGTGACGGTGCCCAGTAGGATGAGCGCACACGCCAATCCCCTCGTCCGCGTCCAAATTTGGAGATAATTAAAGGCAATTAAAAAGGAAACGCTTTCCCTGCTGCAATGGGGGGAAAAAAATAAAATAAATAAAAGCGGCGCCCTCCAAGGACACGTTGCAAAAGACCGTCTTCGGTGGGCCTCCGTGGCGCTGCGGCAGGGGGGAGAGAGCGGAGAGAATAGGAGCCAGCGAACGGAGCAGGGAGAGAGCGAAGGGGTGGGTGAAGGCCTGAACAAAGACAGCAGGCTGGCCTGCTCGCTGGGACACGGACGCGGAACTGACAGAGCGAGGGAGGGTCGTTTTGGAACCCCCCCCCCACCCCGCCGAGAGTGGGGGGCCCTTGTGCTGGACGCGGCCGTATGATGTTGTTTGAAGTGACGGTGAATGAGAGAACCTCAACGAGAGAGGAGCATCACAGGTACCACTCAGACCTGGCCTTCAGCTGAGCAAGCTGGAAATAGTAGAGTGGAGAATCAGATTACATTACATTAGAGTGTAGGGGGTTGATATTGGGTGTCCAAAACTGTATATGTAGCGCGTTGGAAACTTTAGAGGGTTTTATATTGGTAACGGAACCAAAACTCAGCTCACTTAGCCTAATGGAGGAAGGGTAAACTGGACAGTGCATTAATATTACTAAAACATGTTAAAATCTTGATTCTCCAACTCATGTGCAAAGACTATGTAATTGATTATGGGTTAAACTAGAGCACCAATGAAGAAGAAGGGACGGACAGCATTAGCAATCTGTTCTTCTACATATATTTCATATTGGCTTCTTTATGAGGGAAACCCTTGCGAACACAGGGAGAACATACAAACTCTACTGACACCCCACCTGAGGAGAACATCCCCAGTGCCGAGAAGGTAATCGAACCCATTACCTTCTTGCTGTGAGGCGACAGTACTAAGTACTGTGCCACCGTGCCACATTCATGGTCAAAGTGATTAAACCAAATCAAATGTCTGTTTATACATTGCAAATTAGTTAAATCAATAATGCACCCAAGGTTTAGATGATACTCTACCATCATGATGTGAGATTAGAGAGAGGGACAGAGAGAGAGAGAACATGGCTAAGAGCTTTGAAGACAGAGCCCAAGGAAGAAAGGGCAAAGAAGAGAAGAAGAGTGACAAGAGAGGAAGAGCAGTAGAAGTAAAAGAAGGAGCGCAATAGGAAAATGAGAACCAGAACAATGGTCTACATTCCCTTTGACGTCCAACAATCAACTGTTAGAAATCAAACTCAGAGTTGCTTTGAGGATGACCAATCCTTGTAATCTTTATGAGACCATTGCAAGAAAAATTGGAGGTGCTGCGGCGCACTGGGTAGGGGCCTGGCAGAGGAAGAAGGAGGAGCCAAATGACAAATATATGAGGGTCTAGGTGTTCACATATACAAACTGGTGCAGGCATGTTTTCCTGTTAACTGCTACAGCTAGATGGAACAAGGTTTGAGGTTGTGACATGATCACAGCTCTTTTCTGTCCTGACTACACTGTGAACTGCCCACCGCCATCAGGACGGCTCATATTTCGCCATAGGCTCACCTCTTCAAGAAATACTACCAGGATTTTCCTTCTTAAGCACCTATTGTTTTTTTAGTCATTTACTTTTGCACTTTACCTTCAGCAATATATTGTTTAGAAATTAGATACACTTCTGAGTTCTGGTGAATAGTAATACACTAACTTACTATATTAAATGCAATTAGTGTAAGTCAGTTTGGATAAAAGTGTCAGCTAAATGACTAATGTAATGCGAACACCCAAAGGCAACATGCCATGCTGTTGCTAATTAGACAAATAATTAATCTCAGCTGTGTGTTGCTGAAAGTTGAAGATTGAGGGTGGATGTCATATTATTGGTTGAAAATAGTTCAGTGAAACTACTGTACATAAGCACACATTTTGTTTTACATGAAAACATGACTGGATTTGATAGAATACTATGGCAACTCGGGGCCTTCACAGCCCAAAATGGCCGCCTGCGCCACAAAGTGGCCGATAGCTATCGGACTACAGCTCCCAGAACCCAACAGTTAGAGCGCTGAATGACTACCTGGGCTGATTGTCCACACCTGCCTCAGATCAGCAATCAGCCAAGTCCCCTCACCAAAAAGTGGAAAACCCAGGCCAGAAGAAGCCTGGGAGAAGAGGGGTGAGGCAGACAGCATGTTGCCTCATGTGTGGATTTTGTTTGAGATCTTTAATTTGTAACACTAAGTTTATTAAAGAGACAACCTTTGGCTATTTTCTGCAACTTGCTTCCATTGTCTCTATGTGCCACTGTCATTTTTGGTCTTCCCTGTCCCCTGGGTGGTCACAATACAAATAAACTATGGGGAAGTGTGCAGTAGAAGAGGAAGAAGAAGACGAGGAGACAATGACAAATACATGAGGGGGTGCTCATAATTTAAAAGTTATTTAATTAAAAATATCTTTAAAAAATAATATGTTTCCCAAAACCTTCTTAGCACTAAGAACCTCTTTGAGTCTTCTTAAGGCTCCCGAAAGAAGCAAATGCGTTTCTCGAAATGCTTCTTAGCCTAAGGCTTAGTTCACACGGCAGTGAAATGTGACCCAAATCCGAGCTTTTTGCCTACATGCGACTCAGTTCCGATTTTTTCATGGCTGTCTGAACAGCGCAAGTCACATGAAATCTGATTCTTTAAAATCCAACCCGGGTCGCTTTCAGATGTGGTATTATATCGGATACATGTCTGATGTTTTGCAACGTGCCCGCCGTCTGAACAGTCATGTCGCGTTTAAAGCTACTTTTACGTCTTTAGAGCAGTGACTTGCAAATTTGTGAAGCGTTCCACTGTGGTGTGCTTGTGCGGCATACTGCACGTCACAAGACGATTCTCATCCTTCTTCTCGTTATCATTTGCTCATACCGTCGCCGGCTTCCACTGCACAAATAGCCTACTTGAAAATCAACCCGTAGTAAAGGCTAACTTCAGTTGTGGTTGTAACGTTATCATGGATGTATTAATAGAACGTTATCCATGGTTAACGTTACTTCCGTAAACAGTGCGCTGCGGGTGACGTCCTGACATCTTGTTATTGTTCTTCTGCGCATGCGGGTCTGTTCAAGGCTGTGGGCTGTTCACACGGCAGTCAAATATATGTCAAATATAGGTTACATTTAAAAAGTCATGTGAACAGCTAAACAAAAAAATCGGATCTGTGTAAAAAATCGGAATTGAGCATTAAGACCTGCCATGTGAACTAAGCCAAAGACGATCTTTCGTTAAGAAGGATTTGTAAGAAAGGTCTGGGGCGTTCTTAACACTCCTCTTAGCGACCAAACGCTCGCAGATCCAGCCGTGTCAGGCAAAAGGAGATATTAATCTAATTCACACTGTTTGTCTTATTGTGGTTGCATCCCAAATGGCTAAAATCAATGGCGGACTGGCCATCGGGATGCTCGGGACGAATCCCGATGGGCCGGTCCTCAAGTGGGCCGGTGTGGGCTGGGCAGGTTGCTGTGACTGAGATATTCAGAGGGGATATTCCCGGCGCTAACTGTCCCGGCCTGCTGTAAATGGCCATAAATGCCCCCCCCCCTGCTCAACAAATCGCACAAGCACCCCCCCCACCCCCCCCCCCCCCCCCCCCCCCCGCGCTCAACAACTTGCCCGCTGGTCGCAAGATCAGTGGGCTGACTGGGGCTGCATTGCCCGACCAGCATTATTTCCCCAGTCCGGCCCTGGCTAAAATGCTGCCTACTTAGGCAGCATTCGGAGGCAGGGAGGCATCATGTCATGTCCCAATCGAATATTTACAAATAGGCTATGCTGCCTGCTGAGGTGCCTCTGACTGGGCAGATTTTGAAGGCAGCACAGATGTATCCTTCGTGGTGAAGATATCCCACAATCCCATGCGCCTACTCCACTGCTCCGAACAAAAGAGCAATTTTGGAGAGCAATTTTGTCTCCATGATTGTTAGTATGTCACTTTATGAAGTTTGAATGTTTTCAGGCGAGAAAGTAACCATGTAGATTCCCAAAATGTATCCAGTTAATCAAAATAACCCGTTGATATTTCTGATCTGACGTTTGTTTTCTTCTTCTGTAGGCTAACGTTAGCTAGGCTACGTAGTAACGTTAGGCTAGCTAGGCTACATTAGTTACATAGATACCTGCGGGGTTTGACAGAAACATCAGAACAAATAGCTAAACAAGTTGTAAAACGATGTGGGGACCAATATCTTTAGCTAGCTATGTAGCTAAAGTAACTAGCTTACTATATTGTTGTCTTAGCAGTTGTTAAAAGAACAGGATACAAAAAACGAACTTGTCCCTTGTACCATCTGAAGATACCATTTGTGATGGCTACAGGCAGTCAAACGTAGGCTATTAGACAAGCATTTAATTGGGAACACGTTAGCTGACCAGCATAACAACCAGTTTGTTGTCTTTTCATTTTGACACAGGTTCTGTTACACAGGAAACACTTTTTTTCCAGAATGTGATGATTGACCGCCAGGTATTTAGCAACATGACATCATGAAGTTGTTCTATTTCGTGGAGCTCCGCCCCACAGGGCTAGCTCCTATTGGCTAGCGAAACCCAGCTAGCTACATTGACTGAAGAAAAAAACATACACGCACCTGTGTCCAACCAGGTCCGGTGCACCACTGTATAAGCGGGCTACGCCCGCACATCTGCTCCTTCGAAATTTTCAGCTCGCATTGCTACTGGAGAAGATCAGAAGATGTCTACTCAGCGGACCCAAGCGGACCTGGCGGCGTCCCTAGATGACCCCCTGCCGGTGCCGATGGATCCGCCGGATCGTTTCTGTGTCTGCGGCTCCCGCTACAGCGACGTGGGACACCACCTCTGCTTCCGCTGTCTGGGGCCGCAGCACGCCAGAGCGGGTCTGGCTCCGTCCCCCGCCTGCGAGATCTGCGCCCTCCTGGACCCCATGGAGAGGATGCTCCGGGCGCATTTCTTCGCTCCGCCGCCGCTGGAGACTGAAGGTCTGGTCCAGCTGGTCGGCGAGGACATCGGCGCGCCCCCGCAACAACCGGCGGCCCCGATTACCTCCCTCGCGCCTACGGATGATGAGGATGAGCTCTCCGGGGAAGACGAGGTTCTCTCTGCGTCGGAAGCCACTACGGCTAGTGGCGCCTCCTTCCCGGGGCGGGGTTCCTTCGATCGCGACCTGCCCCGGCTGCTGGAGAGAGCCGCGCATCACCTCGGTATCTCCGTCCCGGAGGTTGCTGCGACTACGGGGCTCCCACTGTGGAGCTCCGTCTGCTACGGGCGTCCCTCTCAGCCTGCTCCTCGTCTCCTGCCGGCTATGCCTGACCTGGAGGCGTTCGTCGAGGCTGAATGGGAGCGGCCGTTGGCCATCAGAGGTCCGCTTCGCCAGTTCAGCAGAGCTACGAGGGTAACCGGCTGGACTGACGTAGCAGCTATCGGCTCTCCTCCTAGAGGCGCCACCTATGGCTCTCCCTGACTCGTCTGCGCGAGGAAAGCAAGAGTGTCCTCCTCAACTCGCCGGTCAGTAGGGAGGGGTTGTTTGGGGCGGCTGTGTCTAACATCCTGGAGCAGTGTCGCAGCCAGGAGCAGGACCGGCTCCTCCTCGCTCGCCACCTCGCTGCTCCGGGGGAGCGCAGTGTGCCGGCACGTCCGCGTGCTCCGGCTGATGCTGCCGCGACTGGGAGCAAGCGCCGGCGGACACACAAGACTAAACAACCTGCCACGGGGTCCCGCCCCGCTACGGCCCATGGACCGGCTCGCCCGGGCTCCTGGACTGCGCACGCGGCTCCTCCCCCGCGACCTCCCCCTGCCTACCCCGCCCAGGGTGCCGGGACCGGTCCGGCGTCTTCAAGCGCGCCCACCGCTCCGCCTCCGGCTTGGGGTAGGAAGAGGCGCACCTATTGACGGTGCGTGGAGATGCGTGACTGTGTTGTGCCCACACCACGCTCTGTTAAGAGCGGCGGTGAGCAAGTTTCCCTGTTCAATAAAACAAACACGATGCAACGTTATCAAGCTGGTTGTAATGTGCAGTCCGCATCTCCTCCCTTTTCAACTACTGTAATGTTCTCGGCTAGAGCCGCTGGGTCTTCTGTGAAAGAGTCAGAATTGACCACGGCAGGTCTCGCCGCAGCTGGGAGACCGGCTCGAGCCGCGGAGTCTTTTCCTGCTAAAGCAGACGTGACTCACGCGGGGCTCGCCGGCTCAGCTGATGTGATGTATTCGGCTAGAGCCACCGGGTCTTCCGTGAAAAAGTCGGAATTGACCATGGCAGGTCTCGCCGCAGCTGAAAAACCGACTCGAGCCGCGGAGTTTTTTCCTGCAAAGAGAGCAGACGTGACGCGCGCAGCTCTCGCCGGTTCAGCGAATGTAATATATTCGGCTAGAGCCGCCGGGTCCTCTGTGAGAAAGTCAGATTTGACCACGGCAGGTCTCGCCGCCCCTGTTCTAAACAGACCGGTTGGGTTTTTAACAGAGGGGATGTGTGCGCCCAGGCCAAGTGCTATGGCTGTACTGCCCTGTTCGGAGTTTTCTCGGGACCGACCGCTGGCGGGGTTTAGCGGCGAAAAAGATGCGCTAGACCCCCAGACGGCGTTCGTTCATTCGGGCCGAGCGTTCGAGCCTCTCCCTGTGTGTTCGACAGGTAGAGAGTTTTCACGCTCACCGGTCAGTGAGAATACTTCCGTGTTTACTGCCTCGGCTGGCTATTTAACACTGCCCGCCTCTCATGTCCCGTCTAGTCGGTCTGCGAAAGACGGCACCTTGCCAGATCATGCAAATGAGAAGGCGGGGCTTCCCGCATTGCAACACTCCGCCGTTTTCTCTCAATGGGATGAGCGACGGCGGCTTGTTAGCAATGCGGACGGTGTCGGCTCACTTCCTCTTTTTGTGAATGAAGTGCTTCTTGACAGGAATGCCATTCATTCTCGCGCTGTTCAGGGACATGGAACTCCCAATGGGGATTTTTCATCTCCCTTTCGAGGGTGGCCCGCCTTGGGCCAGGACAGCAGAGTTTCTCAGCTGTCCGGTGGCGGTCAGGGCCAAATTGAACTATGGCAGGTTCCTCGATCTGTTCCCGCGATCTCCGGCACAACCTCTTTCCAACCGCTTCACAGTCTGGCAGGAGAGATGTCTCCTGGACAGCTGGTTGCAGCGTGTTCTACGGGAAGGGTATCTCATTCAGTTTTGTTGCCCCCCACCGCCCTTCATGGGCGTAGTGGAGACAGTGATACCGCGTCCCGCTCAGGCTGCCGCTCTGTCAGCAGAGATTGCAGAACTGATGGCGAAGGGAGCGGTAACTGTGGTCCCGTCAGGCCAGAGGGACGAGGGATTTTATTCCCGCTACTTCCTCGTGCCAAAGAAGACGGGGGGCGTGAGGCCAATTTTGGACCTCCGCCTTTTCAACAAAACGGTGGCGAATCTGAAGTTCCATATGCTTACGGTGCGACAAATGCTGGAGGCATTCCTTCCCGGCGATTTTTGCACCAGCATAGACCTCAAGGACGCTTACTTCCACATACCGATAGCTCATCGGCATCGGAAGTTTTTGCGTTTCGCCTACCTGGGTGTGGCGTACGAATATACCAGACTCCCGTTTGGATATGCGCTCGCCCCCAGAACCTTCTCCAATTGTGTGGAGGCGGCGTTGAGGCCACTGCGCCGGCAGGGCATCAGGATCCTGGCGTACCTGGACGACCTGCTGGTACTGGCTCCGTCGCCTTTGTTGGCTCTGATGCATACCGCCACGGTGGTGCGGCATCTCACCGACCTGGGGTTTGCAATCAACTGGGAGAAGAGTGCTCTGTGGCCGGCCCGTCAGATTGTTTACCTAGGTATCAATCTGGACACGAGCGCCATGAGAGCACGGCTATCCGATTCAAGGAGGGAAACACTGGAGAAGAGTCTCAGTGTTTGCCGTCCTTCTCGAAAGATCGCGGTTCTGTCGATCATGCGCCTTCTGGGTCTCATGGCAGCCGCCCATGTGGTAGTGTCACTGGGCCTTCTTCACATGAGGTGCGTGCAGAGATGGTTCGCGCGGCTTCGTCTGGACCCTGTGAGGCACAGACGGCGCCTTGTGCGGATGCCGGGGTCGTTGTCAGCAGACCTCGACTATTGGAGGGACCGGCGCGTAATAGCGCACGGTGTTCCAATAGGCAGGGTGTCGGCTCACGTCGCTGTCTTCACAGACGCGTCTCTAAGCGGCTGGGGTGGTACATGTCTGTCCCAGGCCGTAGGTGGTTTGTGGGCCGTCGGAGAACGGCGCCACATCAACCTCCTGGAGTTGGAGACGGTGCTACTGACATTGCGCCACTTTGTACACCTGGTACAGGGGCGCGATGTGCTGGTGCGGTCAGACAACCAGACCACAGTAGCTTACGTCAACCGACAAGGGGGAGTCCGCTCGCCAGCGCTTCACCGTCTGGCGGTAACGCTGTGGCGATGGGCTCATGTCAATCTCCGGTCACTGACAGCGCGGCACATTGCCGGCCGTCTGAACGTCGGGGCGGACCTGATGTCTCGGGGCGGGCCTCACCCGGACGAGTGGAGCCTACATCCTCAGGTAGTGGCTCAGCTCTGGACCCGGTTCGGCAGAGCAGGGGTGGATCTCTTTGCTTCGAGAGAGAACGCGAAGTGTCCCCTCTGGTTCTCTCTGAGACAGCAGGACCAGCCTCCGCTGGGCGTGGATGCGTTCGCGCATGCCCCCTGGCCGGGGGCGCTGCTGTATGCTTTCCCGCCGATGGGGCTGATTTTACCATTGTTGGCCAGGGTGCGGTCAGAGGGTGCATCAGTGATACTGATAGCGCCGGACCGCCACTGGGCGAGATGGTATGCAGAAGTGATGGCCATGACTACTGTAGAACCGTGGCACATCCCTCATTGGCCGAACGCTCTGTCCCAGGCGGAGGGCTCAATTTGCGCACCTCCAGTCTTGGGACGGCCGCTGGTGGCCTGGCTCTTGAACGGCGGAGATTGTCTGATAGGGGACTCTCTCCGGCCGTGATCTGTACAATTCAGAGCGCGCGCGCGGCTTCCACTGCCTTGGTTTACTCTGGCAAATGGGCTGCTTTTGCGCGTTGGTGTGAGGAAAGGGACTTCGCTCCCGAGTCATGCTCGGTCGAGGCGATTTTGGAATTCCTTCAGCACCTGATGGGTCATGGTGGCGGTTTGGCAGCATCCACTATCAAGGTGTATGCGTGTGCTATTTCCGCATGCCATGAGGGGTTCGCCAAAACTACGGTTTTCGGGCATCCCCTGGTTAAACGCTTCCTGGCCGGCACGCGCCGTCTTCGCCCTGTGCGTAAGGCTGCGGCGCCGCCTTGGGATTTGCTCTTGGTTCTGGATGCGCTATGTAAAGCGCCGTTCGAACCAATGGAGCGGATATCTCTCAAGTGGCTGTCGATTAAGACCGCGCTGCTCCTTGCTCTGACGTCGGGCAAGCGGGTCAGTGATCTGAGGGCGTTGACAGTTTTTCTCATCACGGGTGATGGGAGCAAAGCTGTGTTGCGCACGGATCCATCTTTCGTTCCGAAGGTGGTCCGGGGCGCCTATAGGGCACGGGATTTGGAGCTGGGAGCCTTCTATCCTCCACCTCATGCGAGCGAGGAAGAGGCCCGCCTGCATTTGTTGTGTCCTGTGCGTGCGTTGATGTGTTACGTCCAGCGCACGGCTGCGGTCCGCACCACCCCCCAGTTGTTGGTTTGCCACGGCCCAGGGAAGGTGGGTTCTCCGTTGTCGAAACAGCGTCTCTCCCATTGGATCTGTGAGGGCATCGCCCAGTCTTACGTGACTGCGGGTCGTCCTCTGCCTGGTGCTGTTCGGGCACACTCCACAAGGGGTGTGGCCACGTCAGTTGCCCTGTTCAATGGTGTGTCGGTGGAGGACATCTGTGCGGCGGCGACTTGGTCGTCCCCGTCTCCTTTTGTCCGTTATTACCTTTTATCCATGTCCTCTGTCTCTGTGGCGTCATCTGTGCTAAACACAGCCGCCGGTGCGAGCCAGCGTTAGACAGGATTTTTTCATGTAGGTGTTCGGCTCGAGTCGCCGGGTCTTCTGTGAAAGAGTCAGAATTGACCATGGCAGGTCTCGCCGCTACTGGAGAACCGGTTTGAGCCGCGGGGTCTTTTCCTGCTAGGAAAGCAGACGTGACTCATTCAGGTCTCACCGGTTCAGCTAAGGTAGGAGCGGGCCCGTCTAGTGACGTTCCTGTTTATGTGTGAGGCTGGGACGGGCTTGTTACGGAGTAACCGCTTTGGTCCAGCTCTCGCCCCACGTACCTCTCCTTGCCCTCGGCTGTGATAGACTGAGTGTGGCGGGGTGGGGCCAGTGCTTGGGTCGGATCAACTGTTAGTATGGTCTCGCCTTGGAGCCCTGGCTTGTGTCCTGACTGGTTTCCCTTACTGGGGCCAGCAAGAGTGTATGGTGCGGTCGTGTAGCTCCGCTTATGCCAATAGGAGCTAGCCCTGTGGGGCGGAGCTCCACGAAATAGAACGATGGTTACGTATTGTAACCCTAGTTCTATGAGTGGAGCGGAGCCCCACAGGGAACAGACTTGCTGCCCCGCAGTCTGCTCGCTGAAAATTTCGGTTA
The DNA here is from genome assembly GCF_949987555.1 of Borostomias antarcticus. NCBI lineage: Eukaryota > Metazoa > Chordata > Actinopteri > Stomiiformes > Stomiidae > Borostomias > Borostomias antarcticus. The sequence goes on from NC_140236.1 coordinate 30,063,292, forward strand.
GGAGCAGATGTGCGGGCGTAGCCCGCTTATACAGTGGTGCACCGGACCTGGTTGGACACAGGTGCGTGTATGTTTTTTTCTTCAGTCAATGTAGCTAGCTGGGTTTCGCTAGCCAATAGGAGCTAGCCCTGTGGGGCTCCGCTCCACTCATAGAACTAGGGTTACAATACGTAACCATCGTTACGCCTTGCTTCCTTGGAAGTCCGTCTTAATTCAAACTCCTTTCCAGGCAACTTCAGAAAAAAACGCTGACTCCAAAGGATCCTGCCTCACTAGACAGCGAGGCAGCAGGCCTCTAATCAGAATGGATTATTTTTATAATAAGAATGACGTGAATTTATTAGGCCTAGCTATGAGATACAGTAGTTCATCCCCATCAAATGTGTGCAACTACCCCCAGACAGGGCTGGACTGGCCATGTGGCGTACCGGGCAAATGCCCGGTGGGCCGAACCTACTTGTGGGCCGATCTACAATAAAAATAAAAATAAAAATTATTTGGGGGCTAACGAACGGCCCATAGAGCAGGGACAGCGGCCCATTGGTCCATTTTCTATACTGACACTGGGCTGGCCCAATCATATGTAGGCCCCACCCCTCCCTCTGTTAGTTTCAGGTGTCATTTGCGTGGGCCGTTAGAGAGCCAAAAGTCAGTGGATGGAGAAAGATGTATAAGGACCTAATACATCCATGATAAGGACAAGTATAGTAAACCAAAGCGCAAGGGGGGCGCAGAGAAATTACGAGCTAAAAAGATTAAAAGTCTTGAGGCGGATGCTGCAACATGTGCAAAAATTACTGATATGTTTGCGCCAGGGGCTGCTTCAACGTCTACAGCCTCAGAACACCATGTTGAACACGAACTTGAAGGAGAGGTGGCTGGTGGCCATGGTGGCCGAGAGCAGGACAGGGAAGCCGAGGAGGGACAGAGACATGACAGGGCCGAGGAAGGACAGAGTGAGCAGGAGGAGTGTGTAGTTGAAACGGTAAGGAAATATATTTGAAAGCTAAAAAAGAAGCTATAGCTAAATATGAATATGGGTGACGGCTATCTGCTGGCTAGCGCCAGCTAGCATTAGCTAGGTACAGCTAGCTAGCATTATCTAGCTACCCACCTCCCTGCCAAGCAAATCGGGTCGTAGCTAGCTACGTTTGAGCTAGCTAGCGTTAACACTGTTTGTCTAGGCCAGCCAGATAACGTCAGTACTAGTAGTGCTAACGTTAGCACGTTAGCTTGGCAATTAGCACTAGCGCTATTACTGACGTTATCTATTCTGGCCTAGCCTAGCAGTGTTGCTGCTGATGGGCTACTTAACGTTATTTCTTCGAAGAAAAAGAGGAACAGGCTAACGTTAGCTGTGTGTGGCCATGGTCCAAAATTAACCCTAGCCAATGGCTGGCTGCTAAAAATCTATTGGTTATGGATAATTTACCAGCCAGTTGACTGGTAAGCCTAGCTCCTTTCAGGACTGTTACTAAGGGGCTAGGTTAAAAAAGTCATTCTCAACACTGAAATATATCAAAAGCAGACTGAGGAGCAGCCTGTCTGCCAGCAAATTGGAAGCCTTCATGTTGATGGCCACTGAAAAAGACGTTCTTGTTGCTTTGCACACAGACACTGTCATTGACAAAGTGTCAGAGAAGAGTGAGCTACTGAGGAAACTTATAGTAAGTTGATATGAAATTGTTGTTATTATTATAAAATTATTCATAATAATGTAGCAGCTTTTTAGACTGAAGATAGTGTGATCATGTGACTCATTATTACCCCCCCTCCCCTGTCTCTCAAAGGATGCCCGGCCCTAACTTGTGTGGTTCATTGTCCATTGTTGATGAGGGTATTCAGAGGGCCATGCAGCCTTTTCCACTAAGTAAGTATACAATACATGCAACTATGTTTTTATATTTTCTAGAATCTGTCATTTAATCATTTATAATTTAAAAATGATCATTGATCATGTCTCATCTCTCTCTCACCCCCCCCCCCCCCTCTCTCTGTCAGGATATTATTGTTGAGAGTATCCAGAGGGTCATGCAGCCTTTTCCAGTAAAGATAAAGGTATTATGATCATGTAATTACCAGTACTGTGATCAACTCAATCAATTATAATGTCTCAGTCTCACCTTTCTCTCTGTCTCCCCTTTTCTCCCTCTCTCTCTATCAAAGGTTTCCCTCATTTGTTTGAAAAGAAGCACTTTGCTTTTAACTGGAGTGGACTTCACAGGCATCCTTTTTTATGCAAGTAGTGAGTTTACAATTTATGCAACTGCTTACATTTTCTAGAAGATATTGTTAATATCTGAATCTATAGTTTATCTCACTTATCGTGTCTCATCTCTCTTCCTCCCTCTTTCTCACTCAGGATGCCATTGTTGATGAGGGTATTCAGAGGTCCATGCAGCCTTTTTCCAGTAAGTACGTATACAACTCATGCAACTCTGATCATCTGAATCTGTCATTTAATCATGTATGACTTATCATTGATCATGTCTCAACTCTCCCTCTCTCTCTCTCTCTCCCCCCCTCTCTCTCTCTATCTCTCTCTTTCTCTCTCTATCTCTCAGGAGATGCCATTATTGTTGAGGGTATCCAGAAGGCCATGCAGCCTTTATTACTAAGTAAGTATCAAATACATGCAACTATCTCTCTACATTGTTCTCAATTGAAGATACTGGACCAGTACTGTGATCATTTAACTCCATCAATTATCATTCTCACCTTTCTCTCTTTGTCTCTCCCTCTCACTCTTTTAAAGGTTGCCTTGTTTGAGGAGATCTTTTCAGCCCAGTGGAGTTCACAGGCAACATTTTGAGTTACTTGTATACTTTGTACATATATTTCTATACTAACATTTGAATAATAATAATAATAATTTAATAAATAATTTGAAATTATACTTTGACTTCTATCAGAGCTTTTTCTTTGACAATGTACTTCTACTGTAACTTACTTGAGTATGGAGATGGTGTACTCCACGGCCACGTCTGACCACCAGGGAGTCAAGAGTGAGTGAGTACACTCGTCCATTTGCACTGGTACACTTGTCCACTGAACTTACTCATCTTTGTAGTGGTTTGGGGAAATAGTACGGTGGTATTGCATATTTAAAGGGGCCGCAAGGATTTCGTACTGGTGGGTGGTGTCCGGCCGATTGTGTTGGGCCGGTCTGGGCCAAAAATGCCAGGGCCGATTTTTTGTCCCAGTCCAGCCCTGCCCCCAGATCATCATACACCATAGTCTGCATTAACCAATACAGTAGCTGTGTGTAGTTGGATGTGATTCCCACTTGGATACACCTGTTGTTTATCATCACACACACGAGCGAAGGGGAATTGGTGCATTGGGTTGCAGGCCACCATGGGTTGGCCATGTAGCCTGCTTGGTGCATATCCTGTTATGCACTGTGTGTATATTTAGATATGAATACAGATGCTGGTTACCCCACAACTGGCATGTTCCGTTTTAATATTTGTGTTGCTTTTATGGCTCTGCGTGCTACTAACCCTTTTCTGCCTGCCCTCTCCCTAGTGCCTCTCCCTCTCTCTCCCTCCTACCTTCTAACCAGGACCAGTGGATGCCCCACTGTCACCCGCAGACCACCCTGTCCGATAGATACCCCCGTGTCTGCTGTGGATGTCCAGTACAGCCACTAACCCTGTCCTCCTCCCTAGTGTCTCTCTCTCTTATACTCTAAACAGATCCTGTGGACTCCCCCTGTCTCCTGCAGGCCACCCTGTAGCAGAGAACCCAGGGGGTTCAATTACTTATTTTTCAGATTTGTATCCAAGTTATTGGACATTATTTGCATCAATTGTTGTTTTCAGATATTCTGCTGCGTGCGTAATGGCACTTTTGTAGGGGAACTACAGTAGGCCTGTCACTTGTGTTTCATATTTGTAATGGGCAATGCAAGCAATGCTATTTCATTTGTTTAGCACATTACAAACACATTGCAAATGGACATAACGTTATCCTACATAGAATAGGTAGGCAGAACAGCAGGGCAATGGGAGATGTGTGGATTCAGTTCGCAATTAGTATTATAACTGTGTTCGGGCACCTTGTTTCCCGCGTGTTCATTTTTAGCGCCATTTTATTGATGGGGGCGAGTAGGACGCCACTTGTTACATCAAAATTTCATTTGGGAGCATGCAATTATGTGGAACTTTTATGTGGAACAATTATGTGAATTTGCGTCAGTTGATGTTTTCAGAGTCAGACATTCTGCTGCGTGCGCAATGGCACTTTTGTGGGGAACACAAGTAGGCCTGTCACTGGTGATTCATAAATGAAAATATATGAAATATATATAAGGCACTTAGAATGTAAAAGAGTATTTTCCATCAACAATGTAGCCAATTATGAATGCTGTAGGCTACGCATGTGTCGATCGGTTCAGCACCCTGGAATGCTGCCTCAAAATGGACTGATCGAAGAAGCCAAAAGTTTGCATCAACCTAGTTTATTTAGGAACAGCACCCTTTGTTCCCAGAGCCGTAGGTAGAATAACCATCCCCCTGGTGATTTCTAGATGTGTTACGGTCGGAAGGAGCCAGAGCGACTCGGGGGTTAGGCACGTTTCATAGTCAGTCCATGGATGACAGGCAGATGACGCCCACTCGGCAGCAGCCGGTATATGCGCCGAGCGTACACCGAACGCAAACCAAAACAAACCACACAGCGTTAGTTTTTCTGATTTTTCGTTTTTTCGTTTTGAAAAACAAAACCAAATCATCTCGGTTTTTCTCGGTATGGTTTTTCTCTTTTTTTGTTTTAAAACCAAAACGGAAAAACGAAAATTCACTCGTTTTTTTGTTTTTCCAATTTCGTTTTGAAACAGAAAAACCAAAGAACGAACCATACACGGATTCATCTCGTTTTTTCTCAGTTTGGTTTTTCTCTTTTTTCGTTTTAAAACCAAAACGGAAAAACGAAAATTCACTCTTGTTTTTTGGTTTTTCCAATTTCGCTTTGAAACAGAAAAACCAAAGAACGAACCATACACGGATTAATATGTCTATGTTATGTCAATATAAAACAATGACCAATTGGCCTTGACCAATTGGCCTTCAGAAATTCCAGTCTTTTGCATATGAGATGGGGGCAGGGTATATACCATGCATACAAGAGTATTCAGTATCAAGCACTACTGTTTTTTAGTCTGCTGGTTCCAAATAAGGATATATTACTATGGTATTTAAATATATTATTTGTTTCCCGTGAAGCCGACCACATCTTCATTCAGCATCATATCTCATTTCCATCTGTTTCAAGGTGATCTGTCACACTTACCTGGAATCGCTCATTTAATTATAACAACAATTGCTGCCCTGTGCACATTTTCAAGCATCTGTTTGCCAACAACAGACAGAGCCAGCGATTCACGAAGCAATTATTGAGTTCCCAGACAAATGCTGTCTCAACAAATTAACACAGGGCCAATCACACTTGCTGGAGACAAGGGATGCTTATTTTCCTCTTATTCTCTCTCTCTCTCTCTCTCTCTCTCTCTCTCCCTGTCTTATTATTTCAGTCTCTCTCTCTATCTTTCTCTCTCCTCACTCTTCTTCACCCTACCTCCACTCCACCCCTCTATGTATCTCTCCATCTTCCTCTTCTGTGTCTCTCTCCCTCTCCCCCCTTCTCTCTCTTCCTCTCTCTCCCTCTCTGTTTCTCTCTCTCTCCCCCACCCTCCCTCTCTCTCTCCCCCTCCCTCCCTGTCTCTCTCTCCCTCTCCCTCCCTGTCTCTCTCTCCCTCCCCCCTCTCTGTCTCTCCCTCCCTGTCTCTCTCTCCCTCTCCCTCCCTGTCTCTCTCTCCCTCTCTGTCTCTCTCTCTCCCTCCCTGTCTCTCTCTCTCCCTCCCTGTCTCTCTCTCCCCCTCTCCCCTCTCTGTCTCTCTCTTTCCCTCCCCATCTCTCCCTCTCCCTCCCTCCCTCCCTGTCTCTCTCCCTCTCCCTCTCTCCCCCCTCTGTCTCTCTCCTTCTCCCCCTCCCTCCCTGTCTCTCTCCCCCTCTCTCCCTCCCTGTCTCTCTCTCTCCCTCTCTCTCCCTCTCTCTCCCTCTCTCTCCCTCCCTCCCTCTCCCCCTCCCTCCCTGTCTCTCTCTCCCCCCCCCTCTCCCTCCCTGTCTCTCTCCCCCTCCCCCTCCTTCTCTGTCCCTCTCGTTGTCAAGTCTTCAGTTTATCCAAGGGAAGAGACTGTCCTTGACCCGGGGGAGGGTCGAGAGACTCATTTGTCGTCTGATTCTGGTGCGGTTGGCCCGGACGGTGCCCTCGGCTGGGCTGCTGCGCTGAATTTTAAACCCCACGGTGGAGGAGACGGAGCGACAGCCGCTGACGGCAACACGCTCCCCCTGCCAGCCTCCTGTCACAGGCTGCCCACACGCTGCACAGGGCTCACACACACAAGACAATGAGGGGGTGCGTAGAGCATTCACATGCATGAAAAGAGAGAGAGAGAGAGAGAGAGAGAGAGAGAGAGAGAGAGAGAGAGAGAGAGAGAGAGAGAGAGAGAGAGAGAGAGAGAGAGAGAGAGAGAGAGAGAGAGAGAGAATGAGATCATGATAGGGGCGGCTGTATGATAGGGGCGGCTGTGGCTCAGTGGTAGAGCGGGTTGTCCAATGATTCTAGGGTCGGCGGTTCGAATCCCGCCTCCTCCTGTCCACATGTCGAAGTGTCCTTGGGCAAGACACTGAACCCCAAATTGCTCCCAATGAGCAGGTTAGCACCTTGCATGGCAGCTGCTGCCATTGGTGTGATTTTTTTAAAGTGTTTCTCTGAGAAGCTCCTGTTGGCTTGGCAACTGAATAATCCTGCTAATCAAAAATGTATGAATGTGCACATGTTTAGTGCACTATGAATACACATATGTAAACAGTGTTCCAGGTCCAAGCTATGCCCGGTACCCTCACTAACACTAACTCTAGATATATTATCTGAACAATTGTTTAATCATAGCACACATTAATCTCACACACACACGCACACACACACACACACACACACACACACACACACATACACACACACACACACACACACACACACACACACACACACGCACAGAAGCACACAAGCCTGGACTTACACAGCTGATCCAGACAGGGCGCCTCCTTCCCCCCTGAGACCCCTCCTATTCCCCCAAACCCCACCTCCGTACCCCCGTCCCACCATCCTTCCCCACCTCCTCCAAACATCCAGTGTGGAGGTCGTGCTTGAGTGAAGTGTTAGAATGGCTCAAGGAAACAATGCTTCTTGAGAAACTTTTTGGGGGGCTGTCAAACAGAGAAGATTAATGTCGGTTGCGGGTCCCTCCTGGGGAATTATCCCTCCTTCATCCCTCTCCTCTCCCTCTCTTCTCCCTCTTCTTTCTGTCTCTCCCTCTGTCCGTAAACAGACGGCCACTCCTCCTCTGTGAATGTATGTGACAGACACCGAGATCTCCCAGAAACCTAATAGGCTACATTCAGGTCTCTATTATCAATCAGGTGCCCATGTCTCCTAAGGTTGAATTGTACTGGCCTGATTTGTGATGTCGAGATGAAGCAAGATGAAGAAAATGGAATGACATACACAGGGAATCTCTATTTCTCTCTCTCTCTCTCCCTCTCTCCCCTCTCTGTCTCTCTCTCTCCCTCTCTGTCTCTCTTTCTCCCTCCCTGTCTCTCTCTCTCCCTCTCCCTCCCTGTCTCTCTCTCTCCCTCCCTCCCTGTCTCTCTCTCTCCTTCTCCCCCTCTCTCTCTCTCTCCCTCTCTCCCCCTCAACAATAGTGAGAGCCGTGTCTTCTCCCAGTCGTCTGTTGACGCCCTTCTGTTGATGTGCTTGACAACGTGGTGTCATCAGCACCAGACGGGGGTCAACTTGTCTTGGCTCAGCTGCCAGACTAAATGAACAAGGCTGTGTTGATGGAAAGATGAGCTGGACTTTCCACTGAACTGACACGCACTTCACTGATGCACACCCCGCTGTTTCACACACTCCACTAACACACACTGCACTAACACACACTCCACTGACACGCTACATCATGTGTGTGTGTGTTTGTGTGTGTGTATGCCAGATAGATAGATAGATAGATAGATAGATAGATAGATAGACAGACAGACAGACAGACAGACAGACAGACAGACAGATAGATAGATAGATAGATAGATAGATAGATAGATAGATAGATAGATAGATAGATAGATAGATAGATAGATAGATAGATAGATATATTAGAGGTGTTTGCATGTGTGTGGCATTTTATGTTCTTTATGCTTTCTTTTGATCTACTCTGTGTTCCCCATGCGTGGTTCCCCCCAGGATCTGAACTCCCACTCTCAGGGATAGAACAGAAACAGACACACACCTTCAGGTTCACGATCTCATGCCATTCTGTTGCACAGCTGCTGAAAAGATGTGGGATCATCCTTGCCTCAGAAGAATCCTCTCTCTCTCTCTCTCTCTCTCTCTCTCTGTTTCTTCTTTTCCCCAAAAGTCTCAGCGGGGGGGGGGATGTTCCTCCCTCCCTGCTCTGAAGCAGCGGGGCTCCTTGGGGGAATGCTTGTTTGAACTTCAGAATCCAGAGTCTGTAAGACTGCAGTGTAACGCATGCAGTACTTCCAGAGAAGACCCGTGTGTGTCGGTGCAGGAGAGCGGTGTGAGGGGCCAGATCAAACGCCCCCCCCCCACCGCCCGCCACACACACACACACACACACTCACACACACACACACACACACACACACACACACACACACACACACATAGACAAACAAAAACACACAAACCGCCAAGCCATTCTCATTGACAAGCATGGTTGCATAAAATCCCTTTGTTGAGGACATTGTTGTGACCATCTATGATTTGGAAGGAAATTACATAAACAAGCGTGTGATTTGCGTCGGTTGTACATCGCCAGGCCACCCATTGTAGGTTATAGTGACAACACAATTGAGAAGTGTCAGGCAAACCCATAGTGGTTCTCTTGGCAGGCTTTGGAAAATGACAACAGAATGACCCTAGCGTGGTGCTCTTGTGTATAATAGGAGCCAAGCTTTTTTTTTCCACCTCCAATTCCATTTTTTTCCCCCTGCGAGTTTCTAATTTCTATCGTTTTGGTTGGCTCGGCTGTAGTGGTCGTGAGATACAGACGACAAGGCTAATTGTAGCCTGCGAAAAACTAGCGCTGAGAAACGTTGCAAAAACACGCCTGTTATTCCTAAATGCCGTCTAGCACACGCTATTGGCGCTGACCCCAATATCACAGTGTATTTATTCTTGTGAATGAAACCATGGGCGTGCCCCTGGGGCTCCTCCAGTGTGTGTGAACCTGGCAGTTTAGGTTCTGTCAACGTAAACTAATAATAAGCTAGAGCGAAAACTCTCTCTGAAGACTGCCCCCTATGGGAAACAGACTCTACTATATTATCAGGGCTTTTTCCAAACAGGAAGAGTTTTCTCCACTGAAAATGGGCTTTGGTCGAGGTTTAGATGTAATCTGGATAAGGCAAACTGTCTTTACACTAGCTTTAAGCTAAGAGAGAGAGCTGTCCCTGCTTGATGTAGCATTGGATGTATGTGGTCTGGTACTGTGCAGGGAATAAGTGAGGATTTATCTAAGTGCCTTCAGAAATCTTTTAAAGGCCATTGCTGTAACTGCAGCAATATGTAACAATTTACACCGAGAGGCGTACTGTGGTTGAACAGATCCATTCTGAATGTGTGTGTGTGTGTGTGAGAGAGAGAGTTTGTGTGTGTGTGTGTGTGTGTGTGTGTATGTGTGTGTGTTTCTGAGAGAGAGAGAGAGAGAGAGAGAGAGAGAGAGAGGGAGAGAGAGAGAGGAAAGAGGTGGGGGAATTGTGCAGGTCTGAATACCTTCCAACGACTTCAAGCTTTGCGAGAGGCCTAGGGAAGGTAAGAAAAAGCTGGCTAGTATTTCACTATTTTTATTTCAATTTGATTCAATAAATGTCTGCTTCATTTCTTGAAATGCTGTTTACCTGGATTGGTCTGGTTGTAGTCCCAGGGCAGACTTGGCGCTACATTGGCATTGTACATTGTATATAGCTGTGAATGTATGTGTGTGTGTGTGTGTGTGTGTGTGTGTGCGTGTGTGTGTGCGTGCATGTGTGCGTGTTTGTGCGTGCATGTGTGCGTGCGTGTGTGCGTGTGTGCGTGTTTGTGCGTGCATGTGTGCGTGCACGTGTGTGTGTGTGTGGTCCTGATCCATCTACGATCAGCCGTCACCAGTCACATACCACATAGTCTCACATAGCCAGGCCTATCTCATTTACGCTGAGTCAGCGCTGGAGAGAAGTCTGGCTGGACTCATTACCATTCGGGGATAGGTGGCAAAAACGCTGTATTTCTTGAAACAATCACAATCGTCTTGGGCGGAGCGGTTGCTAGGTTGTTGTTGTTTCTCGTAGTCTGGACTGAATCTGATTGGGCGGAGATTCAGATCGGTCGCCACTAATTGGGCAGTAATAAACTAATCACAAGGCGTATCCCCAAAACCTACATCCGACGAGTCAGACTATATACCACATAACATTACGGCCCAATCCCAATACCCCCCCTTAGCCCTAGTCCTTGGCTCTACCCCTACATTTTGCACGTTCACGCCTAGGGTAGTGAGTCCCATTCCTTTTATCTTCTAGGGCTAGGGGGCATATCGAGGGCTAGTGGACGTTCAAACAGCCCTCCAAAACGAGGGTTTTCAGATGCTGGCTTGAAACCGAGGGGTAGATGAAAACTCACACAAGGCTTTGCGAACCGAGGCAGTGATATGAAACATAGCTGCCGGTGCCGTGAAAAAACATGGGGAAGAAGCCCAATATCTTCTCAAATAAACATTGAGAAATTGTAAAATCAGTGGAATAGCTTAGTTTAAAGTAGATGCAAAGGAACATGTCATTGGAACGTTATGAAATTCATTCACATTTCAGAAAAAAATCGCTATTCACGATGTCAACTGAATTGTATTGTTAACTTAACAGCATTTTGATGTTCCAGTAGGCTACAGTGCAATATTGAATCTAATATAATCAATAGAACTTTGTGTAAACAACTATTTTTGAGTGACAGTTGATTCCATGTCCCGTTCATGAAGTCTGAAAAATAATAGCATTTTTCTGCACTTCTCTGCTCATCTGAGATCAGTGCATTTCTATAGGCAGGACTAATGTTAACAGTCGATGTGTAAACATGCTTCCTGGCTGTACAAGTGATTAATCTGTCTTGTTCTGTCCTGAAATTTGTTCAGATTTGTCAGTATAGTAATAGTAATCATACTGTAACATCCCAGGGACTCCACAGAAAATCAGGCAACTAATAAAATTCTGATTGAAGATGTAGCGAGTGGTGTCCCAATTCTTAGGTAAAGAATTCAACCCCTACCCCTTGTGGCTTCGTTCTGAAGGACCACTACCCAGTCGAGGGCACTCCAAAACTAGGGGCAAGGGCTAAGTGGGAGTATTGGGATTGGGCATAACTCAACATCAACCAACTCATTCAATGTCAACTTCGTTCATGCTTTCAGTGGACTCACCTATTGGTCTGAGACACTAGACAACCTATATTCAGGAAATGAAAGTCTACACGAGAATCCTTGTGTTCAATGAAGCAGTGAATCCAGCTGTCTTATACATCTGTCTGTTAAGAACACATCAGTAACGATTAACATGCTTCACCCAACAGATCTAAGTGTTAAGGGTGGGTAAACTCTGGCTGACAGTAGCTCCAACTGACCTCCCTGACACAACCAACGCCCCACTGGTCAAATGGGGTCAAAGGGAGTCACGGCTTAGCCCACCATGTGATCAGTGGGGGTCAAAAGGTCAAGTCCACTTCCAGAGAGGTCGGGTGTGTGGCTGGGCCATGTAGCAGGTGGATTGGGCTAATGGTGTGGCTCCTTTGTTGAGAGACAATAGGAATGAGTTGTTTTACTCTTCCATGGTAATCCAATGTGTCGCGTTGCGTTGTTGTTTGCTAGTGATATGGAAATGTAGACACACAAAAGATCAAGACTTTGATCAAGATCAGGAAGTTGGGTGACTAGACATTCCCTTAAATTCAATCTTCAGCAGCTTTCTCTTTAATAAAAGTATTTTCTTGGAAAGAGAAGCGTAAATCACAGCCAACAACACAAACAGACAGAAACACTCTCTCTCTCACACACACACACACTCCTTGGAGATTTACATGATCTAGGCAGCGTTCATTATGATTATTTTCCACGTACAGACAACCAGGGCTACAGGTATGTTGTCACCACGGGCCTGTGTGTGTCCTGATGAATAAAACATTGCCATGGAAATGCAGGTCGTTGTTCCTCTGACATCAAAGACAATGGCTGGCTCTCTGACTATGTACCGTGCCAAACACACACACACAAACACACAAACACACACACACACACACACACGCACACACATACACCCACTACCCCTCCCCCCCCCCCCCCCCCCAACCCTTCCCTCGGTCTTTCTCTCAAAGTTGTTTGATTTGATTTCCATGTGTTTTAAGATAGTAAACAAAATAACTGAGAATATATCAGGGTCATGAGAAGGTATATTAGGGGTACATGAGGGAGAACAACTGAATGGGGAGGGAAAAGTGGTGAAGTGCCTCCATTTCCCCCACTCTCACTTTATACCTCTCTCCGGGTGCCATACCGGACTACAGATTATTGTACATTTTCCGTTTTTATTTACAACACATAAGCCTTTTAATTAATGGACATATAGCCTGCCTCACATAGTCACAACGCTGTACAGCTTCATAATAGCCTAATTAGCTACTTGTGTGTCTTTAACTTATTGTTCTACGTGAGTTGCTAAATCCTCTCCGTCATCACCAGCAGAACGCCACTGATCCGCCAATGGGGCAGCCAAAGAGAAACGATAGTCTACACCGGGTCATACAAACAGCTTACTGAATTCCGGAAAGCTGAAGAAACTATTTCATTTTGATCATTTCAGATTTGTATGACCCTCCCCTGGACTCAAATGAAAGAAACAGTAACCCTCCCTTGGACTAAAATGAAAAAAGCACAACCCTCCCCTGTTGTCCTCCAGTGACCCCCTCCCATAAATTTTGAACGGTCCCTAAGCTGAATTATCTCTCTCTCTGTCTCCTATCATTATACCCATCTTTCTCCCCACTCTTGCTGTCTTTCTCCTCTACCTCTCTGTCTTACCCCCCTGTCTTCCTCTCTCTCTTACCCCCCTGTCTTCCTCTCTGTCTTACCCCGTCGTCCTCTCTGTCTTACCCCCCTGTCTTCTCTGTCTTACTCCCCTGTCTTCCTCTCTGTCTTACTCCCCTGTCTTCCTCTCTCTCTTACCCCCCTGTCTTCCTCTCTGTCTTACCCCGTCTTCCTCTCTGTCTTACCCCGTCTTCCTCTCTGTCTTACTCCCCTGTCTTCCTCTCTGTCTTACTCCCCTGTCTTCCTCTCTCTCTTACCCCCCTGTCTTCCTCTCTGTCTTACCCCGTCTTCCTCTCTGTCTTACCCCGTCTTCCTCTCTGTCTTACCTCCCTGTCTTACCCCCCTGTCTTCTCTGTCTTACTCCCCTGTCTTCCTCTCTGTCTTACTCCCCTGTCTTCCTCTCTGTCTTACCCCCCTGTCTTCCTCTCTGTCTTCCTCCCCTGTCTTCCTCCTGTCTTACTCCCCTGTCTTCCTCCTGTCTTACTCCCCTGTCTTCCTCCTGTCTTACTCCCCTGTCTTCCTCCTGTCTTACTCCCCTGTCTTCCTCTCTGTCTTACCCCCCTGTCTTCCTCTCTGTCTTACCCCCATGTCTTCCTCTCTGTCTTACTCCCCTGTCTTCCTCTCTGTCTTACCCCCCTGTCTTCTCTGTCTTACCCCCCTGTCTTCCTCCTGTCTTACTCCCCTGTCTTCCTCCTGTCTTACTCCCCTGTCTTCCTCCTGTCTTACTCCCCTAACTTCCTCTCTGTCTTATCCCCCTGTCTTCTCTGTCTTACTCCCCTGTCTCCCTCCTGTCTTACTTCCCTGTCTTCCTCTCTGTCTTACTCCCCTGTCTTCCTCCTGTCTTACTTCCCTGTCTTCCTCTCTGTCTTACCCCCCTGTCTTCCTCTCTGTCTTATTCCCCTGTCTTCTTCTCTGTCTTACCCCCCTGTCTTCTCTGTCTTACCCCGTCTTCCTCTCTGTCTTGCCCTCCCTGTCTTCCTCTCTGTCTTACCCCCCTGTCTTCCTCTCTCTCTTACCCCCCTGTCTTCCTCTCTGTCTTACCCCCCTGTCTTCCTCTCTGTCTTACCCCCGTCTTCCTCTCTGTCTTAACCCCTGTCTTCCTCTCTGTCTTACCCCCCTGTCTTCCTCTCTCTTACCCCCCTGTCTTCCTCACTGTCTTACCCCCTGTCTTGCCCTCCCTGTCTTCCTCTCTCATCAGTTTTTCTTTCCCTGGTCTCCTCCCTGTAGGGGTCCTTTCAGAGGCCTGTTACATGAGCAGCCTGTCTCGCTGATTTATTACAAGCCAGTGCTATGTACAATACAGTATATCTGTTAGTCAGGACATCTCTAGCAACACATTACAGAACAAACACACACACACACACATTTTTTCAGCCAACTCTTAAACCCTCATCGGGTAAACAAGTGTTATGGAACTATGTCTATATACATATTTGTACAAAATGATTTATATTTCCATTCTACATTTGGCACCAAAGACAATTTCTGAAAGTACAAACGAACAAAGTTCCGTGGCCTTGAGGTTAAAGCATCCGCCCTGAGATTGGGAGGTTGGAGGTTCAATCCCTGGCCGAGTCATACCAATGACTATTAAAAAAAAAAGTACCTAATGGCTCCTTGCTTAGCACTCAGCATCAAGGGTTGGATTGGGGGTCAGTCCATGGGACATACAGTACTAGCATCATGTCCAGGGGCTGGACAGTACTAGCATCATGTCCAGGGGGTGGACTTGTACTCTACATCATGCTGCTTCACGCTAAGGAATCAGGAGGCTCCTACCCTATGGGTCACAAGGCTACTTACAAACGGACAAAAAAAGGATTTGAAATTCATGAATATTGTTCTCAACAACAATGAAAGCTTGATCATGTCTATTGTCTAAAGAACTATGAATAAAATAGTAGACATACTTCCCAAGCCAAGAGTCCAGCCTCCTCCACAGGCTATGTGGTAATGTCCTCTTAGAGTTGATTTCCATTTGCTTAGTTTTCCCACCCTGGAGCTACTGTAGCACCACTTCCCACCTCTCAGATAAGAGTTATTGTTTCAATTCAGTCTCATCTTTTACCACTACCAACCATTCACTTCGCTGTAGCCTATGGAAGATTCTAGTGTTCTGCAGCCTGTGGTATGTAAGGCTGGTGTAAAGGGGAGGAAAGCAGTCCGGTTATTCACAGGTAGTCAAGAAATACTGAGTTAACTCTTGGGGTCCCACCCCCACCTTCACTGCTCTGTAAAGCTGTACATACATTAAACAGATGGTCTGACAGCTCTTGACATGTCGGGACGTCGGGAGGTAATGAGCCAATCAGCATACAGTTGAGTTTTCACGCGGGAGCAGGAAAGGGAAAAGGAAAGTGGCAAAGGTTCAAGACAATGAGAACAAAGAAGACGGTATCGCTGTTGCATTTTCAAAACATCCAGCAAACGTTTAGGCTAATTTGGATTTGAATCCTTGATAGCTATGGCATTGAGACTCTATTGAACACGGAGATTAAAGCCTTTCCTGAATGCAACTGATTATTTCACAACAAGCGAAATGATAGCCTACAACCTAGACAGGACAATAATTACTTAATTACTTAATTAGAGTGAAGACAATTGAGTTTTACCTGGATAGAGCAGGTAGCACTCCATCCTGAAGTGTGCCGATCAGCTGTCTCCGGTGTTCACAGACATTTTAACACCTCACTGGAGACATGCCACATACCAGCTATTTTCAAGACCTCCACCATCATCCCCGTCCCCCCAAAAAACAAGGATCACAGGACTTTATGACCCTGAGCCACCCTGATCTCTGTAGTAATAAAGTCTTTTGAGTGCCTTGTTCTGTCCCACCTTAAAACCAACACAGACCCACCACCTGGACTTCCTGCAGTTCGCCTACAGAGCCAACAGGTATGTGGATGATGGAGTGAACATGGCTCTCCACTTCATCCTTCAGCACTTGGACTCTGGCAGGATCCTGTTTGGACTTCAGCTCTGCCTTTAATACCATCAACCTGGGTCGGCTGGAGGACAAGATCTCCTAGATGGACATGCCTGACTCCACCTGCAAGTGGATCATCAACTTCCTCTCTGACAGGAAGCAGCAGATGAAGCTGGGAAAACATGTATCTGACTCCCAGACCATCAGAACCGGTTCTCCCCAAGGCTGCGTCCTTTCTCCTCTACTCTTCTTACTGTACACAAACAGCTGCATCTCCAGTCACCAGACAGTCAAGCTCCTGAAGTTTGCTACAGTAACACCCTCATTGGGCTCATCTCTGATAGGGATAAATGAGGATCCGACTGTGGGCCTGTGTATTTGCCCCTCCTTGGACAAGTGGGGTGTTCGTGCTTCAGAATCCAGACAACTTTCGTCAGGAGCAGTCCGGAGCACGGTCGGCTTTGTGTATTCCCAGCTTAGTCTGACTCAACGGATGTAGGTTTTAGGGATACACTTAGTCATTCGTTCATTACTACCCAATCAGTGGCAGCAAAATCGGTTGTCCACCCAATCAGATTCAATCCAGACTATGCAAAACAATAACCTAGCAATCGCTTCACCGAAGACGATTGCGGTAAGTTTAAAGAAATACAGTGTTTTGTCCTCCCAAGCAACAGCACTGACTGCAATCTGTTGGCGTGACTTCTGGCAGATCAGAGGGTGTGACTTCTAGCAGACAAGCAGGCCTCTCATCCTCCAAGCTGCTAATTCCTTCACTTCCTACCGTCCAAGGATTGGCCATTAGTGGTCCAACTCAGAGGCACATTGTCTTAAAGTGTTAACTGGATTGCTGGAAAAGCGTGTCTTTGAAATGCAAAGTAGGCTTGAGCAGTAAGCAGCAAAGTATGATGTATCTCTTCATATTTGCAAGTTTATTTTGAATGAGAGAGAGAGAGAGAAAGAGAGAGAGAGAGCACACACCAGGTTGACAGTTGGCAGGTCTGCCTCCCTGAATAACCTCATACTTAGTTTTGATTAAATATTCAAAAGCTTAAATTCTGAAAATAATGGAATTAACATGATTAAGAACATTCAGAATAAAATTACAAGGCTGCTGCATTCACATTCATCATCTTAAAGAAATTTAGTCATCCAGAAGGAAAAGAAAGAACGAATACAAAAGGGCACAAGATACAATAATCCTCTCTGCGTTGAATAGCATGGACCAATTTTTCACTCTAATTAACATTAGCAGGAAAGAAGAACACTGCTGAGGATATGGTAGAGAAGAAAATGGGCAATGTCTTTGAACTGTGAGAAAAGGCCCATGTCTCAACTTTAAAGGTTGGATGTGAATGTCTGGATATAGGTTGTTAACTTTACTGATAAACAGGTACAAATGGCTCAGCCATTTTTACAGTGCAGTGAATCTGGGTGCTGCCAAAGAGAGAGGGCCCCTAAAATGGAAGGTGACTGGAATGTTTAAGAGGTGACAGACCTGACAGGAAATGGTGGCCACTTGGTCACTGCAACATCCTGTGTGACTGCTTTCAAAAGGCCGGCGTCTGAGCTGTGTCTTGGATTGCTGGTGTCTCCTACTTACCGAGAGACTAGCATTGAGACAACTGGCGCTTCAAACAAAAATCGCATATGAAAATGTCCATTAGACAGCCATTATTAGCAAAAGCTGCAGGGAGCAAATCTCAAACCAATTTGAACACCTCACGCTGAAATCCCAACCTGGCTTTTAAAAAAGTAATGATGAGGAGTATGAATATTACATCAAATTAATTAATTAATATATGCATTTTTCCATCCTGTCATGTTGACTGAAAAGCCATATTTATGGTGAAAATCAAACTTATGTTAATTTCCATTGCTGGTCTATGGTCACACTGCTGGCAAAACAGTTTTTCAATGACAAATCCTCACTGAGCTCCACTCAGACATTTAAATCCAACGTTTAAGTTTTTTCGTGGCATTGTGAGTCCATTCTGCATTCCTCCTTCTCAGTTTCTCTCTGATTGACACCCAGTCTATTGTCTGTGGTCTATTTAATGCGGTGGAGATGCATTTTACAGAGGACCACATCATGCAAGCGTGTGCTGTTTATTTTCACCATGGTAAAGCAGCCGAGGTATTCATCCACCAGGGAGAATGCAGTCCTATGCCTGCTGGGAGTCCAACTGGCCTCAATCAGAGGACAGAAGAATATTTGGGCAAAATAAAAGAAGACGTGTGACTAAAAAGAAGTTAGAACCCTGTTGGAAATGGGGGAAAAGCCAATGAGTTGAGGGATTAAGATGGTGTTGACTTCACTGATTTAAAGGCATGTACTTTATTTCATGTACTGTATTTTAGAACAATTTGTTTAATAAGTCAATTTAATAAAAGTTAAGTGCAGCGTAATTAACTTCTACAAGCATGATTTATTGATTATTCTAGATAGTGTTTTGCAAAGTATTCTTCTCCTTGACTCCTCTGAGCAGGGGCATTATACGGCGAGAGAGAGAGAGAGAGAGAGAGAGAGAGAGAGAGAGAGAGAGAGAGGAATGGAATTTTTGGGGGGATATCTGCTGTCTGCTGTAGGGTTTTGGCATGCTGTCCACTCCTGTTGTTTGTGGGCTAGCCACTGGCAGCCCTACATAGTGGTTATAGAGAGAGATAAATGACATCATAATCCAGTTAGATGGGACCACATTCTCATCTCAGCTCTTTCAGACCTGAGAAAACTTTCCTCAGAATGTATGAATAGTTTTATGGCTTGAAAAAACTTTAAAACTCAGGGGCTGCTTTCACTATGGCATTAACACAGTCCAATAACCATGGACATCTATGGAAAGTGGTAATTTAAAAAGGCAGTTATTTCGCACTTACGTTTGGATATTAAGTAGAGTGTGACTAAACTGAAAAACAAGACTTATTAGGTTAAGGTTTACTTACTTGAAAAGGGTAAGGGTACTGATGGGCCTGAAGGGTACTGTAATAGACGTGTGAAGCCACTTTAAATGGGCCATGGGCCGTGTTGGGTAAGTTACTTAATAAACATAATCAAGTAAAGTTACTATTTACTTTCTCTAAATTGTAATTCGATAACATTACTGATTGACCTCTCTGAAAAGTGATCAGATTACTACTTTAATTTTGAGTTACTTTCTAAAACCAGATCATTCCTTACTTCAAATCATAGAAGTGCTGATCTAAGAACAGTTTTGCATCTTAGATCATAATAGACAAGAAAATCTGATCCTTTACCAGCACTCTTGGCACATCTCGACCCCGATGACATAAACAGTCCAGCCACGACTGGAGAGACATATCAACCAAATGAAAGGGAGCAGGCACGCGCATAGGTAACACAAAGATAATCACAGTTGTATTAGGTCAGTAACTGTAATCTGCCGTAAGTGCCATGGGTGGGGAGTACAAGTCTTCACAGTAGCAAGTAACCAATTCATCCTGAATATACAGAGAAGTAGTACAAAGTTGCAGATTATGGATTCAATGTCTAAAAATCTATGAGCAACATGTACAGAATGATTTCATGGTCAGATGGAGTATTTTTAAGCACAGCAAACGGTTTTGATTTGTGATTCTGTTAGTACAGTATGATATTAACAATAGCAGTTCCAGACAGAGTCCAGACAGCATAGCTTAAACCAAGCCAAGGTGAGGGAAGGCTACGTCATCTTACCGAGTCAGACTATGCTTCCCATCCGCACCGCTTGCACCTCTCCCCAATTACAGAATTACAGCGGGCAAGCGCACAGGCGGCAAATTCAATCAGAGCAACGAGTATGGGGGTAACAAAATTCAATTTGTTGTTTCTCATTCAGTGGATGGGATCCGTGTCCCTTTCCCTCACCCCTCCTAGAGAGAGCCTTTCAATTTGGCAGATTAGCGCCCCTAGCATCCCGCCATGTTGCTGAGAGGAACGAGCCAATGACGCACCCCCTCCGCCACCCCCACCCTCTCGTGTCACCCTGCTTCGACCACTCCCCGTCTCCCCAGTCTTATTAGGCTGATTAAACTTTCTCTCTCTCGTTTATCTCATCCCCCCATCCTGTCAGTCTCTCATCAGCTTGAAGGTAAACTAAAATGCTCTCCTTCCACCCAGCACAGCTTCCTGTTAGTATGTTACAATACTCATCTTCCCTTTAAATCCAAGCAGGAAAAAAAATGCTGCTGGAAAGAAAGAAAGAAAAATCAAATATTCTGTTTCCATGGCAATGTGGTCTAGGACTTTGAAGAATTTGGATCAAGCTTTATTTCTCCAAGAACAGATCCTCAAAAGAGGATACAAAATTTGACTGGCAGAGCATCTCATACAGTATGTGACTATGTGAGAATAATATTTATAAATCAACTTTAGTGTCCAAATGACTGGCAAAAACAGCAAGAACAATGTTCCAGCAGAGTAGTACAACTAATTGAATGAAAATGTACTCTGCGCACAAGACAAATACAATCTATTCCTCAGCTTGGCAAAGGGATGGATTGTTCTGTGTGTTTGCCATAGACCAGATTATCATTCCTTAACGCTATCGTTTCTTATATCAGCCTACTCATTGTAGCAGGTAAAGACCAGACACCCCTGGAGAGCTTGTCTCAACGTTGATCCATCCATCACTCTGCATACCACAGATTACTGAAACAAGGATATGTAAAACACATTTAATCTTCACACTCTTGCTGTTTATATCTAAATGCAAACACACATAGAAGTGCAGTTTGTACGGAAGATTTAATGTTGGGAAAGAGAATGTTTAATTTCCCACTCTGAAGGGAGTAGACAGACATTGAGTGATGATAGATATTTCTAAACTCTGTGGGAGTGGGAGAAATGTAAGGTTGCAGAAATGTATAGAGTCAAGAAAATAGAATCATAAAATCAATGAGACTGCATGTCATGAATTGGTTTAGCAGACAATGTTCAGTGTATTACTGAGTCAATTGATTTAGCAGACAATGTTCAGTGTATTACTGAGTCAATTGATTGAGCAGACAATGTTCAGTGTATTACTGAGTCAATTGATTTAGCAGACAATGTTCAGTGTATTGATGAATATAATCATTGTAGTGGAGAACCCGAGTAGAAAGATTACGGTTTAATACACTCTTTTTGAAAGTCTGTCCCTTTGTGGTCTCCACTGAAATGAACATGTATTTCAGAACAATGGGCTAAAATGGTTCACACCCATGTGAGAATGGATATCTTGAGAGTTGAAGAACTGGACATGAAGTTGGGTGGAGAGTATTCTTTTCAAGAATTACTACTATGATCCTCGTCATTTGTTTTAGAAAGGAGATGCACTTGTGACTTCTGGCAAGTAGTAGTAGGCTACATTGGCTTTTCCTACGTTAAATGCAATTATTGTCACTTTGGATAAAAGTGTTAGCTAAATTACTGTAATGTAATGTAATGTTAGGAACGTAAACTATTTCACAAGTAACTGACAAACAAGGCTCCAAATGGTTTCCAAAACATGAGTCACCCTTCCATCTGAATGGCTGTATTGGAACACCCTGTTAAAAGATTACCTCACTGAAAGGCCCACAACCACCACCATTTTGTATTTACTTTCAACACCTCATGCATTACTAGCCCCCCACCCCAAACTAAACCAATACCTTCAAACAAGACCGCACCCCGACCACACATCCCCAACTAACCATCCAACCATTCATCCAACCATCCATCCATCCATCTCTCCACCCTGGCCTCCAGATCCTGTCTTTTTACAACCCACGAGAGACGCCTGAAAGAAAGGGGGAAAAGAGTGAGTGGGGGAGCGAGGGAGGTGTGGAAGAGACAGAAGGACGAGGAAGGAAGAATCCTTGTTAATGAGAGCCGGAGAGCAGCTGAGAGAGGTCGTGTCGTCAATAGGGTGTGAAATTCCTGCCTGGGCGTCCGTCTGGTCGCATCGGTCTGTCTGCCCACACCAGCCCCATGGGCCTCCCCCGTCATACCCAGGGGGAGCGAGGTTTATCTGTGGGCGCCTGGGCCCCACCGATCCGCTGCCGGCCGCCGCCTATGTCCTCACAGGTTAAGAGAGCACTAATCTAAGAGGCTCCCAGAGAGCAGTGGGTCCAGTGGTCAGAGAAACGGCTTGGTGACAATGGATAGTCCCGTGAGATATCAACTGTACAGGGACACTGCTGGCAGCTGTTTAGAGAAGCACCAACTTATCTGTTCCATTTAAAACACCCAGGTCAGATCTGCGAACGGATAGAGAGTGGAATTGGCAGAAAACCTAATATATCCAATATCTAACATCTTATGATTTGAAGTGAGTGATAAAGTGCCCACTTAAAGAAAGAGATAGGATAATAGATGACGCTGACAAATTGAATACACTGCTGTAAAAACCACGATTGCAGAATGCAGTCGAAACTCTGAACGTGAATCTATAGACATGTAAATGACCTGGTAAAAAGCTACTTCAATCAACCCTTCTTGGACTGGGGTTGCCTCTCCCTACAGTAACTTGAACCCTCAGATATTTTTTTTTATAATAACAGCTCATTAATTAGTTTGCATATCACATTGTTCAGAGGTGGGACAATTCCTTGCCTGGAGCTGTCCATCTCGTCTCGAGAGACTCCACACACCACACTGGCGAATCCGTTTGTTTCATCGAGTGTGAATTCAATTTGCAGATCCCCTTTTAATCTATAACACCTTTGCCCCCAGCACAGGGGAGGAGCAGCAGAGCACCAATTTGAGTGAGACTTGATGAAAAGAACGAGGAGAAAGGGTGAAAGGAGAGAGAGAGAGAGAGAGAGAGAGAGAGAGAGATGGTTCAGTAGGGAAGGGAGGCAGTTGGCGACCTTGGCGACGACAGGTTTTCCGTCAGCTCCCGTGGGAAGTGCATAAACACTCACACAAAACTGCAAAGGAGGCACATGCTCAAAACAAACGCCAAGCCATGATAGATAGCGCTGTAGAGTGAGAAGATTAAAAAACCAAAGACTGAGGTTATCAGCAGTTCTGTTCTGGACTAGTATCTTGTTGTCGTGTATTCTGTTCTGCTGTTGCTCACACTTGTCTTTTCAGAGTGTTTAGCTCCCCAGTCGCATAACACTGTTCAGCAGCTGGGGACCCACAACACTGGTAGAACATGGCTTTATAGAGCTTTCTCACTCTGCAGTGAGAACATTTGAGAGTGTGCTACAGTAGGGGAGAGGAAGGGAAGTAGTTCTGATCTGTTCACACACACAGGCCTGAACACGTGTATACTGTACATGGTACACTAAAACACTTATACAACGGGTAGTTCCGGTCCTTGATTCTGATTGGCTGGAACAGTTGTAAAATACAAACTTGTGACCCAACAA
This sequence comes from Borostomias antarcticus, assembly GCF_949987555.1. Taxonomy (NCBI): domain Eukaryota; kingdom Metazoa; phylum Chordata; class Actinopteri; order Stomiiformes; family Stomiidae; genus Borostomias; species Borostomias antarcticus. Next base: position 30,086,745 of record NC_140236.1, read on the forward strand.
TTAATTTTTAGTATTAATGCGGTAGCAATCCTACTGCTAACATTTCAAAACATCTGAACATTAGATCCAATGCATTTACTATATCCTTGTGTAGCTAATGTGGCAGCATTAGCATCTAGAGAGCAGCAATATTTTTGGGGGAAATATGGGTTTAGTGTTCAATTTCGCTAAATTGTGTTGCTTTCGGCCCTCCGCAATCCAAAATAGTTCCCAATCGTTTACCGTTGCTATAGGTAACTTACAGCTGAACTGGTCCACAACGTAAACAGAGCAAGCAAGCTAGTGGCTAATATGAACTTTATAAAAGTGTGTCCCAAAGTGTCTACTCGCTTTCAACTAAGAAAAACAACCTGTTGAAGTAGGATATGTGACAGTTGGTGTATCGAACGTGAATCGCTGATTTGAATAGACTGTATCACGCAAGTTTAATAGCCTACATACATCCATCATGTCATGATACAATGTATCAAAGCGTAGTGATACGTTTACGGTGATTTGCCCGTTAGTATGTTGTGGTTATAGCATGGCTTGGAATGCGTCTTAGCCAATCACAATGCGCGGTCGGAATTAGCTGTTATATAAGTAAGGGATAATCAACGAGTAGGTATGCATTAAACGGTTTTAAGGCACGACGTGGAAGCGAAGAACCACCCGACACGCAGCGGAGGGTGGTTGCCTCCGCGAAGTGCCTTAAAACCGTTTAACGCACACCTATGAGTTGATTATATCGCTTATACCATGGTCCCACATGTCAAAGACAAATAAATATGTGCCATTTACTCGCATTTCCTACATTAAAATATAAAGAAATGTTATTTATGTGTTGCTCATTGCTGAGTGTCATTATAGTCCCTCACTGCTAAATCACGTTGCTATGGAATTACAAATTGAATATCATATTTCTTGGAGGAACAGCGATGACATCCAATAGTTAACATGGGTTTGGAACCGTAAGTGAAATGGAAAGTGTCCATTACCTTTTCTTTCAGCAATGTCTCTCAACCCTGGATACGACCTAGCAACCAAACAATGAGCCTAGCAACCCAAACTAGCTAATTCCATAGCCTACTGTACCCATATATCTATGACTGTAGCTACCTGATATTGCTAGATAGCAATGAGCGAAGTGTAGGCTACTGCAAACCTAGTTGCCAACAAACTATGTATGATAGCCAGACACCTGATTGTCCTCAACTCCAAAAGTATTGTTTTCATGTTGTGGTATATCACTGTCAGTCGTATCTTACGTTCATTGTGAGTTGATTTGCGAGGATGGGATGTGTCATATAATTATGTGAAGCAACAGGGTATTAGAATCCAGCAATTGCCTCTTCACACTGTGATATATTTGGATGCCTTATATACAAATGAATAAATGAGGCGGAGCCCTTACGCATTTTGGTTGGCATTTTGGCAAGTTATCACTGGTATCTGTATATCTTTAAGGCAGTTATCAGTAGACTACCCCCTTATATTGCCACCCTACTGGACTGGAACGTTCCTTCCTATCAGACTCGTTCCAGTAACTGGCTTGTTTGTAAGGTCCCTCAAGCTAATACAGAGCTTGGCAGGACAGCGTTCTCGTATGCTGCTCCAAAGTCTTGGAATGACATTCAGACTTGGTTAAAGATGCAGGTTCTCCCTTCAATCACAGAGTTTAAAAACATGATCTCTGTCTTTGGTGATTGGAGTTGTAATTGTTTTATTTGATGTGTGATGTGATGTTTATTTGATGTGTGCATTGTTCACTCGGTGATGCTGTAAATGAGGTGCATGCACCTCAGTGTCCTTTCGAGTTTAAATAAAGGTTTGAAAAATAAATATTGCACAGCAAACAAGCAGAATAGTGTCAGTCATGGCTAGTTAGCTAGCTGGTAGTCTGACTCAACAGATGTAGGTTTTGGCAATAAACCTTGTCATTCATTGTCACACTGCCCAATCAGTGGCGAGACTGGCGACGCAAATTAATCTGATTCGGGCCGAGAGATTCTCCCGGCACCAATCAGATTTGATCCAGACTATTTTACAAGAGCATCGTCGCTGCGTCCGGGGCTGGCTCCGCCCAAGACGACTGATTGGTTTAAATAAATATGTCCCCCCCCCCATTGCAGAATGGTAATATGTCCAGCCAGACCTGTCTCCGGCGCTTGCACAGCGTAAACGAAGTGTGGAGATAGGTCTGGCTATGAGAGACTAGCTAGCTGGATGCCATCAATGTCAAGTCTGGGATGTTTTGGTTGTAGCTGACTACCTTGTATACTAACCTGTGTTGATGATGTCAAATTATGCTTTGTTTTCAATAAATTATTGCATTTTATGTTGCTGTGTGTTTATTTAGTGAAATTGTACTCTTTCAATAACGTAAAAAAACGGGACCGTTTTTTCACTTACAGTGATTTTAGAACAGCGTCATGCCTAACAACGCCCCCTAGCTGTTCTAAACTCACTGTAACCCACGGCCTCTCCAGGCAAATCCCCCCCCCCCCCCCCACACACACACACACAATCACATACGCTCACCTTCCCGTGATTAACAGTTATGGAATGCGTTTGGGATTGGTTTTGACTCCAGGGCAACAGCTCACCATGCTGACGGTGCCAGCCTTGCTTGGGCGGGCGTGGGTGGGGATGTGTCAGTGTCACACTGATGGACAAACTGCCTGATGTTCGCCTGACACTGTCAACAGCCAGGAATGTAGGGGGATGGTGACACCCTGTTGTGAATCAGACCCAAACAAAACAACACAAAATCATACATGGATCATGGAGAACAGCTCATTTTCGGAAGAAGGTTTGAGGTGATTCAGAGGTTTTCCAGGACAAAAAAGTGATCTTGTATGTTTTCAATTGTGGATCCAGTTCTCTCATACATTTGGCCATTATTATTAGGTTTCTGGGATAAAATTTGCTGCAGATAAAATAATTGAATCTCATGGACTTGTGAGTACAATGTTATATAGTCATTAATTTGAGAGAGATAAAGATTAATTTCACTTAGTCAATCATTTACGATTTGATAAGAACAATGTACAACAATCTTTGCTCAATCTTTGCTTTGATGTCCAAGGCCCTCGTTGGGAATTCTTCACAGTCCCATGGCTAGCAAATAAAACTACTTAGCATTGACAACGCTCTGGACCCCGTGGATGAGGTCATGTATCTGGTCAAGCTCTCTGCGATGATGACATCCCGTACCAACCGGTAGGGACCAGGATGACCACAACAGACCCCAGAGTCACAGAGTAATCCTCCAGTATACAATTACAGAGCATACTAAACATGAGACCAGGTGAGAGGAATGACAGAGTGTGTTTGTGTGCATGTCCATGTTTGTGTGTGTGTGTACGTGTGTGTGCGTGTGTACATAATGCTTACCAGCACCCAGTCTCCCACCCTATCCAGTCTCTCTGTCTCGAGAAAGAAAGAAAGAAAAAAGTTGCAGCCGTGAGGCCACTTTGAAACACCAGGTGCTCATTTAGCAAATCCAGGCGACCTGGGTGTTTACATTTCAGCGTCTGCTACAGGAGAAAGTCCAGATGGCTCCTGAACCGCACAGTATCGGTGGTGCTAAGATCAGTCAAATCACCCCGGGTGACCGCACGGACTATGTGTGTGTGTATGTATGTCTGTGTGTGTGTGCGTGCGTGCATGTGTGTGTGTATGTAATGTATAGGGAGCAGCAGAGGGAACCAAGAGTCCAAACCCTGTAACACCCAGCGAGTGAATTAAGCTGCTATGACATTGGTGAGGCTGACCACACACCCATTAGCTCTCTCTCTCTCTCTCTCTCCCTTTCTTTCTTTCTTTCTTTCTTTCTTTCTTTCTTTCTTTCTTTCTTTCTTTCTAACACTCTTTCTCCCTCTCTCGGTCTGTATTCTCCTCGGCGTAAGGCCCTAGGACTTTGTTTCTGAACAGGCGCTTCAAAGTGCCTCACTATCTGCAGGAGCACAATGGCGAACACTGTAGGCACATTCTCAGGACGTTCGTAGGTATGGGGTGGCGGGGTGATTGATTTGTGCTTGTACTGGCAAGGCTGATTGGCAGACAGATGCATTCAACAATGCCTCGCCCTGGCTGGGGCCGCAGACAGTTTTAGCGTTTCATTATGTCTTTTATCAATTGCCTTGCTGTAACTACCGTGTCGTGATAAAACATCTCCTGTCAATTTGCTTTCCAGCACCTGCTCATAACAAGTCACAGAGCCATTCCTCTGACTGATTGCTTCTTGGCAGACAGACTTTTCAGAGTTTTTGGTATGTTTATATCAGCAGGCACGAGGCACATGGTGTTTATGTGTGTGTGTGTGTGCGTGTTTGTATGTGTGTTTGTATGTGTGTGTGGGGGGGGCGGGCGTGGGTGGATGTGGGTACAGAATGTATACGCGTGTGTGTGTGTGTGTGTGCGTGTGTGTGTGTTTAGGCTGCTGGCTTAGGAGGTAGAGCGTGTCGTCCAATGACCGCAAAATCAGTGGTTCGAATCCCAGCTCTTCCTGTCCACATGTCTAAGTGTCCTTGGGCAAGACATGAACCCCAAATTGCTCCCAATGAGCAGGTTAGCACCTTGCATGGCAGCTGGACACAGCACATTGGTGTGTGAATGTTTGTCTGAATGGCAATGGTATCTGGTGGGACCTGGCACCAGGTGGTTCTACGGCACGCACACATTTTTTGCATGTCCTGATGGGAGGTTTTTAGGCACCAGAAGGGCTCTTGAGCAGTTACCCCAGCCAAAACGAACCTCAAACCAGGAGGCCCTGGGATACAAACAGAATTTTCAATACTTTTGAAAAAAAACAACTATAGTAATATGTCTGTCACGCTGCTTTCACTTCACATCCTAAAAATCAAACAGGTGATTTACAAGTTTGAGCTATATAGTAGGCCTATCTTAGCGGATACTACGCTATAGCCTAGTTAATATCAACTTCGAAATAAAAATAACAGGAGTCACAAAGAGACAGTTGACGCACGGAGAAAGAGAGCAATATTCTACTGTCACAAATCTAAATTAAGAATACAATACAGACCTGTCGCTAGGGCTCATATGAACTGCATGAGATGGTACAATTATTATTAACTATATTTGATAATACTATATGCTATTGTATTTGTGCAGCACTGGAGCATACTAATTATACTGGGCTCTCTCATTCTCGCTCTGTCTGATAGTAGGTTGAACTTGTGGTTGTGCAATATATAATGCTGATGCCCTAGAAAACGTTTCTAAGTATTGAAACTGAGTTTTTACATGTTGCGGTAGATGTCCTCAAAGTTAGGGCAAGGGTAGGCTTATAAGCTGTGATGACAATCAGCATGGCCTGGAGTGCCCAGCTCAGTTCAGATTCCCAACTGAAATCACACCTAGGTAGGCATAACCGCCATTGGCATATGAGAATGTGGTAGATGACCCAAATTCCTGTCTGCATTTCCTTGAGTTCTCACAAGAACAAGCTGATGTTTGAGGTGAAATCGTCAGAACATTCAACAGAGAGGAGGACAAACTAACTGACTGCCCAAGCACAGAGAGGAGGACAAACTAACTGATGGCCCAAGCCACAAAGAGAAGCTAGACTTTCCACAAGCCTTAACTCCCCTCATGCATTAAGAGGCTTTACGCTGTCTTCAAGTCTGTCTTGATTTTGGTGCATGTTCTGCTCAAAGGTAGGAGATCTTTCTTTACCCACTCAAACATACCAGAATAAGGATTTATTTTCAATGAATGTGCACTGAAGCTCTATGGCTTTGATCTCGAAAAAGTTAGAGCTTAGACATTGACACCATAGGAATCTTGGGAACCAGAGGAACATGTTAGTGTATGTGTCCATCCATGTAGCTTAGAAACTGAAGGCATGGCGACAAGTTAGAAGATGGGTATGAATTAAAAATTAGCAGCACAAAAGTTAGAGTGGAGAGCCATTCATTTGAATGGGGAGCATAGTTGCCGAACAAATCGCCGAACAAATAATATGTATGAGCTGTTTAAACCGTGGGAATGCCAGCAGTTTACAAAATGTCTGAATATTTTCAAAGCAACAGCTGCCACCACTCTAAAAACGTCAAGCTACTGAACATTCCACCAGCAATTTCAATGGTTCAAAAATTAATATTTTTTACATTTCAAAAATTACTCAATTACATTGCTGAAGTCCACCCTCTCAGTCATTTCTCTCTCGATAAAAAAAGCATTGCCAGATTTGAGAGACGATTCTCACTCATTGAAGACCGCAGATATGTTTTAATTAGTTTAAGACGACTGACAGTGCACTCCGCCTGTGCACCGCTTATGGGAATACTGAGATAGAGCTGATATAAAGAAGGTCCTCGTTGTCACCGGTGTCAATATCAGGATACTTGCTAGCACGATCCCCAAGATTCCCCTCTTCACCTTTTTGTCCTCTCTTTTCGCTTAAGAGCGACAGATTTATTTCTCTGTTTTTCCATTTTTTATGTCACTTCAATATCAGTTGAGAGCGTAAGGTAACGTTAGGGCCTAGCCTACGGTAGCCTAGAAAGTGCATTAGGCTATTAGAATTGTTTGAATGTGCAAAATGTGGATAGGGACATATAGCCTAACATAGAATGCTTCAGTTTATTTATTCATTGATGTCATTGATTTTACATTTAGGCTATGTTCTTATTAACCCAATTAATAGCCCTGCTTTCATGTGCTTCAATCTTTGAACTCAACCCGCCCGCCTTTTTTTCCGCCGCAATATATCCTCTAGGGGGCCCGTGGGTTCACAGATCTCATGCACCCTATGCAAATTAGGCTACTGAGCAGAATACAAGACGCAGTTAAGTCAAAAAACGTCTGAAAGACAATTTTCGTTCCTCCTTGGGATTTCCGTTCCTCCTTTACAATGACAGGCCATTGTATAGCACTTTGAATAAAAGCGCTATACAAGTGCAGTCCATTTGTCATTTGACGTGTGTGTGTGTGTGCATGTGTGTGTGTGCCTCTGTGTGTGGGTGTGTATTCAATCAGTTTTTCAACGTACTAGGAATTTGCTTTCGGTTGTGGTGAATAGATAACATTCTCTGCCAGGAATCTGAGCGTTGTTTATTATAACACGGCCACATTCTACTTTTGAGCTGGACCTCACCTCTAAGCCCCCACCAAATGGACTCCATTCATAGTCCATGGAACTATCGCCATCATCTTGCTTAGACAAGTCGATATACGTGGGATACGATGACCAGTTTTAGCGAGCTGCTATTCAGAGCTGCTAACCTTACCCTACCTTACATCTGTATCCATAGCAACATGGTGCTATGAATCATATGTAGCTGAGAGATTGTGTGTGTGTGTGTGTGTGTAGCCTGGCAGTGCTACTGTAGTTTCAGTTCCTGTCCAAAATATGGATGATGTCATCTACAATAACAGTGCAGGTGGCGGGACGTGTGGACTTGTCAGCCCCCTCGGGCTCAATACGGCAGGATGACTCCACCGCCCCGGCTCCTCTAGCACAAGACTAGACTACCTCGGAACTCTGCAGGGCCATAACATATATGGATCTGGACTATAGCTTACTATTCACAGCACGGCGTGACACCAGTCGGAGTCTACACTGCCTAGACTACCTCGACACCTGCAGGCTTGTAAAATACATGTAGGTGGACCTGGGCTGTACGACTGTGTCCACTGCGCCGTCTGAATGCATTATGAGTCTATGCGGAAGACTAGACTGCCAGATCGTGTGGATTTGAGCTATGGGTATCCACATGGGACCCTACTTACAACTACTTATTCATACAGTATACTATTTACTATTCACCTGTTATGGCACACATCCAGTCCGTTGGTGAAATGACACGTTAAGCCTATGAGTTCTTATGACTGGCTTTACCTGTCTCAGCTCAGAGCCTGTGTGTTGGTGCTGAACATACTAACTACCGCTTAGGGAGTGCTGGGCTTCGGGCTGCAGGAGGAGGGTAATAGGGACTGGGCCTCTCTCTTTAACACTAGCATGTGAACACACACACACACACACATGCTGCAGCAGGAGGGTAATAAGGACTGGGCCTCTTTAACACGAGCATGTGAACACACACACACACACACACACACACACACGTTCTCTCTCTATCTTTCCGCCACACCCCATGCACACTCTTTCTCTCTCTCTTGTTCACTCACACACACACACACTCACACACACACACACACACACACACACACACTCACACACACACACACACACACACACACACACACACACACACACACACACATTGTCTCAGATGTTTCCCAATCTCTCCAGGTGTTCCTACAGTTTCCCCGCTGACCACGGAGGTACAAGATTAACGACACCCAGCAGAGACCCGCTCAAACCCGCTCCCAGGAGTCCCGGCCCATGAAACGGTTGATTCCTTTTCTCTGGCCTTGTTTGGCTCCCAGATCAGTCAACAGAAACTCTCTCCAATAAAAGGAAACCATTATAATTCAGAGTATTTACCCAGGGATGTGACAATGTGCTCTCCATAGGGTTCCAAGATTGGGCTTGAGGTCTCTGCTTCCCATTATGTAGCAGTGGGTCATGGCATGGGTGGTTTGATCATGCAAAGGGCGACAGTAGGGAACCCATGTTGAATGGTAGCCCGAGCTAAATGTAAGCCATGTGCGTTTGCGGTGAGGTGGGTTGTTAGGACCGCCACATGAGCTTCTGGGGTCTCTAAGAGCTTCTGAGGAACCTTTGAGTAACCTCTTGAAAAAAAAACAGACTGATAACGACCTCTTACAGAGAGCACCTCAAAAACATCAGCGTCTCTTCACGCGATCCAATACTAAACACATCATCGTTGTCTTTGAGGTGTTTTGAAATAGCGCTCCAAACCCACAGGCCCAGCTGCTGAGCCATTTCCCTAGCGGCGGGGCTAACATGTCGACAATGACCCCCACTCACCCCCTACAGCACAGACAGCACAGCCTCCACGCGCGCCGTGAGGTTGTGTCCTCAGCTGGATGCGAGGAGCGGGGTCGAAGGTCAGCCGCTCAGTCAGGGTGGGCAGAAGGAAGCGCAGAGGGCGGCGCTCTGTTTACCCCTCGCTCGGACACTTTGAACAATGTTATCTCGGTCGGTCGACGGGGGCCGGGCGAATCAATCACTCTGTTACCGGTCCATCGTCGGCGATCGTTCGTCCCACCTTCGGTCAGAAGACGGGCGAGAGAGGTCCTGCTGACCCGCCGCCTGCACGGAATTTCACCTCAAGAATCCGCTGTGGTAGTGTTTCCAACTTAAGCGCTGGGGTTGTTCACCGGGAATTGAGAATTTCTGTGCTCTCGGGTGGACGCTGTGTGAAGCGCTCGACGCCGATGATGGAAAGGCTGTGGATATTTAGGAATGTAGAACGATTGTGTTGGCACTAGTTGAACGTGTGATATTTCAAACGCAGTCATGGATGTTATAGGCCGGCGTATAAATCTGGAAGTGCAGGCATACCACAGGAGCAGGGAGTAGAGCGCACTGAGAGAGGCCATGCGTTCACAGTGCCAGATACACACACACACACACACATATACACACACACGCACACACATATACACACACGCACACACACACACACTGGAGAGTTGATCCCACCAAGAGAACATGCAATCACAAAACCAGCTACACACACAAACACACAAACAAACACACACACACACACACACACACCCTGCTACCCCACTGGTTTAATGGAGCAAATCTCTGAAGCATACAGTATGGTTTGTGCTAGCCCTGCTACCTGCCTGTCTCACCTCCCAGGCACTCAAAACACAGACCTGCCCTAATACTGTTAGAGGATCAGCTCTGAGAAATGGAGGGAGAAAGATTAAGAAGTAAAAGAAAAAGTGCCTGAGAAAGTTAGAAGAAAAAAAAGGTAATGGTGTGCACGTGTGTGTGTGTGAGAGAGAGAGAGAGAGAGAGAGAGAGAGAGAGAGAGAGAGAGAGAGAGAGAGAGAGAGAGAGACTTTGGTCACAACTGACACACAGCTAGGTGTATCTCCTGACCTGCTGTGCTGAGGGGCGGGGCTGGGAGCTAGAGAAGACCGAGAGATGGGGGGGGGCAGAAAGGAGGTGCTGATTGATGGTGGAGGGGCTGAGCCAGATGAGGGGGGCTGGACCCGTTCCTCTGATCCAGCCTAAGTGCTCGGCCGCTGGGGGAGACCCAGGGATTAGATGCCCTGTGAAACCCTCACTGTCTTTCCTCCCCTCCGCCTGGAATCCAGCTCCAAGCCCTTCTGAGATTCTCCAGAATAGCCCCCCCCACAACTCTCCTCATCACACACAGACACACGCATGCACGCACGCGCACACACACACACACACACACACACACACACACACACACACACACTCACACACACACACACTCACACACATACACACACACAGCTAGAGAAAAGTGATCCACTCATGTCCACATCACATTAGTGCTGCTATTAGGGCTAAGCTAGCCTAAATGGGAGAGTAATGGGGGTTTTGGTGTGTGTGTGTGTGTGTGTGTGTGTGTGTGTGTGTGTGTGTGTGTGTGTGTGTGTGTGCGCGTGCGTGTGAGTGTGTGTGTGTATGTGCATGTGTGCGAGTGTTTGTGTGAGTATGTGTGTGTGTGTGTGTGTGTGTGTGTGTGTGCGTGTGTGAGTATGTGAGTATGTGTGCGGGTGCATGTGTGTGCACGTGTGTGTGTGTGCGTGTTGTATGTGTGCATGTGTGCGAGTGTTTGTGTGAGTATGTGTGTGTGTGTGTGTATGTGTGTGTGCGACTGCATGGGGAGGGGGAGGGGGGGGGGGTCAAGGCCAAGAGATGAGTGGGAGAATAGGGTGGAGGGGTTGGGGAGGGGGGCAGTGCAGGCTTGAGAAATTTCCATATGGCAATAAAATGTCTGCCACTTTACTTATTGAGTTTCTAATGCACGCCAGGTGCTGAGGGGCGTTCTTCGGAGCACTCCCCCGGACCTCTCCACAGACAGGGAGCGTTTTCACGGCTAATCTCGCTGCTCTACAACAAAAAAAGACCTCAGAGAGAAACTAGCTACTATACTGTAAAGCAGGCAATATACGGTTTCACTGTTGCCATTCATAGCCTTGAAAACACTGAAATGTCAAAGTGGACCCAAATAACAACATGTGCCATTAAAAAAAAACACACAAGACTATAAAAGCTTCTAAAACCGACCCTGGCTCTAAAGTACTGGGCCGACGATTACGTTGGAATTTCCATTCAAAGAAACAGCCCCCCTGTGTATTGGCTTTCACCAAACCTCGATTTAACGTTTGACACACTTTTTTTTTTTTTTTTTTTACTGCGGCAAACATTCTGGTTCAGGAGGTATCCGGTAAAAGTCCTAATCCTTGTTTTTCATGGATGGAGTCCTTCTGCTCTGATCTTCTAGAAGAAACCATTAGGGGTACGACAGGCCCACTCCTTAAAATGTTCACGACAACAGGCCCACTTTTAACACCCCCCCCACCAGACAACAGTCTTTCCCTGGTCCCTGTGCCTCTTTTTTCCCATAAGCCCCTGTCAGAAACACAGACAGTCAACACAGGTGGTAGCAGTGAACCGGCCCTCTCTCTCTGATGCCCTCTTAATGCGGGCCAGCAGAGCCAAGGCTGCAGTGTGGTTTTGGCTACAGCAGAGACAATCTCCACCAAAGCCGCTACAGATCCTCTTACTCAAGTCACCGCACTTATAAACGGATTTTCTTTTCAAAGTGGCGTTGTCCTGGGAAGTCAATATGGAATCCATACAGATTCAGACATCTAACACATTTTGGATTTTGTGTCATGAAATAGCAAATATTCAGAGAAGAACATACATTCAGTACATGAACCCTCAAAATATATCACTACAAAACATGTAGCATTATTTTGTTTGACTACATTAGTTATTGTGGTCTTTCCCTTTGATATATCAGTAACTTCAAGAACTTCAAGGACTTCAAAAGACCAAAACATTTCACAACATCTGACTGTATGCTCATAAAATGATTATTCAACATGCCAAAGATTACCATGTGTACACAATACCTAACATTTATTTTGAGGTCAACAATCTCTAAACAATGAAACAGCAACAATGGATTTTTAAATGGCTTGTAACCGTTAGGATAATGGTTTTGTATAGAAGACATGCAACAATGTGGCCAACCATATATACATCCATAGCTAGCTGGCATGGAGGAAGCCTTGAATCAACTACACCGTACAAACACAGCCCAGGTTAAACCTGAGCAAAACTCGGGGGAATATATCAATTATGGTTGAAGAGAATATATATGAAGCTTTTTTCCCTTTATGGTACAGTGTGAGCCCAGGCTGAGGTCGTATACAGAAGAAAGGGTGAGAGGAGGTCAACAATAATAATAATTTTAGAGCCAAAGCAAAATTACTTCTTAAGAAAATAGTGTGAGGGAAATACACTGTGGTTGATGTAATAGTTCTACTCACTAAACAGATTTGAGCATCTGTTTACATACAGCTTTGGTGAATATGCTGATGTTAGTACAAATAACTGTCTGTATGACATGGATGTGTAGGCTATGGGAAATATATGTCTAAACAATACAGAGAATCATATAAAATCACAATTATACACAAACACGTGGAGGAGCAAAGAATGGCCGGGCCCATAGACATGAGATAATTCATGCATTAAATTAAATTAGCCATAGAACATGAAAATGTGAGGAAACCAATTAAGGGCCATCCAAGTGATATAAGACCAAGTCATGGCTTTGTTTGGGACAACACGCCATTTTCACATTTTTAGAAACTCGTTTGGCTAATTTATGTTGCAATGGACAGGGAATAATACGTTTCAAGCAACTTAAATAGCACTGCTGTGCGACTAAAAATATGACAACATTGGTGCTCGCCGCTGACTGAAGGATAGTAGGCTAGTAGTCTAGCCTTTTCAGAACTCAGCTCGTGTGACTCTGGACACCTGAGGAATGGAGACTCGCCCCGGAGATTAGGCAGTGCTTAACCCCAGAGTGTCAACAAAACACGGCGGAACAACAATACGTGGAGCCAGACAGACCGTCCGGGTACAACATCCTCCCCAACTGTTATCTCCGTCGCTCGCACTTCTGAGGAAATGACAGCCAGACGCGCACCGTGCCTTCTGCTGCGTGCGTCCTCGAGGGAGAGAGGGGAACCGGGTTTGATCATAATTTGTTACAAATAGAGAACAAAGCAACAGTGCAGAGACCAAATCGTGGTTTATTTTAAAACATTTAAAGAATATCTCAATAAATAAGATTGGACCCAGGGTGCTAAGACTCTTTGGACAGGAATTTTTATTTCTTAATTTGATTATCAGAAGGGACATATTCACTTAGGCTACTTGACTCACTGACGGGCCATTCATTCCATCCATTCCTAGCACAGGCGTGTTTTATATTTTCTGTTTTTGTTCTGCACAATCCAGGCATTATCTACTGGTATAGGCCTATACCCTTTTGCTGTTTATTGTAGGCTATTGTACTCATATTTTGATTTTGTTTATCTTGCTCATCCTGTTTGTATACCAATTTAGTTTTAATCCTGAATGTTCCTTTTTGTTGCCCTTACCCTATACTGTAACGATTTTCCCATTGGGGATCAATAAAGTATCTATCTAATGTAAGTATCTATCTAAACGAGTGTGTGGTCACCTTGCGTGGAACTCCTCGCACACCTGCGCTGCTCGGACAGACGGCGGAAGGTCCACGCGGTGTTCAGCGGGATCATCGGGAGAGGGAGCGGGAAGAGGCCAGGCCAAGGCTGGGCTGGAGCCAGAGCTGAAGAATCCTCCCGCTCTCTCTCTCTCTCTCCCTCCCTCTCTCTCTCTCTCTCTCTCTCTCTCTCTCTCTCTCTCTCTCTCTCTCTCTCTCTCTCACACACACACACACACACACACACATTATATACAGGCTGTTTGTTTCATAATCAGACATTTTAAGGAAAACAAATAGCAATTTAGGTAAAGATAGACAATTTCTATATCAGTCTTTATCTGTTTAACATTAAATGAGGATTTCATTGTTAAAATGATGATCAGTACCAAATATGTATAAATATGTGGTGACGAATATCATTATTTTAGGCAACTTAAAATTTTGTGTAAGATATGGAGCTATGTTTCTCCAAAGCCCAGAGAGTATAGGCCCCAGTTGTGAACCCATTTAAAAAGTCAAATGGACAGAGCAGTGAAAACACCCTGTACAATAAAATGTCTATTGCACTTTGCTTCACCAATCTGCATTGTGTGGAAGTTATAACATTTCAAAAATATAGTCATAGGCCATAATCTATAGTCGTTTTTTATTCACATGATGTGGAGATAAAGCTGTATCATTCACATTCGCTTGAATCCAGATGCATAACTTTGTTTATGACCTAGTCTTTGAATTCAGTAACGCAATGATACCTCAATAAAATGACTGTAAACTCTGTGAAGTTGGCTGTAACAGAATGCTCAACACAGATGTTCTTTTCTTTGGTTCTCAAAAGAAAAAGAAAACTATCTTCCAGTTCTATTGCCTAAAAGAAAAAGTGCCGTGTGCCCATTAGGGCGGACTGCTTTCCAAGTGCATGACCTCATTTTACAAATTAGTATTCCAAAAACAGTTGTGGTTAACTTCGCTAAAGTAGCCTATAGGTTGCAATCCATCATGTGGTAGAATAATATAGGATAGGCCTACATCATAATATATTAACACAATAGCTTATTGGTGGAAATGTTGTTGATGTTTAAAGAACTTCAACCCACGTGTTTTAAAGACCAGTTTAACCATTGTTTACACAGATGCATCAAAGAAGCATACAGGTATGCTAAGTAGCTTATATTTGAGTAAGTGACTGCACCAATAACTTTATTTCAATGAAAAATAGACTACAGAAGTGAGAACTCATGGAAAGGTTCCACATTTGTGGTAGGGCTTTAACGCCTGGGCAACACATAGATCTGTCCTTTAACATTCTCAAATGTCTGGTTGCTGAGCAAACTCGATGAATTACGTTTTATTTTAATAAAAATAAGCAGAAACTCCGTCGTTATATACGCTTGAAACCCACCTCTTAAATGTGTGTATCCCGCAGGGGGGCGCTATGCTCCCGTTGAAACCGCTGTGTCCCTGTCTGGGCTGGGATTCCCGAGAAAGGCAGTCGCTTTGGAGCAGCGTAGCCTTTCCAGCCTAGTTGCGGGGGTGTGACCGTATGAGAGACTGACAGCTGCTTTAACCATAACCCCTCCTACTGTGCCCCCCGTCTCTCCCTCGCGCTCGCTCACTCTTCCCTTGTTTCTGCACATTCGTCATTCCAATGCACACACCGAGCGGAGCACCAGCTTGCTGCAACCACACAGATCATTCGCTCAGGGACTTACACTATCTAAACCAAGGCGACTCTTTCTGGGAATTACACTTGATCGTATATGTATGTGTGCGTGAACATGCATAACTGGACTACGTTATGGTTATGACAGGAGTGCGCGGACCTCATATGTCTTGACTACAAAAAGTAGGCTATTTGGATCTTTCCCGACGAACTCAGTGAAACGGACTTATTATCTCCCTTCCTATCGATAATCAACGACATATTAGGCCTACTGGAGATATCCTCTGTGCAGCTGACAACGGGACAACTTGTCTTCTGGACGATTTACCAAATGCGAGGCATGCTCCGGATTGAACGATTTATATGCGTTCCCTCTTCTTTGGCATAGGCACATTGGAAATTACTGAACGAGGAGAGGGCCAGCTATTGCACAAAGCCCCCAGACCTCCCAACTATTACCGTTTTCGCTGTTATTTTATGGAGGTAACTCTGGGTTTTGGGGCTTGACGCGGCTGGGACTGGGTGCGTGGAGCGTCGGAACACTTCGGATTGTATCTCCCTCTGTCTCTCTCTCCCGTGGGTCTAGTTTCATGTCCGATCTGAGCGCTTTATGACAATGGATTACTTTCTGGTTCTATGCAGCCTCTTGCTGCCCATGGTTTCAGCTGTTGAAGGTAAGACACAATATACATGTTTTAGGGGGGTTACTTTTTGGATAGCCTAGCCTACTGTCTACCTCATATGGTTCCCGAGGTCCGTCAACATGGTGCGTAATTTGGAGTAGCTTGGTTGAGCGACATCAAACATGATTTCATCTTGAGACTTTTTAAATCGTCTTCTTTGAATAAAAAAAAAGAAGCATTTCAAAGCTCGAAATCACTATTTTTATTTCGAAAATTTGGGATTTTGTCCCTATATAGATATGCACAACGAAAGTGTCTCGCCGATCGCCTTCAATACACATTCACGCGTTTGTTATGCACAACGCCAGGCTTATTCATTCAAATATAGATGGGCATTGTTCTCTAAAAGATTTTTCATTGTCATTATGATTACTCTTTCATTATCGCCTTAAGGAAATTAGCTAAACACTGTAACCTACTATCTCTCGACGGGGAGTCGACGACGCCGCAGCTCTCCTGGCAAGCGAGGCGACGCGGCTACTTTCCCTGAAGTCAGCTCTTCGCATTTTAAGGGTCTCTAGGCAGAATTCAGTTTGACAATTTGTTTCTATGACTGTCGACGTTCAAATAGGCTACAGCCCATATTCCATCCTATAAATGTATGCATTGCATTGTTATAGCCTAATATAATATCGATCATTTTTATTTTATTATAGCCTATTTGTATTTTGTTTGAATCGTTATTTTACATTGTCTTGTCAATTGAGAATAGGCCTATTGAAAACTGTTCGTAACGTTATAGGCCTATAGTCGCCACTGGAAGACCAGAGGAACAGGTCTGGCACTAAGGCGAAGTAAACTGTCACTGTTGATTTGAGAGATGTTTACATGGAATAATGAGTTTGTTCGGAAAGCCTATGTGGACAACTAAGCCTACTTCATCAGAGTATGTCTATTTTATTTTATATTTTTATGATATTCAACCATTTATTTTGCCCCCATTCTCTGAATATTCCGTGTTTGCGGAGGGAACTGGGATGTTAATCGGTTACTGGGCCGTATGCTGTTTGTAGTCCGCACTGTCGCAAGTCAAGGCTGGCTTGTGCTGCCACTGTGAAGTAGGACAGTGTGCCACTGTCTCAGTGTGCAGCGCGCTCACTCACTATCTCCCAGAGCTTTTGGGGTAGTTTTGCATCTTGCACATTCGGAACTCTTGATTTAGGTTATATAGGCTACACGAGTTGAAAAGTAAGATTACAGCAGTGTTTCTCTAACGTTTGAAAATGTTGGTGCAGCCTATGGAATGAGGTAGGCCTATACGCTTGTTACCGCGGGTCAAAATGATTATCTGATCAACTTTGTTTTTTTGTATTGGTACAATCAGTGTCTTGATGAAGCCAACTCGCATCAGAGAAGCGGTAGAATAGCCGATGCCCATAAAACCGTCTATTCACCTACACTGAGATTATAAACCAAAAAAATGGAGCCTTGTAGCCTATTTAAGTTGGGCCCGAGCTGCACTAGCTCTGAATTGTGAGCGCAGGAAAGTTGAGATTCCTCTGGGTGTAACTTTTGCCTGAAGTTGATGCATTTCGTCCGGACAATCTATTCCCAACATAAGTGATGCCATAAATTTCCAAGTTGACCTGGTTCGAGGCTGAACTAAGCTTTTAATATGGCCAGGTGATTTATGACGGGCTCCGAAGACTTCTCTTGGAGATCCACGGCGAGTTTATGGTGATTTGGGCACATGCAGGCGAGCGCCCACCCGGGGAACAATACACGGCCACACGGCGTCTGAGAAAGGACAATTAATTAGAGAATGGCCATATCCCCCCCTGTGTTTTGATGCTACCAACATGGGGTGGTTTAACACAAATAATAATTGCACTATTTGTGCAAATAGCCTAGCCTACTTATTTTTGCCACATTTAATTCCAGAGTGTAGGCCTACCATGTCTGCGCCTAGCCAATGAGAGGCTACTTCGAATTAGGCCCACATTAGGCTGTTCATGGAACATGAGTAATTCCTGATGAGACCAGTTGATACCCCGTGTATTGTGTGGCCTCATTTTGCACGAACGAGCTAGGTCTGAATGTCAAATTGGATTTGTTGCTTTGTTGTAATGGGAACGAGGAAATATGTATTTGTATTATTCTAATAACGTATTTAAAACTTGGGATGAAATGGACCACTGGCCAATTAGACAATTGATAATTATAGGCCTACTGTAATGCAACTTGCCATTTGATGAACGGAATTGAGAAGGTGCGGAGTCGTTGCTCAAGCGACATAAATTGTGGCAGACATTCCAGTGCCCAGTGGGATCAGTTAGCCTGATCATCTTCCATAGGCTACTAAAATATATCTATGAAGGAAGCAGATCCATTAGAAGTGCAAAGAACACAAACAATATTCAGAACTTAATATTTCAATTAACTCACAATCCTCATCATTCACTCTGGTTTTAAGAAGTGCATGCGTTTGACATTTGTAGGCTACATTTTTCATAATTCCTCCGTATCTCCCAACTCAAACACCTTACTGTACCCTAATCTACTTAGTGTTGGAAGTTTTATAAACACGCCAGTCACCTCTATCGTGGAAAGAGACGATATGGTATTCTTCTAATTTAAAAATAAAATAAATATTTAAAGACGTCCAATCGTTTGTAAAACTGCATCTGATTCTGCCCTGCGTGCCCTGCCAAAGTTGGTGCTGAAGAACAGACGGGTCGGCATAAGTCAACGAAGATGTCATGAAAACTATAACATCTTGTATTGTCAGAGTTCCAAAGCTCTTTACTGTTTGTCTGCTGTTTGCTATTTCTGGTCGTGTGGGGTGTGGAGAGAACGCGCACGGCCGAGGCCTCTAGTTTATGCTTTTACTGTGCGCCAGATAACACCTCCGCAGGGCTTTTCCTGTCCCTGTTTTCCAGTTGGCGAATATCCCACCTTTCCCACCCCTCTCTCTCTCTCTCTCTCTCTCTCTCTCTCTCTCTCTCTCTCTCTCTCTCTATCTATCTATCTATCTATCTATCTATCTATCTATCTATCTATCTATCTATCTATCTATCTATCTATCTATCTATCTGTCTATCTGTCTCTGTCTCTGTCTTCATGCGCCTGGAATCCTCATCATCATCACCATCATCATTATTATTGCCTATTCCATTGAAAAGCAGCGGGGGCCATTTTGTCCGGCACACTTGTCCCGGGATAAGTGACGGAGGCTGAGACCCTTGCTTCACTAGAGAACGATTGGCAGTGTGTATAAGGCCCGTTGGAGTATGAACTGAGATTGCACTATTCCACTAGGCTACTGGCTTCTACAGACAGACCACGTGGTTCAAGCCCACCCCTGAGTAGCTACCCATTTTGCATGTCTTTGAAAGGCAAATGCTTGGACAAACGTCGTTAAGGATAATGGTCATTATTGATGGACAAAAGAAACTATTAGTTCCGAGGATAACTATAACAACAAAACCCCCTCGAAGAGTTGAATGGAAGCTGGGTGGCAAAGAGGCGTAAACCTGAATTTGCGAAATAAAGGGGCTACAATCTGAAGCGAGTGAGATCTTTCCGGGATGCAACATACAACATATTAGATCTAGCTTAGCTACATTTTGACTTGGCCTATAGGTTAGGCTATTCTTACCTATAGAAATGTAGGCTATTTTTCTCTGGTGAAATAAGTCACATTTTAATTAAATAAATAGCCTAGTCATTTAGGCCCCATTGACATATTATGTTGATATACGATATGATATATAGCCTAGCCTGTCATAAAATTATTCATTAACAATTATGTCAATAATTTATAATAAAAATTATGACATGATTTATTTATCAGGCGTTGGTTTGGCGTGTTCCTCATTGCAGTGCCACTTGCACGTTTATCATATAGGCCATGGTGACCTATTGGAAGCTATTGGAAGTAGGATACTCATTATTTCAACTCCTCTTTCCGTAGTGTCGCTATTGACGTGGTCTGATTGATCAGTGAAAGCCGCTTTAACCTTAAACCGGAGATTGGATGAAGGGATGGGGAGGGGCGTAGGGGGTGGCTGTAGGGTGGGAGGGGGGGCTAGGTTATAGCAAAACCCGAACTCTGACATCTGTCCAGTCCCAATTACTATTTGAGGGCAGATCTTGCCCACCAGAGAATGTCGCTGAAGTAGGCCTATTGCAATTACCAATTCATAAGGCAATTCGTTAATGGGCGGCTTGAATAAAATGGACTGACGGTTGAGAAGGCCCATCTAACTGCCACGTAGGCTAGACCACTGCATGCTGTCCGCTGTGCTCACATTGGCCAAAATCATCTTCATCGACTTTTGAGTGGAATATACAATATAATGATACAACTTTATTTTATTTTATTTTTGTCAATCAAATGGCAATATAAATAATAAATTGTGGATATTTAATGTGTGATTGATCACATATTCTTTGGCTTAGTATATTAGTAGGTTCTTTGTTCTTCTTCTATTCAAATCCAGGAGCAGTCACATTTTTTGTCAAACCTAATTGTCAAACCTAATTTAATTATATTTCATGTATACACTGCTTGTATTAGGCTATGTATTATGAAATTACAAAAGATTCAAGACTTTGTAGTATTTTATTTATTTTGTATGTCGATTTCATTATGTGGGGTCTAGATTAACATATAGGCCTACATTCTGCAATAATGATAATGATAAGGAAGAAGAAGAAGATTATGATTATTATTATTAATGTTATTATTATGATTATGATTATTATTGTTATTATTATTATTATTATTATTATTATTAGTAGTAGTAGTGTCATTATTATCATTAGTATTATTATTATGATATAATGGCAAATAGCCTTTTATATAATCACTATTGTTTATTTATTCAGAAATTACTTGTAGGTATTTTATAAGTAATAACAGCACATTGATTCATTTCACACAATAGTTACACAAAGTGTTATTATTATAATCACATGAACAGTCACACTTTTGTTTCCTCACAACTGCCTCTAGAGAGTCACAACTTGATATGATAATATTAATTCCGATTTTCAGAGTATTGTAAAATAATGAGTGAAAAAACACCAAGAGCGTTCCATTGAGAGCTGATGGGAATGAGAGCGTCGGCCCCTCTGCCCTCTATCAGGAGATAGGGCCCTAGCTGGCTGAGAGGTCACATGTTAAGGAGAGGCCATGTTGAACAGATGTACAGTGTCTTTGGTTCAGATTGCCCTAAGGAGCTCAGAACAGGCGGGGTTGGTGGGGGGGTGGGAGGCTTATAGATGCTCTGAGACTGTGGAGTGCTCGTGTGTACTGGGATGGTTCGGCTCACATCAGCGAGCTCCCGATAGCCTGGGACAGCCGTCACACACACACACCAGGATCCGTTAGAGAGGATGAAACTAGCTGACCTGTTCACTTCACACAGGCCCATGCATGCTGTATTTGCCGTCTGGAGAACTTTTTAAGGGACAGTAGAGAGCACTGAATGGTACAACTGATGTGAAATGAATACAGGAAGGCTTTGAATCTAAACCGGGGTGGCGGACGTCTGTGTTTGGCATGTGTCTGTAGGCCTGTGTGTGTGTGTGTTCTAACAGAGAGCCCTCAGAGTGGTCCTCCCGGCAGCTGATAGAAGGTTCTAGTAGAATAGCAGGTCTTTGACACCCGGTCCCGGGAGCGCCGGGGGAGGGCGTGGATGTGTCTGGACCCGCCCACTGCCAAATCCCTACCGGACCTGTCCCTCCACAGGCAGCCGAGCGGAACCAGCCAGATGGAGGCAGAGAGACAGAGAGGGGTTGAAAGGAAGAGTGTATGTGTGTGTGTGTGTGAGAGAGAAAGAGAGAGAGAGACGTTTGGTCTTGCACTCGGTTTGGGAAGACAGAGAGAAATGGGTGTCACAGCTTTTTAAGGCCCGTCTGCGTATCCCCTTGACAACCACCGTGGGTGACAGAGACGGCTTAAGCCACCCAAACAAAGTCACATGGTGGTATGTAGTTTTGGGGTGGTACAGGAGCAGGGCTCGGGAACCTTTATGACATTAAGATAAAACAAATAATGATTAAAAAACATGTTGTTTGAGAGCCACAATGCATGGAAATGATGACTTTGAAGGATGACAAACATGGTGTGACAAATGTAGTCTGTCAATGCTGTTAGTGGGGAGAGTTTATCACTGCAGAGACTGTAAGACTCAGCCCGTTCTTCTTTGAAATGTGTGCACTTTTCTCTGGCTTGTGGGCATCTTATTCCCGAAATCATATCACTTATTTTTATACTTTCACTCACATGTTTTGTTGTTGGCTTCTAATCTCTGCTGGCAGTCTACTGCCAGCATAACTACATTAACCATAATCATAAAAATAAATACAGAATTTGTTCCACGAGATGTCCATGGTGCTCTTGCTGAACAGGCTGATATTGTATTCCAAACAAAACCTAGACTTTTTTCAGTTGGTTGTAGTCTATTTTTTCAACCCACTATTATCAGTAATTTGGTACTAGGTTAACTATAAATTGTATTACCAATTGTAGATTTGTGTGGAGCAAAGAGCAAAATGTGTCTCCCAAGCCCTATACTAGAGGCAGCTACTGCCTGTCGCTTGAAATGTAATGTCTCATTTCCAATTTTAAACTATAAAATGTATAATTAGAACTCTCGCATTGGTGAAACATGTCATGTTAATACTTAAATACTTGTGTGAGTGAGTGAGTGAGTGAGTGAGTGAGTGAGTGAGTGAGTGAGTGAGTGAGTGAGTGAGTGAGTGAGTGAGTGAGTGAGAGAGTGTGTGTGTGTGTGTGTGTGTGTGTGTGTATTACTACCATTTTACCCAAAGTGCTGTGTTGAGTATTTTTCTTGTCTCTTTGTGTTTCCACTGAGCCATATTAATGAACTTCACAATTCTGATGAAATGCATGACATAATATTAACGGCCATCAGAATCAGAATAGGCATTTTAATGGGCCCCGGCGCAGAGGAGGATCATAACCCACCGCTGAAATGACCATGTCTCACAGCGGCCTTAGTTCATAACTGTGGGCGTGCCGAGGCTTCCGCCGACTGTGACCCTCACACTTTGACCTTTTTCCATGGGGGGGGGGGGGGTGAAAACCACCCCCTTAACCAAGCCAGACTGGGAAGCCACTAACAATAGCCACCCTAACACAATTAAGCCCTCTGGGTTTTCCTATCCGATGCCGAATAAAATTAGGCGGAAAACGGAAACCGGTGTGTGCATTTACAGGAAACTACTCTCAATTCGGCCACTCGTGCTTGTTGACACACATAAACAGTCACGCAAGCACACACTCCGAGCTGAGGGCTGCTCCAGGCCCCGCCAGCAGTGGCTCACAGCCAACATGCTATTCACATGTACGGCCTGGTGCGCTCGCTCGCGGGAGATGACTAATGTATTTTATGGGCATGCCTGGGCTATTACACCACGGAGCGGAGAGTTTGGCGAGCGTGGGGGCGGGGCAAAGCATCCCATAGACTTCTCCCCATATGTCGGTTTGATCCATTTCTGGGCTCTCCATTTCTATCTCTCTCTTTTTTTTTTTTCTTTTTTTTTTTTTAACGAGAAACAGGCCCTTGTAACAAATTTTGCCGATGGAGCAGAAAGGGATCTTTGATATTTGTCTTTAAAAACTGGAGTCACATCTGTTGGAGTGTATGGCCGTCCAAATTGAGTGCCCGGAGGAAAGAAGGCCATCACCTCTTTTCAGCTTTCTCAAGTCTTGTTAAATATTAGAGAACGAGTTAAATAGAGCAGGCCAGGAAAAGGTATGGGTTGAATTTAACCATATTGGAGTGGTTGATGACGGGAAAAGCTTAGCTCTAGGCACCGTGTTGTTTTTGGAGAAGGCCTGAGAGGCTGGCAAAACACCTTTTGCTCCTTTTTAAGTAGCCATCGTAAAGAGGACTAGGTGTGATGATAGGGAGCCCTGAAGGGAAGTGCTGAAGTCACAGCTAGAGTTCCAGGTGTGAACGTCTGCTTTGATTTGGGACAGTGTGAAAAAAGTGTGTGTGTGTGTGTGTGAGAGAGAGAGAGGGAGAGAGAGAGAAAGAGAGACAGAGAGAGAATAGTGTGTGTGAAGGGAGACTGAATGTGTGTAAGCAAGGGTGTGTGTGTGTGTGTGTCCATGGCATGGAAGTAGAGGGTTACAGTGGCCACTAAACCTCCATCCGCTCTTTCTTTCTCCCCCATGTTAAAACACACCCTCCACCTGTACTTCATCTGCACTTCAAACAGCACACGGCCCAGGGGACGGGGCTCCCTGCTCGGCTCCACACGGCTCGGCTCCACACGGCTCTCTCTTTGTCTTCTGTGGAACAGGAGCAGACTCAAACCAGAACCTCCGCCACTTACCAGCCCAGTCTGAATCACCCTCAATTACTTAAACAGTGCTCTCTCTCTCTCTCTCTCTCTCTCTCTCTCTCTCTCTCTCTCTCTCTCTCTCTCTCTCTGTCTCTGTCTCTGTCTCTCTCTCTGTCTCTGTCTCTGTCTCTGTCTCTGTCTCTGTCTCTGTCTCTGTCTCTGTCTCTGTCTCTGTCTCTGTCTCTCTCTCTCTCTCCCTCTCTCTCTCTCTCTCTCTCTCTCTCTCTCTCTCTCTGTCTCTCTCTCTCTCTCTCTCTGTCTCTGTCTCTGTCTCTCTCTCTCTCTCTCTCTCTCTCTCTACCCTCTACTTCCATGCCATGGACACACACACACACACCCTTGCTCACACACATTCAGTCTCCCTTGACTCACACCATCTCACACACTATTCTCTCTCTCTCTCTCTCTCTCTCTCTCTCTCTCTACACTACGTGATTCAGCTTGTGGAGAATGTGCAGCACATCGACAGCGATAGCTGCACAATCACGTGACCTTTTGTCGCGTCGCTCTCTTAATCTCCATGGTTCCAGGCTGCGGGCCTCCAGGCGGAGCTGCTCCAGCAGTGGGGAGTGTTCATCCAACCAGCGAAGCGCTGAATAAGTCACAATGCCACCATCGCTTAAATGAGTATACAAAATAGGCTTAAGGACAAAGAGCACAGCGCAAAGGCTCACCTGGTAAGGCGCTAGGCTGACGCTGTCTTTTTATGGCCACGTTGTTGTGACACCCCTCCATTTGGTTCGACACGGGAGCAAGGGGACTGTAAAGAAGTCTGTTTGTGTGTGTGTGTGTGTGTGTGTGTGTCTCACACAGGGCTAGTGGGCGATTGTTGCCAAACGCCCGTCTTTGGCGAAGTGGGTAACAAGTTGCTTTACGCAATCGCAGGCAACATGCGTGAGAAATGGCTTGAGAAGAACCCGCCCTCCACAGCTAATCTCACAGGCCTCGGAGGAGTCTCGTTTTAGTGATTTATTCATAATGCGCTCATTTGGTTTTCTGTCCAATACAAGTTGTAATCATGCATTGCTAGGAGGATGTTTTAGTGATGAGCGTGCCGGTATAATTTCAAAGGAAATCAATCATATGGTCGGGCCTTAAAAGCCTGGTTTATAATGTATCGTTGCAGGAAGCCATAAAAGATCGTCTGAGACGAGTGGCTGTGAGTGGCTAATTGCAGCGTGGCACATGAAAGGGCCGGACACATGGGTCAACCCCCCCCCCCCCCCCCCCCCCCTCCCTGTGTGCCCCCCCGTCAGGCTGCAAACTGCTTCTCTCCCCCCCCCCCCACACTATCACACCCTTAAGACCCCCCAATCCTGTCTCCTGTATTACACACACGCGCACACACATGCACACACACACACACACACACACACACACACACACACACACACACACACACACACACACTACCTCTTACTGGGCTAGGGTCAGTGCCCCCAGATCCCTTCCCCAATCTGTAATGAATCAATCAGATGGGATCCATTCATTGTGAGCTGTCAGGTACCATCGATCAGCTCCTTGCTCCGTCCCCGCGGGGGGGTGGGGGGGTGGGGGGGGGGGCTGGGGGGGTGTCAGACCCACAAGCCTGAGACACGCAGACACTTCAAAGACTCCTCATTACTTATCCTTGCGGGATGAATATGGTGTTGTGATGGCCCTCCAGAGAGAGAGAGAGCGAGGGAGAGGGAGGGAGGGAGAGAGGGATCAAAGACATGTCTTTTCGGAGGGCACACGGAGCCAGTGAAGACGTTGCCCTTCCCATCACCTGTGCCCACCTCCTATCAGGCCATGTTCGTTCTTCACCCCCGCCTCGCCACCAGACAGTGTTCAGGGAAGGTGGAGGAGAGTTGGAGGGAGGTTCAGGGATGGTGGAGGAGAGTTGGAGGGAGGTTCAGGGAAGGTGGAGGAGAGTTGGAGGGAGGTTCAGGGATGTTGGAGAAGAGTTGGAGGGAGGTTCAGGGATGGTGGAGGAGAGTTGGAGGGAGGTTCAGGGATGGTGGAGAAGAGTTGGAGGGAGGTTCAGGGAAGGTGGAGGAGAGTTGGAGGGAGGTTCAGGGATGTTGGAGAAGAGTTGGAGGGAGGTTCAGGGATGGTGGAGGAGAGTTGGAGGGAGGTTCAGGGAAGGTGAAGGAGAGTTGGAGGGAGGTTCAGGGAAGGTGGAGGAGAGTTGGAGGGAGGTTCAGGGATGGTGGAGGAGAGTTGGAGGGAGGTTCAGGGAAGGTGGGACTGAGAGACTGGGTAGACTTCCATCTGTTTTGGATGGTTGGCACATACAGTAATCCCCTACATCTCCAATTTCACTAACTTCATCTTTGAGATGTCCATCGTTCTCTCCCCCTGTCTGTCTGTCTGTCTGTCTCTCTCTCTCTCTCTCTCTCTCTCTCTCTCTCTCTCTCTCTCTCTCTCACACACACACACACACACACACACACACACACACACACACACACACACACACACACACACACACACACACACATACACACACACACACACACACACACACAGTTTCCAGACGAAATGTCTGGGCTCTGATGCCTGCCGGAGTAAATCTGCCAGGGTTTTTAATGAATCTGACAAGTACCGATCAATGGCAACAATGTGCCACCATTTCAAAACAGACAGCATCTCTTTGTGATGTCAGGGGGCAAGAGATTGATAGAGGAAGGGACACGTGATGACAGAAGGACAGACCACAGGTGAAAAGAAAAATAAGTGAATAACTGAAACAATTATTGACTTACATTGTTTGTTTTTTTTTATATAAACCGGTTATCATTAAAATGATCAGGATTCATGAACTAGGTTATATAGTAAATCTTGTATTGTGTGATTAGATTTAGTTTCTACAACAGAGAGTTTGGATACTTGATTCTGATTGGCTAGAAGCAGTGGTAAAATACTCTGTAACCCACTGCTGCGACCGCATAACAATTAGTATTAATGCGCCGTCAATCTCATTGACGAGGCCATTGATAAAATCAAGCGGTTGGCTATGCTTTGCGTAGCAACCACTCGCAGCAACCTCGCCTTTTTCGTATCCTATTACAAAAACGCACTCATCAGTCCGACTCCAACACTTCCCCTACCTGCAAAAACGAGTGCTCTGGAGAGCTGTTTTAATAACTGCACCATGGCTGGAGATATTCAAATAAACGTGAACCACCCGAATTATGCCTTATGGTTTATGCGAACAAGGCCAACCGAAATAGGCGAGATAGCCTATGTTGCCTGGCAACCATTTAATTCAGAACTATAGCCTATCGCGGAAGATTTTGTAAATACTAAAATTATAAGAATGATCAGTAAATAAATGATTGAATGTTACTACTGAGTGTTTTTTGTGAATATATATATGTAGTAACCGTTGCAGAAAAGCAATTGACCACTCGAGGCAGTGGGTTACAGGGGATTTTACCACAGCTAACCCATTGCCTCTCGTGGTCAATTGCTTAAATCATCTGCAGCAGATTGACATAATCAGACAGAGTGCATGTCTGGAACTCAATGTTTTACTTTTACTATAACTTAAATCAAGGAAGTGACATGTTCTATATCTGTTGTGGTCATTTTAACGAGTGAACAAAACACAGATGGCCAGGCAACTCCGCGGGCACTCGTGAGGGTCCTGAGAGCAAGCCAGGGCGGGGCAGGGTGGGGCAGACATCCTGGCGCTGTGGGTTACCAAAGAGGAAGAACCCAAAGGTTCACTAACTCCCATCCAAACAGCCCACCTTCAAACAGGCCACCACAGACAATGTCTCCCTTTCTCTCCTCTGTTACCCTTCCTTCACACCACCTCCCCATCACTCTGTCCTCTCTGTCTTTCTCTGTCCTCTCTCTGTCCTCTCTTTCTTTCCCTGTCCTCTCTGTCTTTCTCTCTGTCCTCTCTGTCCTCTCTGTCCTCTATGTCTTTCTCTGTCCTCTCTGTCCTTCTCTGTCCTCTCTGTCCTCTCTGTCTTTCTCTGTCCTCTCTCTGTCCTCTCTCTGTCCTCTCTCTGTCCTCTCTTTCTTTCCCTGTCCTCTCTCTGTCCTCTCTGTCTTTCTCTGTCATCTCTGTCCTCTCTCTGTCCTCTGTCCTCTCTGTCCTCTCTGTCTTTCTCTGTCCTCTCTCTGTCCTCTCTCTGTCCTCTCTCTGTCCTCTCTCTGTCCTCTCTGTCCTCTCTTTGTCCTCTCTGTCTTTCTCTGTCCTCTCTGTCCTCTCTCTGTCCTATCTGTCCTCCCTCTGTCCTCTCTGTCCTTCTCTGTCCTCTCTCTGTCCTTTCTCCCCCTTCCACTGCTCCGCTCTTTCCCACCCTTCTATTTCCCCACACGCTCTATCTGCTGTCCTCCCCCCTCCTGTCCCAGACCCCTCCCTCTCTCCGTGCTCCTGCCCGTTCTCCTCCATCTCCCTCCTTACTGATCTACTTCAAACCCCTTACCGAGTGATGGTCCCTTATCTGGGGTGCAGTAGAGGTCCTAATCCTGGTTTTATTCCCCCCTGCCCTTTGTTATCTAGCAGCCTTCTGATATCAATCCCCGGGCAGCAGTGGCATGTAGCTGGGAGAGGAGACGGGGCTATTTGCTGCCCTCGGTCCCTTTGGGGCGCGTCCACTCGATAAGGGCCGACCGTCCGACGGCTTCCCCTGTCGCGTGGAGACTTGAGAGGACGCTGCGGTCTGGCGCCGGGGTGAGAAGGACGGCGGCTTTGTTTTTCCCGGGGAAGAGTCAGGCCAAATGGTGCGCCTGTATGCAAAAAAAGACGCGAGCTCAAGCATCGACACTTACACGACAGGTCTGACGCATGCTCCCTTTCAAGACGCTGCTGTCGCCCTCAGCGCTCTCAAAAGAAAACTGGTTTCCCGGTTGTCAGTCTGAACAAAAAAAAACAAAAAAAAAAGATTAGCGCCAATCCGAAAAGGAGGAAACCCAAGAGGACTTCAATAGGCTGTAACCCAGTATGCTGCTCTGCGTGGTGCTGGGTGTCTCGGTGAGAGGCGCGTGAGGTGTTGGCCCTCTAACACTGCAAAGTGCGAAAACAACCGTCGGAGACATGAGGGCGAGCAGATGCGTGGGGTCGGACGGCACCCCGGGCAGATGGGGGGGGGGTCCATGTTTGCACCGTTGGTGTCAGAAGTAGGATCCTAAAACATTACCCCCAAAGCCACTTTGGCCCCCAGTGAGGCCCCCCGGGACCCAGGGCTAAAAGGGTGGTGATGATTAGACATTCAATTTGGCTCTCCGTCAATCAATACTGGAGGGTTGAGACGGGGGAACTGCTGATAGCCCCCCGCCCTTAAAATCAGGCTTAGGGTGGGGGGCTCTCTCTCCTGGGACCGGCGCTTTTTCCGCTTTGTTAATTAAACGACCGATCTCTTACTTATTCATGAATCTTGGCTTCGATCGGCGCAGTAGAGACCACTTGGTCCCCTAATTAGCCCGTCACTAATGGCTGAGCACTTAGAGCGATCCATACGATCTAAACATTGACCGCCAAGCCCGCGCTATCCTCTGCAAACAAAACCATAACACTCCGACGACCTTGACTCAACGCTCTCATCCATCGTCTGGTGTCGCGTCTCGGTGGAGGGAACATTTTTCTATTCTTTTTTTGGGGTGGACATCGTGAATGAGATTCTTATAAGTACGGCAGGGGCCTCTTACAGAGCTTCAGATATGTTGATGCAATGCAAAAAAATGAGGTAAGGAATACGCTAGCAATTAATCGGAAAATAAACTTCCAGGTGGTGAAATATTCTCTTCTTCCTTCGGGGGAAGATGAAAGCAATCCAAGATCATTTAAAGTTGTGCATCCATTTTTTAAAGGTGCATATTTCATCTGAGAGGGGAAACTGCTCCAGTTTCATAACACCTTCTAAGCGTTAACTAACCAGGCCTAGTTCCAGTAACATCCGAGTTGCGTCAGTAGCTCAATGCCAGCTGTGCTCCGCCGTGTGTGGACGAGGAGTTTGTCCACCGTCCGTGGGCCATGTGGCCTGTGGTTCTGGAAAGACATAAACACAGGGTCCTGAGTCATATTTACTAGCCTGGGGCACTGGGGCCTCATTAGAGCTCTGGCCACTCGTAGCTGGTTCTGGGTCAGGGCAGATGACTAATCGGGCTGGGGCGGATCCACACCCTGTGGTCTGGAGAAAAAACCCTGCCCATACGAACCCCACCTAACTCAGACCACCAAGAGCTCTTTCTCCTGCGCATGTGGGTCCGTGAAAGGTAGTGTGTGTGTCTCTACCTGGGAGGTTGTGAATTCCTCAGGAGACTTTGTATATTCAGTATATTCTGTGTCTTCTTTTTGTGAGGGAAGTAGAACAGAATAGTTTATTCCCTGGAGTGCTGAGCGTTGTACTGCTGGTGCCGAGGTTACTGATAAACATATTTAGCCATTGGCAGGGGTACAGTGATCATGCGGAGGCAGGGGCCAAACCGCCGAGAGTTAACGTTGCTGATGAGACGAGACTGACTGACAGAGACGAGGGTGTGGTCAAGAGGGCTATAATTATGACTGTCACTGCCAAACAAGTTTCCAGGCAGTGTGTGTGTGTGTGTGTGTGTGTGTGTGTGTGTGTTTAGGCTTGTGCCTGTCAGAGAGACTAAAGGAGAGAAAGACAAAGAGAGTGCAAGGTAATTTTACAAAAGAGACAGATGAGACCGGTTGCACTTAAACCTGTCAGCCGTCTCTGTCTCAATGTCAGGCTTTCAAACCACACCTGGGTGCTCTATGTGAGGTCCTGTTTCCACCCTGTGTGTGCCAGTGTTATGAAGGGGCCGTATCGCATCAGAGGGTGAACTCATTCTGCCCACTCTCACATGTCATCCCATCCACCAGTCTGATCTGATCAGGCAATATTGACTCCACGCCATGAAGTGAGCAGTCAGAGCTACTGTGGTTAATGTATACATCAGCGATTGATTGGGCAGATGGACCATGACCTTCTCTCTCAGATCTCTGATGGTTTTCCGTCCAGCCCTGTAGAAGATCTCTATCCTATTACCCTCCTCTCTATCCCTCCTCCCTCTATCTCTCCTTCTAATCTCTATCTATTCTCCCTCTATCTCTCCTTCTTATCTATCTATTCTCCCTCTATCTCTCCTCTCTCTATCATTCCTCCCTCTCTCTCTCCTCCCTCTATCTTTCCTTCCCCTCTGCTTCCTCCCTCTATCTCTCCTCCCTCTCTCTCTCCTTCCCTCCTCCCTCTCTCTCTCCTCCCTCTATCCCTCCTCCCTCCCTCTCTCCTCCCCCTCTGCATCCTCCCTCTATCTCTCCTTCCTCCCTCTATCCCTCCTCCCACTCTCTCTCTCCTCCCTCTATCCCTCCTCCCTCTCTCCTCCCTCCCTCTCTCTCTCCTCCCTCTATCCCTCCTCCCTCCCTCCCTCTCTCCTCCCTCTCTCTCTCTCATCCCTCTATCCATCCTCCCTCTCTCTCTCTCCTCCCTCCCTCCCTCCTCCCTCTCTCTCTCTCCTCCCTCTATCCCTCCTCCCTCTCTCTCTCTCCGCCCTCTATCCCTCCTCTCTCTCTCTCTCTCCTCCCTCTATCCCTCCTCCCTCTCTCTCTCTCCGCCCTCTATACCTCCTCCCTCTCTCTCTCTCATCCCTCTATCCCTCCTCCCTCTCTCTCTCTCCTCCTTCCTCCCTCTCTCTCTCTCTCCAGCCTATATCTCAGTCACACTAGCCTCCAGAAGTAGTTTCAGGATCCCTTGGATGTTTGCCTTGGAGGCCACACACACACACACACACACACACACACACACACACACACACACACACACACACACACACACACACACACACACACACACACACACACATGCAAGCATGCACACTGACACATGCACACACACAAATATGACCAGAGCTGCTGTTTGACTGCGATAAAGTGGCACCTCTGTTACACGGGTATGGCTGCGCTGAAATCCCTAGACAACCTTCTCAGTCCCTTGACACACACACACACACACACACACACACACACACACACACACACACACACACACACAGACATGTGTGTGTGTGTGTGCCTGTGCCTGTGTCAGCATATAAATCAATCGAGGTCTGGCGGCCTTGTGGCCTGGGCTTCTGTGGGGGTATCAGTGGTCTCCTTCTTCCCAACCTCCGGCTTTAGTTACACATCAATAAAGGAGGGGTAATACATTAGCCAGGATAGCCTACTGCACACTCTCTACTACCCAACCCTACTGCACACTCTCTACTACCCAACCCTACTGCACACTCTCTACTACCCAACCCTACTGCACACTCTCTACTACCCAACCCTACTGCACACTCTCTACTACCCAACCCTACTGCACACTCTCTACTACCCAACCCTACTGCACACTCTCTACTACCCAACCCTACTGCACACTCTCTACTACCCAACCCTACTGAACACGCTCTACTACCCAACCCTAGTGAACACTCTCTACTACCCAACCCTACTGAACACTCTCTACTACCCAACCCTACTGAACACTCTCTACTACCCAACCCTACTGCACACTCTCTACTACCCAACCCTACTGCACACTCTCTACTACCCAACCCTACTGCACACTCTCTACTACCCAACCCTACTGCACACTCTCTACTACCCAACCCTACTGCACACTCTCTACTACCCAACCCTACTGCACACTCTCTACTACCCAACCCTACTGCACACTCTCTACTACCCAACCCTACTGCACACTCTCTACTACCCAACCCTACTGCACACTCTCTACTACCCAACCCTACTGAACACGCTCTACTACCCAACCCTAGTGAACACTCTCTACTACCCAACCCTACTGAACACTCTCTACTACCCAACCCTACTGAACACTCTCTACTACCCAACCCTACTGAACACTCTCTACTACCCAACCCTACTGCACACTCTCTACTACCCAACCCTACTGCACACTCTCTACTACCCAACCCTACTGAACACTCTCTACTACCCAACCCTACTGAACACTCTCTACTACCCAACCCTACTGCACACTCTCTACTACCCAACCCTACTGCACACTCTCTACTACCCAACCCTACTGCACACTCTCTACTACCCAACCCTACTGCACGCTCTCTACTACCCAACCCTACTGAACACTCTCTACTACCCAACCCTACTGCACACTCTCTACTATCCAACCCTACTGCACACTCTCTACTACCCAACCCTACTGCACACTCTCTACTACCCAACCCTACTGAACACTCTCTACTACCCAACCCTACTGCACACTCTCTACTACCCAACCCTACTGAACACTCTCTACTACCCAACCCTACTGCACACTCTCTACTACCCAACCCTACTGCACACTCTCTACTACCCAACCCTACTGAACACTCTCTACTACCCAACCCTACTGCACACTCTCTAGTACCCAACCCTACTGCACACTCTCTACTACCCAACCCTACTGAACACTCTCTACTACCCAACCCTACTGAACACTCTCTACTACCCAACCCTACTGCACACTCTCTACTACCCAACCCTACTGAACACTCTCTACTCTCCTACCCTACCCTACCCTGCCCTACCCTGTATGGATGTGGACGGACACACACACACACACACACACACACACACACACACACACACACACACACACACACACACACACACACACACACACAGACACAGACACACTCACAAATAAGTACCGAGTCCCTTTTTTACAACGTATGTCTGTAAGTCTCAACCAACCCGGACACCTCATCCTTTACCAATATAAATAGATGATAGATCTCCGTCGTCTTCCCAGGCTGATTGATGCTTCTGTCGAAGGGCTAAAGGACACCGGGAGGTGGGTTAGATGAGAGGGGGGAGTGATGCATAATCCACGCGCCGGTGGACTGACTCTGCTTGGAGGTGTCTGAGCGCGAGAGTCCTTGGTCACGGGGTCGACAGCCGCCAGCAGCACCCGTCCAGTCTGTCTCCAAACGGACAGACAGAGCGTGGTAATAAACTGTAGGTTGTGACTGACCACCCGCCGGACACAGCAGCAGGATGGCTGGCCGCTAAAGAGGCCGGCAGATGGAGAAAGGCGGACAAAGACGCGCGTGCACACACACACACACGCACACACGCACGCACACACACACACACACACACACACACACACACACGTATTTAGACAGACAGACAGAGAGGAACAGCTCACAAACACAATCGCATATATACGTTCTACACATATATAACCACACCACACACTGCAGGCAGAAGCTGTCTGGATTGGCGTGAGTGTGAGTGTGTGTGTGTGTGTGTGTGTGTGTGTGTGTGTGTGTGTCTGGGCTCTACTACTGTGCGATTTATCCCTCCCCGTCTCCCTACAGTCCCAGGGCCCCCTGTGTGTCACGGCAACGCACATCCGTCTTTATGTAACTGTAGTAGTGCGCCCCCCCCCCCCCCCACTCCCCCCAGCCTTGTGTCGCACCGTGTCTTCACTACAGGTTAAATACACTCATACATGATGAGACCAGGGACTAGACCGGTCCCACTCCAGGACGCCAGATGAGATAGTGCTGATTGAGGAACAGGTAACGGGACAGAACTCGAGCAGACAAGTGTTCTTCCTGAGCCAACCCCTTCCCTCCGCTCCGCAATGTCATCGGAGGAAGGTTGTGAAGCGTTTACTTTCCTGTTGTGTTGTTGGTTGGCAAATTTTAATGGATGTTCCCCCTCGGCGACAAAGTGCCAAGGAGACGAAGCCCTTTTAGAAAAGGTCCAGCGAGTCAAGTTATTACCGCAGCCGAGTGTGAGATTAATTAACTGAGTGGCGATTAAGGGTGCTGCCGACAAGAATCTCCTGGAAGACAGCGGTGTGAAGCGGGCGGGCCAACGAGCGAGGAAGCTTCCCCGGCTCCCAACAAATCAACGTGATTTATCTCACCGAGCCATTTGGGACACGGAGAAACCAAACAGCTATAAATAATAATAACCCCCCCCCCTGCCCCCCCCCCCCCCCCCCCTCCCCCACCACCACCCACACTTAATGATGCCAAATAGCAAATAAACACATTTCTCTGCCAGCCCAAAGTCCTCAAAAAAAGACCCAATATAAATATATAAATCTCTCATAATTAACCCACAGCTGTTTGTCATCATAGGCCATTAAAGTTGGTTACGGTATAAAGCATGAAAAAAGCAGGGTTGATGGTGGCCTCAGGATCCAAATGTTGGAGAGAGAGAGAGAGAGAGAGAGAGAGCTGCCAAGGTGTTGCGCTGGAACAGAGACCCAGCAGGGGATGATCGGGGGAGAGAGGGAGATTTGGGGGTCGGTGTGCCAAGCCCACCTCCGCTCATGTTTGTTAGTTAGAGAAAGAGAGAGTCAGGCACAGAGGGAGGTAGAGAGAGAGATGGAGAGAGAGAGGAAGAGAGAGATTCAGGGAGGGAGGTAGAGAGAGAGAGAGAGATAGAGAGGGAGAGAGAGATAGAGAGACTAGAGGTTGGTGTGTCTCTGAAGCCCACTTCTGCTCATTTGTTAGTTAGAGAAAGAGAGAGTGAGGCACAGAGGGAGGTAGAGAGAGATGGAGAGAGAGGGAGAGAGAGATTCAGGGAGGGAGGTAGAGAGAGAGAGAGAGATAGAGAGACTAGAGGTTGGTGTGTCTCTCAAGCCCACTTCTGCTCATATTTGTTAGTTAGAGAAAGAGAGAGTGAGGCACAGAGGGAGGTAGAGAGAGAGAGAGAGAGAGAGAGACTGGAGGTTGGTGTGTCTCTGAAGCCCACTTCTGCTCAGGTTTGTTAGCCAGATAAGGGAGGAGAGGGAGAAAGGGAGGCGACCCCGTGCTTGAATGAAATAATCTGTCACAAAGAGAGGGAGAGGCAGAGAGGAAGGAGAGAGAGAGAGAGAGAGAGATAGATTCAGGGAGGGAGGTAGAGAGAGAGAGAGTCAGGGAGGGAGATAGAGACAGAGAGAAAGGAGAGGTCGGGCACCCTGCCTAGTTTTAGTTAATCGGCACCAGTTGCGAGTTTGTGTGTGTGTGTGTGTGTGTGTGTGTGTGTGTGTGTGTGTGTGAGTGTGCATGTGGATCATATGTGTAGCACATTGTGTTATGTAGTTTGCACTGGTAAGACTGTGGCCGTGTGCGTTCATTTGGTTTCATACTTTCATGGTTGTGTGTATATGTCAATACACACACGCACACACACACACACGCACACACACGCACACACACACACTCACACAGACACACAGATCCCTGACCAGGCTGCGTTCAGGTCAGTTCCTTCCCTAGCCTGGCCTTGTTGCTGTGCAGCTGACTTGACTGGCTAATGTGCGGGCAGGTAAACATTAACGGGCTCTTTCTTCCCTTAACGAGCTAACGTGAGAACCGACAGTGGAGCTCAGCCCAGCCAGCCAGCGTGCCCCGGGCTCGCTCCACACCTGGAGCTGCTTAGCGCCGTTTGAGAAGAAAGGAGGACAGAAAAAAATTGAAAAGAAAAAAAGTATAATGTATAATTACTCATCTATTACACTCTAGTTAAAGTCGCACAGAAATGAAAAAAGCATTCTGTCCCATTTTGGTTCACATAATTGGTCATAGTGTTTACTTATTCAACGATGTATGCCAAGAAAATTCTACTTTTGTTGTAATCTTATATCAAAGTATATCGTTTCTTACTTCCTGGAAAACGGTAGGTCACGTGCAATTACGACACCAGGTACCTTAGATTTTAGGCCAATAATCTCAAGACAACCATCATGTCAATCAAAACATCAACTAGCCTACTCTGCTGCCTCAAGTGTTGATTATCCCGCCCGCTCGATAACGTTCCAATGAAATTAATCTAAATGTATGCCCCGCCCTCGCAGCCTGTTTCAGGTGGAAATACGTCAAAGTACGGAAGCAAGATGTTCTCCAACTTCCCTTTCTGTGCGACTTTAAAGCTGGATCCGTTAGGTGTTCTTGACTCCCCCCCCCCTCCCCCCTCCCCCCCACAGGTAAACGAGAAACGAGTAAATTCCGCAGAAATTGACTTAGCTCACAGTAATAATTCACTCAAGAATTATCTGGCAGGTCTTAATAAATTACTGTCATTGTCCCCGTTAACTGACACTCTTGAACCGGTTCGGTCCGTTCCTTTTCCCTCAGGGAGAGACTCTTGTTGTGTGTTGTTTATGTTACTTGAGAGGGGCCGGTAGAAAAAACAAAAACCCAGAAACCTCAAGGTCCTTTGGTCTTGCCACGGTATATTTTCAACCATTATAAAGTAATTGAAAGCCGCCGGTATGTGGAAAATGTCGCCCACATCTGACCGACCCGCTGTAGACAACCAGCTGCACAGCCAAAGCCGAGCGGCATTCTCTAATTAGAACACAATCACTACGCAGTGTTGTATAAGTGCACTGTAAGATGATCCAATATGTTTATGCGAGCTGATGACTCTGTCAGAGTCTGAGCGCGGGACCCGGCCGCTCGCGAGAGAGAGACTCACCAGCGCTTCACAACGGGACGGTTAAGCCCTCCTCCGCCGCGGCTCGCCATTCAAAACGCTCGCTTTCATGTCCTGCCCGCTTCCAGAGCCTTCCGCGCCGTACATACTGAACGAGCAGGATTTTTTCATTGTGTGTGTGTGAACGGGCCTCGGTCACATTGTCTTGTGTGTGTGTGTGTATGTGTGTGTGTGTGTGTGTGTGTGTGTGTGTGTGTGTGTAAGGGTTTGTAAGGGTTTGTACTGTGTCCGTGAGAATTTTTTTTTACTACGTTTGCGAGTGTGTACATACGGCGTGTGTGTCAGCAGCTTACACAACGTTGTTTTGTTGTGTTAGCTGCTGACACAGTAAAGCTGTTGAAACCTAGCATAAGCTGTGAGGTAACCTCCTTAGACAGTATATATCAGGCTACATCCAGTACCCAAAGTCTTCCCGAGGAAGGATGCTGTGTGTGTGTGTGTGTGTGTGTGTGCGTGTGTGCGTGTGAGCGTGCACGTGTGCTTTCAACACAACCACCCAAATCAGATTTGAACCATCCTCCCCCGGCGCTACATCCACAAACGCCGTTCCCCGAGGGCGCCGCCGCCGCCGCTGCTGCCTTATATACTTGAGGGGCCTCGGCTCGGCCTGCTGTAATGATGCCCCCCCCCCCCCCCCACGCTGCCGACAGAGTGACGATGCTCGGGCGCATCGGGACTCGAGGGGAGCGACGGGTCCCTGGGCGCTAGTGAGCAGCGCCGGCCCCCGTCGACGGGCGCGTTCAGCGCAGACGCTCGGGGACGCCTCGCCTGGCACGCCAGAAAGCGAGAGGCGCGAGCAGACCGGCAAACTCCAGAAAGAGCCTCTCTCTCCCTCCCTCCCTCCCTCTCTTTTCTTCCTGTCAGTGTTTTTTTTTGGACACACCCTCTTCTCCCCCTTACGTTCCCAGTCCCTCGCCTCTCGCCTGGATGTTCTCTGTTGTGGTTCCACCTTCTGTCTCTCGTTTTGAGCATCTCTCCCTCTTTCTCCTTCACCCACCCTTCCTCTTCTCCTCTACCACCCTTCCCATCTCCTCCCCCTCTCTCTTTCTCTCTCCCTCTATCTCCCCCTCTCTCGCTCTCTCTCTCTCTCTCTGAGATCTAGAGGGACTTGTAAACAATGTTGGTTTAAATTAAATGCCCCAAATGTGACACACCCAAAGCTTGGCATATGTGCCATAGACTCTCTCCAAAAATCTCTCTCTCTCTCTCTCTCTCTCCCTCTCTCTCTCTCTTCCTCTCTCTCTTCCTCTCTCTCCCGCTCTCTCTCTCTTCCTCTCTCTCTCCCCCTCTCTCTCTTCCTCTCTCTCTCTCTCTCTCTCTCTCTCTCTGACTGCAAATTTCTTTCCAATCTGTGCTCCTCCTCGCTCCTAGTCAACTATTGGCATTCACTCTTGATGAATACCATCCTGCCCCCTTGTCAATATGGGAGTAAAGCCAGATAGAGACCAAGACATGTTTGGGTACATGTGGGGGAATTAGGGACAGATTCCTGGCTCCACCAGTCTATTAGTTGGTTTAGTGTGTTTGTTAGCGTGTTAAACATGTCTGGGTTATGTTACTGAGATCTGACAGTCGACTGTCACTGTGTTGACCCGCCGTCTTAAAGCTGAAAATCCCTGCTGGAGACTGAGGGGGCCAGGTGAATTTACACGAACATGCACACACACGCACACACACACACACACACACACACACACACACACACACACACACACACACACACAGAGCCCAAGGGCCCTAAGGCCCTCATAGATATTCTGTCCACACTTCCTCATATGGCTCTTATCTTGCCTTGTTAACTGCCTGCAGCTTTGCTCATTAGCTAGATCCCCCGAGGATTCATCACAGACCTGCTACGTTTGGTCAGACAAAGACACAAATCAAAGAATATATCACTATGCCCTTATCAAATAGATTACTCCAGCACCTCTATTCCCCCTTTCTGGAAACACATTTAAAATCACCAAACCAATTTTTTCATAGCAAAGTGAACCTTTGGAGAACAACTGCCAAAGTAAGTAATAGGATGGTGTTAAAATGGCGCAGTGGGGCGGGGGCCTGCGTTATAAATAGGAGGGCTGGAGAGCTATGTAATGACCTGTTAGACATTCTGGTGCGTGCAGCCTGTGCTTGTTCTTGTCTGTATCACAGAGGGCTTTTTATAATGGTTTAGGAGCATGTACCTGAGTGACTGTGGTTGTCTTGTTTCCTTTATGCAAGCCATAAATCAGTCAGAACAAGTTCGGGCTGTGGTTTCAGTGCGAGTGAGAGAGAATCAGAATTCTGGTCTTGTAGCTTAAAGATAGTGGGAGTGGATACTGAATTATATCAGCACCTGCACTTACGAGTATGCATACCCCCCCCCCCCCCCACCACCCGCCCCCGACACACACACACACACACACACACATTTCCTATTTCCATATGCAGATGCTAT
The DNA here is from genome assembly GCF_949987555.1 of Borostomias antarcticus. Lineage (NCBI taxonomy): Eukaryota > Metazoa > Chordata > Actinopteri > Stomiiformes > Stomiidae > Borostomias > Borostomias antarcticus. Next base: position 30,126,934 of record NC_140236.1, read on the forward strand.
TGGCCAAGGCTAAAGCTGCTCATACGAGCATTTTTTTAGTCTAGGCTGCTGAGTCATGACTAAGAATATCAAATGATGGGATCTGGCTGACTCACAGACAGACAGACAGACAGACAGGTGAGATTTAACGTGTGATTGATGACTGGAGACATGTTGTGGCATGCTTGCTTTTCACTAAGGAAGTGGACGTGGAACTGCTACATTTCTGTGGCAAAAAAAACAAAACAGACCCAAATGTTCTGTAAATATCTTTGCACAAAAACCAAAGATAGACAAGAAAAAAACAGTTAATCACTTGAGAGTGAATGATTCCTCTCAAAATCTGTTCCAGCGAAAAGGGGGGATGTTTTTGTGAGAGTTCGGAAACTTCTGCTCTCTCGAAAAATCCAGTCTAATGTGTGATTTCCAGTAAGTCTTGTCTAACGCTGGCGGCTCATGGTGGTTTGAGAATCACAAGGCGGGTTTTGAGTCTCGTAAATCAGTCGGGGGGGGGGGGGGTGACGCCATCCGAGGGCTGGGAGGTTTCGGTGTAGGGAACGCAGCCCGGTAACGACACGTCTCACGGTGAGTCGAGGCCATAAAGGCACTTAGTCTTTTTCGACGGGGGCAAGAACACTATCATTAAATCCCTGTCACGATACCGTCAGCATCAGCAGTACCACACGCACACACACACACACACACACACACACACACACACACACACACACAGGGCAGGGAGAGGTGAACATATGTGGTTTAACGGTTTGGGAAATGGACAGGTAACTGGAAGGTTTAAAGGTCAAACCTGGAGTCGAGGCCCAGCAGCGGTACAGTTCAAAGCTGCTCCCCGTCGTGTCGTAGACATGGCGCACCTGAAAAGCGCTCGCTGATAAGCACTTACATGGCTTAACAATGGCCAAGTGTTGCTGCAGTTGAACCTGTTCTGACAGTGTAACTTTTAGAGCAGTGAAACTCTAGTCTGCTCTTAATGCAACAGTGAACACAATTGGCTGATGAAACAGCAGTTCAGATGAAATGTAGATTGATGAAAGGCAGACACATACTCACACACACACAAACGCACACAAACGCACACATTTTGGTGGAAAAACAGTAGCCTATGTGCTCAGAGAATGGGACCAACAGAAATCTATAGTAGATTATCTTTGACAGTCATAGTGGCCAGTCACACACTGTTCTGTCCCCCTAGGAGTGTGTCTTGATGGAGCTCAACAGTGTGTGTGTGTGTGTGTGTGTGTGTGTGTGTGTGAGCGCGCACATGTTTGTGTGTGCATGTGTGCATGCGTATTCATGCAGGATCACTGGCATGTTTGTGTGCGTTCAGCCAACGACCCCTAGTCCAGACTTGTTCTATAGGGCTGAACGCACACACCTTCATTCAATACACCATCCAACACATCCACTTAGGAATGCGGGAATTGGGGTGGGGGGTTGTGCCGGGGTTAGGCTGTCCCTCTTAGGATGGGATGAGAGAAGAGGCGGGGAAACCCCACGGCCTGTTGTAATCCCGCTTGCTTGCACACTGACACACGGACGTACCAGCGTGACACACACACACACGCGTGATCTCACTTGTTCATACAGACACACACAGGCTGATCTTACTCGTTCATACAGACACACACAGGCTGATCTCACTCGTTCATACAGACACACGCACACACGTGTAGTCATGCAAGGGGCGTATGATGCACCGTTTCTTGCGTGCGACAAGGACACGCACAGCACACACACACATGCACGTGCACACACACACAGACACGCACACACACACACACACACAGACAGGCACACCTGGTTTGCAGACAGCATCCCTGAGGGCTACCTGTTCGTCAGATCCTTTCTGCCCTGTAATTATGAGCTTTCGCGAACGAGGGGGAGAGGGAAGTGGAGGGGTTGGGGGGGGGGGGGGGGGGGCAGAAAGAAAGAAAGGAGGAAAAAAAAACGAAAGAGGGAGGGGTAGACAAAGAGACCCATTCCGCTGGCAACACAGGAACTAGTTCAGACTTCATGAGCTCTTGAAAGAAGTACTTACACCCCCACAACCACACACACACACACACACGCACGCGCAGGCGCACACAGACACACACACACACACTTACACACACACAAATGCACACATCACCAGCTGAGTATTTTTTACTTTCTTACAGGGGGTCTACATTTTTCATCTTCTCTACAAAAGCGACGATCAAAGCCCCGGTTCTTTTAAAACTCAACTCCTCTCTGCATGTGTGTGTGACTCAGAGCCCCACTTGTCCCCCCAATCTCTTTTAAGGTGAAAAACTAAATCCAGACCCCTTCTGCAGCCATTCATTCCCTCGGCTAAATTATCCTAAACTATCATCAAGTTTACATTTACATTGATCTACTTGGCAAAAGGTCTCCACATACTGTTTTATAAACACTCTTTTCATTAGAAAACCCAGACAAAACGAGTAAATCCAGGGTGGGGGTACAGACAGACCCCCTCTAGCCATTATTCTGAGAAGAATCCTTTTGACAAGGAGGCAAATGAGGGCCGTGAAAACGCCGGGGCCCTAAAGACTGTGTTCATTAGCGAGTCACAGAGATGAGAGAGCCACAGAGAGGAGAGAGAGGAGAGAGCCACAGAGAGGAGAGAGAGGAGAGAGCCACAGAGAGGAGAGAGAGGAGAGAGAGGAGAGAGTCACAGAGAGGAGAGAGAGGAGAGAGTCACAGAGAGGAGAGAGAGGAGAGAGTCAGAGAGAGGAGAGAGTCACAGAGAGGAGAGAGAGGAGAGAGTCACAGAGAGGAGAGAGAGGAGAGAGTCACAGAGAGGAGAGAGAGGAGAGAGTCACAGAGAGGAGAGAGTCACAGAGAGGAGAGAGGAGAGAGACACAGAGAGGAGAGAGTCACAGAGAGGAGAAAGTCACAGAGAGGAGAGAGTCACAGAGAGGAGAGAGGAGAGAGGGAGAGAGAGGAGAGAGTCACAGAGAGGAGAGAGCCACAGAGAGGAGAGAGCCACAGAGAGGAGGCGAGAGCTCATTTGCCGAGCCGTGACAGTGGACCCTGTCAGCACACACAGAGGCCAGCGCCTCATGACAGCCATTGTGGGATGAGTGACAGCGAGTGGCGAGGGGGGTGGGGGGTGGTTGCGGTGTCCTGGGAAGCGGGGGGACAGGGTTTGGGGGAGAGGGGGGGGGGGGGGGGGGGTCTCTCTTTAGAGGGAATTCCTCAGAGGAACCACCAACCACCACCACCACCCCCTCTGAGAGGCTGCATCAGGCTGCCATCAACCAATTACCAGGAGAAAGTGCGGGCGGGGAGGCTCGGCACAAAATGGAGGGGGTTCTCCTAATCATCACACTCTCGCGCTGTACAAAGGAGAGAGGCTGCTCGCTCCATTTGAATTTGAATAGAATTTCTCCTCCTCCTCCTCTCCATCTCTCTCTCACTCTCTCTGCCTCAAAGCCTCCCCTCCTCCTGAGGTGCAGAAAAGCGAGCAGCAGTAAGTATCCACAAAGCAATCAGGCTAATAGCGCTAATGAGCGGAACCTGGGGTCCCCACGTCCGCTGTTGACAGATATCACTGTTTTAGGGGCTAAAGAGATATGAGAGGGAACAAAACTACCAGGGAGAGGACCACAACAAGTAACTGGAAGGAGAATTAGAAGAAGAAGAAGAAGAAGAAGAAGAAGAAAGGGACTTAATAATGTGTGTGTGTGCGTGCGTGCGTGCGTGCGTGCGTGCGTGCGTGCGTGCGTGCGAGCGAGCGAGCGAACACATCCACTCACATTTGTTTGCGTTACAGCTGGTCTTTTTTATTGTGTTTTTATTGTGTTGTGTCCCCAGGGGTCAAACGTGAGAAAGACACACTAAGCTCAAAGTAGCTGTTGCGAGATGCGGTATGATCTCTTACCTGTCTGGCATGGCAGGAGAGCTGAGCACACATTCCTGAGTGTCAATAAGGACCCCCCCCCCTTCCAGCACACTCCTCCTTCTTCTCTCTCTTTAAAGAAGTCTGGTTGTTTGAACAAAGGACATATTTTAAGAGGCTTGTAACCCTGGGCACTGTGTGTGTGTTTGTGTGTGTGTGTGTATGTGTGTGTGTGTGTGTGTGTGTGTGTGTGGATGCAGTAAGGATGAGTGTTTCAGTGATGGCCCCTGTTATTAGCCTTGCTCTGTTATTAGGGGATTAGTCTGTATGGACCAGCCTTGTCTGAGTGTGTGTGTGTGTGTGTGTCTCGTTTCCCTGGTTGAATGAAGAGATATGTGTCTGTGTCTCCTCTCACGGCACCATTACTGAAAGCCAGTGTTTCAATAGCTCCCAACCTCAGTGTACGAACGGGCGGCTTCACTAGAGTTCTGCTCATGCCGTTTACTCTCTGTGTCCTCCTCACACACCTTCCCAGTGTGAGCAGTGCTGATCTAGGTACATCTGACCCACATCATAAATAACACTTTACGTGGGCAAACCCCAGGTTAGTCAAACAGTGAGTCACTAATCTGCCGTCTTTTATAAACAGTAGGAAGCTGAAAAGTATTACCTCTGACCAGAACGAACATCCATCATTACCCGGGCTGAAAACACAGGCAAATCCCCAGATACACAGAGAAGGGCGAGAGAGAGAGAGAGAGAGAGAGAGAGAGAGAGAGAGAGAGAGAGAAAGAGAGAGAGAGAGAAAGAGAGAAAGAGAGACATACAGAGAGAAGATGGAAAGTGTGTGAAACAGCATGAGAGGGGATGAGGGAGATTGATAGAGTGCCAGGGGGACAAAGGGAGAGAGAGGAGGATAGGAGAGGAGGATAGAAGAGGAGGAGAGGAGAATAGGAGAGGAGGATAGGAGGCGCTGCTGCGTCTGTGTGTCGATCCCCGGCCTCCTCCCGGGTCGTGTCGTGCCTTTTCTCCGCAGCGCATTTGAATTTCAGTTTGGCCGCTCGCCTGCGGCCGACCGCGCCGGTTTATGTAGCCTAGCTTCATGTCGTTGAGCTTCATGACACCTGCTTTATACATGTAGCTTCCCTCTGTCTCTCCTCTCCCTGTCCTCCGTCTCACGTCCTCCAACCCGCCGTCCTCATCCCTCTGTCTCGGGGCTGCGGTGTCCCGCAGTAAAGCTCTTCAAAGAGGAGGCTAAAATGGAGGTAGACAGAGCAGGGGAGGAGGGAGGAGAAGAGAGGGAGGAGAAGAGAGGGAGGAGAAGAGAGGCCAGGATTTCAGCTGCACCTTTTTTTTCCCTCCTTCTTCTTCTTTCAAGACTCACCCGTCCGGTTTTTGGAGTCCTACTAGGAAGGTGGCCAGCGCGCTTTGTGAAGCTTGTGGCTTTTATTTAAAACCTTTCTCTCTCCCTAGTCTGACGTCAAGGGAGGTGAGGGTGGCTATTTAATAACCAAAAAAAACACATATTGTTTGTCTTCTGTCATTCATTTGGTAAAAAAAAAAAAATTGGGGAGTTTTTTTGGTTTGGTCATCATGATCACCTCTCCATTTCCATAGTGGTCATGAACTGTGGGAATTGCGTGTGTGTGTGTGTGTGTGTGTGTGTGTGTGTGTGTGTGCGGTTTTGGGGGGGGTGGGGGTTGAGAACGCAGGTTATGAAGGGGTCAGTGTGGCATTGCTCCGGCCCATTGACTCAGGATTGGCCCCCCATCAAGGGCACAATGCGGGGCTTTACAGGAGTACACACACAGCCCGGAGAGCGCAAACAAAACACCACGCCCAGGAATGAACAGGCTCCGCTGCTGCCTGAGCCCACGCGAATGTTCCACAGCTAGCACCAGTCAGGCTCCAGCTGTCTCTATGTTTGTTTGTGTACGTGTGTGTGAGTGTGTGTGTGTGTGTGTGTGTGTGAGAGAGAGAGAGAGGTGTGTGTGTGTGTGCGTGTTAGTGCACACCGTCATTATCAGTGAGGTCAGCAGAAATGAGACGGTCAGGGGCCCGAGGCTTGGTTTAATAGGCTAGGTACAGTAGAGGTGTATCATTTTCAACATCATCATCTCTCTGTGTGCCTGCTTGTAAGAGGTCTTCAATAACACACTGTAATGCCGTGAGTCGACACACAGACTGTCTCTGCCACAATACTACCACAATACTACCACAATACTGCCACAATACTGCCACTGTCACTCAAACCCAGGACGCTTCAATGGAAACGTCTATCCGAAGGAGCCGTACCGCAGACCCACAGCCGGGGGGGGGGGGGGGGGGGGGGGCTTCCATTTTCCTACTGGAATATCTGCCTCTGTCAGCATTTGTTTCAGCACATGTTCCAGTATTTGCAGACGGAATGCAGATTTTCTGTAGCTGCTCTACCCCCTTTTCATGTCAAATTGCCCGTCAATTCACCCGAATCACTAACTGTAGAAGAGAGGGAGGAAGAGAGAGAGAGAGAGAGAGAGAGAGAGGGTGTGTGTGTGTGGGGGGGGGCTTGGCAGTAGAGAACAAGATTGTGAAGAAGTAAGCTGAGGAGGATGGGTAGAATACAGAAAAAGCTCTCCAGAGGGAAGGATAGAGGTTGCTGTGTCAGGGAACGAGGACCATCGCTCCGTTTTTTACAGTCCGAGGCCATGTTTGGGAAAGGCCATGTTTGGGAAAGGCCATGTTTGGGAAAGGCCATGTTTGGGAAAGGCCATGTTTGGTAAAGGCCCAGCACGCAAAGCCTTGGCTCACTTTTTTTGGCACAGCGGCTGTTTCACCATCTTTATCATCTTGTAGAACAGCGTACTGGTGGGATAATGATGGCAGTTGCTAAACACCGCTCCCAAAGTGCCAGGTAGTAAAACGAGTTCATCGACAGAATTTGCCTGCTAGGCAATGGAAACTCAGAGTGAGGAGAAAGAGGGGTGAGGACTGGTTGGTTTGAGAAAGAAAAGGGGCAAAGCGCGCGAGATTGAAGTATATTGACCTCTGTTCAGGGTGAGGAGATTTTCTTTTGTGCTACTGAAGTTTATGGCACCCTCAGCCTAGCCTTCTGTTCAGCTATATATCTTTGGGAGTTTTATAACCTGTTCCCCCAAAGTGTTTTGTGTGTGTGTGTGTGTGTGTGTCCTGGGGGAAGCGGAACAGTCTCTCAGTGACACTCATGGATGGTTCTTCACCCTATAAAAACACTGCTAATTAAAACAAATGAGCTCTACAAAGACCACAATAAAATGACAACAGCAGCAGCTAGATGTCCTCCTCACATCCTGACTGCCATTTCCAAATGAATATGTTGTCGAGCAACTTGTTACGTTTTAGAAGGTATTTCATGCTGTGCCTGTCACTGAGCTATTTCTTCACCTTGCGCTGGTTATCTGGTTCAAGCATACTTTGGTCAGGTCAAAAGAGTTTACGTCTAAGCCACTTTTTCTTATCTTGAAAGTTAACTTTTAGGAAGGCACTGCCTTGCCTTTTTATGATGCCTGCGAATGTGTTGAAGGCCATATTGATGTCGGTGAATCTGCAGCTCTTTGTCTGATGTTCTGTTTTTTCCTGTCTGTTTTGCAGAAACATTGATGGACACCAAGTGGGCCACAACAGAACTAGCCTGGACTGCACATCCTGAAACCGGGGTAAGAGATCGGAGTGTGTGTGTGTGTGTGCGTGCGTATGTGTGTGCGTGCGAGCACACTAACAAGAAGATCTGTTCTCACAGGATATGTGTGAGCGTGCCACAGGATGCATGTCAGTTCACATAAGATGTATGAGATACATGCCTGATCTGATTACACCGGGTCGCCTATCACAGACGTTCACTGTGACCAACGTATACTTGAAAAAATTTGAAAAATGCCAAGAGCGCCCGTGAGCTAACCCCAAAAGATTCTGAAAAATGTCCTGTTGTTGACCTGCTGTACGTTCCAGTCTCCATATCTCCCACGCACAAAGTGCCGCTGACAGCACCATCTTGGCTTTCCCATGTGGTTCCTACAAAGAGGACAAGAGCCTTGACCCCCCCCCTTTACTTCAAAGACCCCCGCTCTCCTCCCCTATGCCTTTGTCTGGCCCTCTGACTTGGGGGGACCCCCTTGTCTTTTGACTTTTGGAGTCTAAGTCCTCTCTCCTTTTTCAATCTACCCCATTCTTCCCCGCCCCGCCCCTCGCCAGGCTTGGCCCAGCTGTTCCCGGTCACCCCCCCCCCCCCCCAAACCCCCTCCGCTTTTACTTCCGAGTAACTAAGCACTAATACGGGGAGGCCCACGACTGACCTCAGCCACGACAATCAGCAGGTCCCCCGTCCTCCTCCTCCTGTCTTTTTCCTCGCTCCATCCCTCCGTCCCCCCCCTCAAAAACCTCACCAGTGCTCCCACCAGTCCAAGGATGGATGGCAGACATTAAATACTAAACAACCCCCCCCCCCCCCAACAAACACACACACACACACACACACACATTAACGTCCCTCCGCTAGGCAAACCCTAGCAGATGCTCCTTTTCAGCAGATACAGTGCCCCCCTTCCCCGCCCCCCTCCAGATTTTCTCCATCAAAATTTCAGCTTGGCTGATGCCGTCGTCCACATGGCGGTAGATCTCCCTCTCATGTTTTGTCTCTCGGCGGACTGTGCCACAGACGGTGGTTGTCCCAGAACATTCTTCCCCTCATCCTTTTCTTCTCCCGTTCTGCTTTATTTTCATCTGAAATATGGGGCCTGCTGTCTCCGCTGGCAACGTTCCTCCGCCACCCCCTGCTTTGTGTTTCCTTATTTATTTACGAGGCGCGCGCATGTTTATTTATTCATTTTCACGGTCGCTCGTCAGGAACGTGGCAGACTGTTATTGTTTTGGGTGACAAGTGTTGCACAGTGGAGGAGGCGATATCTGATGGCTGGCAAGGACACATGTGTGGTATGCTTGTGCACATATGGGAAGTCACTCCTCCACCAAAACAGATGGGACTTTGGAAGGGGAATTCCGCACTTTCAGAGGTTAATAGCCCTCCCTGGGCTACCTCTACTGCCTCCAGGGTGTTCAACAGACGCCCATAACAAGATAGCACTAGTAAGCCTGTAGCATACTGGGGCCCAGAGCACTAACAGTTGTTAACATTTCTAATATCAGATTGTGGGTTTACAGGTTTGTACATGCTACAGTACACGCATGCAAGACTATCCCATGGCAAGCTCAGCAATTGACAGTATTACATGCCATGTGATCTTTTGTTGGCAAGCATCATAGTTAGCATTTAATGCTAATCCTATCTGTCTGGGTTGGGATGAAGGTCAGGATAAAAGGTGTAGATTTAAATCTAAGCTTAAACACCCGTCCCTCCGTCTGTCCCACCTGCACCAAGGTTCAGCTGCATCTGAAAGTAAAATCAGTCTTTGACTGGAAAGGACAAAGGGAAAAAGGAGTTGACTTGTAAAGCTCGCATAACTATTCATCTTGTTAGAAATCGATGCCAAAGAACTTGACCCTCAACCTACTTAATTCATTCAGGTTTAGTAAGCGGACTGGCTCCAAGCATCCTGCCAGTGCTGCGTGGTCTCATGGGGATGACACACACACACAGCGCGCGCACACACACACACACACACAAACACACATACTGTACCAGGCAATTTATTACAGTGAACTAAATACCCATTGACACTTCATACTTTCCATAGTCCCATTGACCTGGCTGGTGATTATCGATCCCCCCCAAGACCCCTCCTCTCGGTGGGCCTGAGCCTCGGCTGAGCCCCCTCTCCCCTCGGTCTCCAGGGTCTGGCTGGATGAATAGCCTGTCTCCCCTGCATCCATACCAGAGTCTTAATTAAGACCCTAAGCTGCATGGAGAAAACACACCGCTTTAGAAAAATATGTGTTTTACCCCCTTTGTCTCCAAAATCATCCAAAGTTCTGAGGCAAACTTCCTTACATGTTCTGAGTACTCACTGATATTGCCTGCTTATACTTGGTGAGTCTTTCCCTGAGAACCGTTGTCCCAAGTGATGGCGGGCTCATTATGTGGGAGGATAGGGGAGAGACCAGAAGCTTAAGGAGCTCTTTGAAATGAAAAGAAAAGCATGCTTTCGCCATCTTGCCAATCTGAAACGGTCCACTTTGCTTCGACAGAGGTAATCATTATGCTCGTCCATAACAGTCAAGTGTCAGGAGGTGACATCTATTGAGAAATACATGGATTTCAGATACGTGCCATTGTACCAGAAACGACAGGCTGTCCTTGTGGAAAAAATAACACTTTTTGAGGGTTGGGTAGTTTCCTCATGCTGTTGGTAACCCAAGCCCTGGTAATCCACTGTGTGTGCTCATTTCCCCCAGCTATCCAGAGGGCCCCGCCACCAGCCTTCTGTAAATTAAGTGTAATTTGTTGTGAAGCGAGAACAGAGACGAGGTAAACATCCAGGGGTTTTCAGCACTCCGGCGTAATTATGATGAATCCGCTGTCCTCTTCCCTGACTCATCGCCACGGTAACCAGAGATGAAAGGCCGTGACGCGGGGAGGGGGGGATGGAGCTTGACTTTGCAACACCGACCGTGGTATAATTGAAAAGGCACAAACCCCGAAAGCACAAAATGCATTTGCATTTACCTTTACTTTCATCCCTCCAAAGTCCTACACTCCCAGACCTTCCTCTCTTTTCCCCTGGTCGTGTCATGTTAGTGGGCTATCTCAAGCTATAGGATCACATAAGAGGTTTCTTTCACAGTGCACCTGTGAAATGTAGTCTGCTGTTCACTGCTATCCATACCAAAGGCCCATGTAGACAGACATCTTAGAGGAGTAGACTGAAAATCAGAGTGGATTTGGCCACACTCTGTACCTCAACTTCAGTAGAACTCTATTTCCAAATTCCTATTCCGAATTCCTATTTTGGAATATCCACGTGTGCAAGGGTGTCCGCGAACGTATGCTAACATGCTGCTGCTCTCTTTCTCCTTCTCTCTCCTCGACAGTGGGAGGAGGTGAGTGGCTATGACGACGCCATGAACCCCATCCGGACGTACCAGGTGTGCAACGTGCGCGAGCTCAACCAGAACAACTGGCTGCGCAGTGACTTCATACCGCGCAAGGATGTGCTGCGCGTCTACGTGGAGATGAAGTTCACCGTACGCGACTGCAACAGCATCCCCAACATCCCCGGCTCCTGCAAGGAGACCTTCAACCTCTTCTACTACGAGTCCGACTCCGACTCGGCCACGGAAACCAGCCCGTTCTGGATGGAGAACCCGTACGTCAAGGTGGACACCATCGCGCCGGACGAGAGCTTCTCCGAGCTGGAGACGGGCAGGGTCAACACCAAGGTCCGGAGCTTCGGTCCTCTCTCTAAGGCCGGCTTCTACCTGGCTTTCCAGGACCTCGGGGCGTGCATGTCGCTCATATCGGTGAGGGTCTTCTACAAGAAATGCTCCACCAGCATCGCCAACTTCGCCGTGTTCCCCGAGACCGCGACGGGAGCCGAGGCGACGTCTCTGGTCATCGCCCCGGGGACCTGCGTCCCTAACGCCTTGGAGGTGTCGGTGCCACTGAAGCTCTACTGCAACGGGGACGGAGAGTGGATGGTTCCCGTCGGTGCCTGCACCTGCGCGTCTGGGTTCGAGCCGGCGATGAAGGACACCCAGTGCCAAGGTTAGTTTTGGCAGGCATTTTGCAACAACCCAGCATTTATAGGTCAATACGATGAGTTAAAATGCAGTTCATATACAGCCATATACATTTATTTTTCTTTTGGCCAATATTTAAGTCTACATGGATCAACCACAAATCCATACAGCACACAGCCTTACAGCGGCAGCTGGCAGTAAAATGTTTATTCCCTCTGACCACAATATGGCCAGACAGTGAGCTGATGAAAGTGTTTGCGCGGCGGTCGGTCTATGAGACCCGGTGGGCTGGGAGGGCAGGGTCTGATGGAGAACATGACAGGTTCATGAAGGTGGAGCCCAAGGTGAGTGAGAACAGCAGGCGCTGGCGGATACAATGGAGTGCAGGTGACAGGTGGGGGGGTGGTGTACGGAACATTACCACTGGAGGTCATAGGTCAAATGGAGAGTAGGGGGAGCATGAGAGGCAGGTGCTGTCAGAGTTATTGGTTGGTGGGCTTGATTGCGATGCGTGTGTGTGTGTGAGTGTGTGTGCGCGTGCTTGTGTGAGGGAGAGTAAGCAAGACATTGCTGGTCCTGTAAAGATCTGTTTGTGCGTGAACAGAGAGAGGGGTATTCTTCATGTTGCCAGCTTCTTGGCGAGTGGTGAATATTGAATGTGTGCCCACATTTGTGGGGGGGAGGGGGAGTGTGAGTGCACAGAGTAAATCTAGTGCTTGGGTGTGTGGTTAAAAACTCATTTATTTGCCTCTGGCGGCTCAAGGTCAAAGTCCTGGCGTCGGGGCCGATAAAAACCTCTCTAATCAAGCCTACCGGAAACCTCTGGGGATAAATCTCCCCTCTCTCTCTCCCTCCCTCTCCCTCTTTCTCATTTTCTCTCCCTCACCTCAGTTTTTCTTAACCTTTCACGTAGGTAAACTCGTTTTTTTTTCTCTCCCCGACTCTCTCGCACACACTCCTCTCCCGCCCTCTTTGTCTTCTCTCTTCCTCCCGGGCTTTTCCGTGTCCGTCTCTGTCTCTCTCTTCCATCTCCTCCACCTCACCTGAAGGCCGTAGCTCTCCTTAATACTCTGCCAGAACAGAGAGGACAACTGCATGAATATTAATCCATGAGAGCCCCCCCCCCCCTCCTCTCCTCTCCTCCCCCCCTCCTCTCCTCCCTCTTCGTACTCCTTCGTTCTTTTTTTCCCCCCTCCGCACTTCCAATTTTCAACATGCACTCTAATCAGTTCCTTAAGCCCTGCGCTCTGCTTGAGAGAGTCAGAGGCGGAGGGAGGGGAAGGAGTGATGGAGAGAGAGAGAGATCTGCAAAAAAGAGTCCAGGGATTAGCATTTTCTCTTCTTCTTCTTCCTCTCTCTCTATCTCTCTCACTCTCTTTCTCTCTCTTTCAGTAGTGCTGTTCTGAGGGGAAGAAGGATGAAAGGGAAGGAATGACTTCTTACAGTACCTCAAAGCGATTGATCAGCACTTTCAATCCATCATAGAGCAACTTACCTCTATTAAAGGGGAAGCCAGTGTCCTTTCTATGAGCACACCACACCCAAATACAACACCTATTGGTCTCACAATAGCTTATTAATTGAAGTCCCATTTAATACTAATTTTACATTGTAGGTTGTGTTATGAACTGTAATGAGCTACCTTGCTCTGAGCCCATGCACTATAACTGTTCCACCAGGTAACGGTAGGTCAATTATTTTTGCCAGGTTATCAGTTAGCACTTCCCGTTAGCCATTGGTGCGCACCACTTTGATTAATGGTGGAAGAACAAACAGAGTCAGTGCTAATGTAAACTGCCCAGTGGACTAATGTAGCTGTGTGCTAATATTGAACCTCCGGAAAGGAAAGAAGCATGGCGGAACGTGATTAGAACAACAACTGCACCGCTAGCTTTGACCTTTGACTGTCAATATTTTCAAGAAGGACCAAACATAAACCCAGAAGCCAGCATATAATTATTACTATGGACAGAAAAATAGAGCAGCCCCGTCCTTGACTTTGAGGCACTAATCAGCTCCCCCTGTAAAACCTGGCTCTTTCACCTGCTGTCCTCTTTTATCAAGCGCTCTGCGGCCTCATTCATCTTTTAACAAGACAAGTTTACCAAAGAGATAAAAGCCACCCATAACGTTCTGGATCACAGTGCTGTAGTCAGTGCTTCGCTGCTCGCTCGTAACTTATCACCTAAGTTATAAACTTCCAAACAGACCCCTGTAAAAGCGAATAGACTCTACAAAGACGGTCATTGTTATCGCAGACCTCATCAAACAAATGATTATGTGCTTCCGCCCAAGAACATTTCATTCAGAGCCATGTCCAAGTTAATAAAATATTAGGGCAGGTTTAGTAATTGATTTGAGAGTGTGGATGGATGGAGAGAAGCTTCTTAGTATTCAGAGCATTACTGGGAAGTGATTGTGCTGGTGTCGCGTAAGGGTTGTGTGTGTGTGTGTGTGTGTGTGTGTGTGTGTGTGTGTGTGTGTGTGGTGTGTGTGTGTGTGTGTGTGTGTGTGTAAGCACATGTGCGAGAGGGAGTTCAGATCAAGGCTTCACACTTGCATGTTTCTTCTGATGGGTGTGTATGTAATTTGGAATGACAGTGTGTGCATGGGTTTATCCAAACGGCTACATGCTGCTTAAAGCCTCTTCTTCCTCTATGGTTTGCTTTATACCTCTTCTTCCTCTCTGGTTTGTGGAGGAGGTGCTCTCCAGAAACAAACCAAAACAAACACACACACCGGGGGGCACAGGGCACACAACTGAGAGCCGTCAGTCATGGATTAAAGCAGCAGCACTGTCTTCATCTACTGAGGCTCAGCAGACGAGAAAAACAGCACTCATCTCATAGTGGTTACAGGCAACCCATTAATGCATTTTGAATCATGAATTATGCTTAAATTGTGCAATTGTTAAGCGTAGACGCCCACCCTATATATTTATACTGTGGTTCTCATTCTCCGCTCTTTCCACCCTCTCCTCCCCTAGCCTGCAGCCCCGGCACGTTCAAGTCCAAGCAGGGCGAGGGCTTCTGCGCGCCGTGTCCGCCCAACAGCCGGGCCAGCTCCAGCGCCGCCAGCGTGTGCGCCTGCAGGAACGGCTACTTCCGCTCCGACACCGACTCGCTGGACATGGCCTGCACCAGTAAGTGGACAGCACCGTCGATGACCATCAATAGAATCCCAATCAAACCCTAGAGCGTGGCATTGACGTCGCGTTGCGCGACGGTGTGTGTGTGTGTGTGTGTGAGCGTTAGGGGTCAGACTCCGCTGTGTATCGCCCGCTAAAGTGTGGAGCAGATTCTCTGTTCACAGAGTATCTTAATCGGACTCTGAGAAACATCAGTCGGAACGTTGAACATCCGCCATTTCTCACCCAGCCCTGAATAAGTTCCCACTGTGCCACACGTACTACAAAGCACCGCTCTCACAACCTTATCTGAACGTTATCTCAACGCTATCAGACGACTTTCCCCCATGCGGCCTATCCCGCTGCGCAGCTGTTACTGTGTGACAGAAAGTGGAGGGATTTACAGTATCTAGTGGATATGCCTCGCTTAAGCGCAAAGACAACACATGGCAGCTAATCCGTTTGCCAGTGGAGCGACAGGAAGGACTCTTTTCTGTTGTAGTTTGGAGGTCTGTTTGATTCTCCCACAGAGCAGGCCAGAGATAAGGCTCAAGTAACCAGATAAGAATTACTTTGTCTCTGCCAATACAGTCCCTCGCCCCTCTAGCAGTGTTCACAGTCACACCGGGTGCACACCAACCAACCAACCATGCAATTCCAAACAAACTCCTGTCTTCGTTGACGAGAGAGGATCATGAGGACAGTTTATTCTTGTCAATATGTACATACTGTATACAAACAATTGAATTGATGGTACTGAATTCTGAGCTATTTGAGGCATTGAATGGACAAAACCTAATGAACCCAATATATTCAGGATTACTTTTTTCATTAACAGTCCATGTTAATGCACTCAATCCAAACCAAGTTTTAAAAGACATTAACCAACTATGCCGGCTTGGACGTAGCAATCCCAACACGAAACCCGCCTGAACCCGACTCCCCTTTCCCCTTCCCTACAGCCGTCCCCTCAGCGCCGCGCAACGTCATCTCCAACGTCAACGAGACGTCGCTGGTGCTGGAGTGGAGTGAGCCGCGTGACTCCGGCGGCCGCGACGACATCTTCTACAACGTCATCTGCAAGAAGTGCCTGCCCGAGCGCGGCATGTGCTCCCGCTGCGACGACAACGTAGACATCTCGCCGCGCCACCTGGGCCTGACCCAGCGCCGCGTGGCCGTGCGGAACCTGCAGGCGCACACCCAGTACAGCTTCGAGATCCAGGCGGTGAACGGCGTGTCCAACAAGAGCCCGTACACGCCGCAGTTCTCCGCCGTCAACATCACCACCAACCAGGCCGGTAGGTCACCAGGCCCCGCCTCCTCTGTGGCCGGCCAACAGTGGGAAATCTGCATTAACAGCATTCGGGGTTTTCCGAGCTTCACGCTTCAGAAACTCCTCATCTCTTTTGAGGGGATGTTCCTCATCACCTCTCTGGGTTGCTTTTCCTAGTCAAATATTGAGCAACACTGTACAGAACCAGTTGTTCTCCCAAGGCAGATGGAGAGGCGGACTTCCTCTTTTGTCCTTATAAAGTACATAGTGGAAGGTGTAACATGCTTTGCATCCTTTGAAAGAGGATCTGCAAGGGTTTTAAAACAATCATCCAAATGAGCGTAGGGAGACAGACCTGTTTCGCTCGCTTACATTGATCCGTATATCCCTACGCAAATAGCAACAGCGAGTCAGTGTCCAGAACCAGAACACCGAACCCACGGTCTTCTGCCCACATCAGCCAACCCACTGCTCTCTCCTTGCCCACTGCATCTACAAAGTCCTGCCAATGTAGGACAATCTGCCTGCAGCTCTGCTGGGTTTTTAATCTTCTATTCGCAATACATTCCGTCAGAGAAGTTTAGGCTACATTTCTATGAGGACACAGCGACTTATACGGGTCCATTCATTCGGTGGTTTGCCTGACTGTAATGCAAACGGAACACTGTTGCACTAACATAATCTGGTTTTGGAATGATCATGAACACCCGTCTGAGCCAGTGTCAAATGACTTGTGAGTCTCTATGTTGAGTTAGGCCTGCTTTATGAGGCTTGTGTGTGGGACTGGGTGTTGAGATTGCAATATAGGCAGGCTCAGACAACCCCTAGGATTATCATTCTCTCTCTCTTTCTCTCTCTCTCTCTTTCTCTCTCTTCTGTTCGTCCTTTAAAAGAGCCTCAGGAATGCCTCCTGTTTGCACCCCGGGGTCCACAGCGCCCTGTGAGGCCCCGATTGTTTTAAGAGGGGGTCAGGCACCACTATGACAGGGACTCCCGTCCGTCCACGGTTGCCCAGGTCAGGAGGATCGGAGGGGGGCTCCGCCCTGATCAGATTATCCCCCTAGCTAGCTGCAAAACTCGTGAAGCGTACACATTCACCTTTTAAGACCAAAGACAAATATGGTGGGCGATAAGCCCGGGAGGCCAGGTTCTGTGGTTCCTCAGCTGGGAGAAGGCCCCTTAATCCCCGGGCTAGAGTAACCCGGGGGATCTGCCCAGGAGGCATTGTCCCCTGGGGTATAGAGGGGTCTGGGAGGGCTGGCTGGTTGGTGGGAGTTGGGAAAGGAGGAGAAAGAGAGGTCTGGGGGAAGGGTGACAAAGACAAGGAGGAGGAACGAAAAGAAGGACAAGGGAAAGGATCAAAGAACCGGACCTGGGGATTAAAACGCTTTTAACAAGGAAGAGAGAGAGAGAGAGAGAGAGATGGGGAGAGACAGAGGAGGAGGTGGAGAGAGAGAGATGGCGAGAGACAGAGACAGAGAGGGAGACGGAGAGAGAGAGAGAGAGAGAGAGAGAGAGAGAGAGAGAGAGAGAGAGATGGGGAGAGACAGAGGAGGAGGAGGTGGAGAGAGAGATGTCGAGAGACAGAGACAGAGGGGGAGGTGGAGAGAGAGAGATGGGGAGAGAGCGGGAGAGAGAGATGGCGAGAGACAGAGGGGGAGGTGGAGAGAGAGAGAGAGAGAGAGAGAGAGATGGGGAGAGACAGAGGGGGAGGTGGAGAGAGAGAGAGAGAGATAGAGAGAGATGGGGAGAGAGCGGGAGAGAGAGAGAGATGGCGAGAGACAGAAGGGGAAGTGGAGAGAGAGAGAGAGATGGGGAGAGACAGAGGGGGAGGTGGAGAGATAGAGAGAGATGGGGAGAGACAGAGGGGGAGGTGGAGAGAGAGAGATAGAGAGAGATGGGGAGAGAGCGGGAGAGAGAGATGGCGAGAGACAGAGACAGAGGGGGAGGTGGAGAGAGAGAGAGATAGAGAGAGATGGGGAGAGAGCGGGAGAGAGAGAAGGAGCGAGTGAGGGACACACTGTTTTAGGGGGGAAATGAAAGGATGGCGGAACCTAAAAGGGAGGGATGAAACTGGCGTCGGGAGGAGTGGAAGAAGGAATGAGACGCCAGCTCAGGTGGAATGACAGGGTGGAGGAGAGGCGAGGAGCGGGGCTGGCAACACGGTCGTGGCTCAGAGAACGAGAGAGAGAGAGAGAGAGAGAGAGAGAGACAGACTGCTTGATGCTGGCACTAGTAAGAGGTAGCTCTGCTAGTGTGTTTGTGGCCTGTATACAAGTTTGTTTGTGTGTGTGTGTGTGTGTGTGTGCGCGCAAGGCACAGAGGGATGCGGGCTGGATCTTCCAGATACTAAGCTGTCGGTTTCGCGGTGTGATTCCCTTGTTACAGAGGAATTACAAATCTCTTGTCTCTAAGAGGAGGTGGCCAGGGAGAGTTCCAGAGAATGAGCCTGCATACCAAGTACACCGCCACAGTCCCCCACAAAGCCTCACAAAGCTTCAATGAAGGTCTTAGACTTGTAAGGATAGACAAGAGTAGAGTAGAATTTAGAAACACATAACACAGTGAATAGTGAATTAAATTGTCCACCTCCCCCACCCCTCCCTCCCCCACAGCTCCCTCTGCAGTCCCCACGGTCCACCTGATGGGGGCAACAGCGAGCACCATGAGCCTCTCCTGGCTTCCCCCAGAGAAACCCAACGGAATCATTCTGGATTACGAGATTAAGTACCATGAGAAGGTAAGCAGCAATGTAAGTCAACGCTTCTAATTCCATCTCTTTTTGCAAGATTTAGTGTGTCCCATAGGAAACGAATCACGGCACCACAAATCGCATCAGCAGCATGTTTGAATACAGGCTTGGGATTAAATTCCTTCCTTCCTCCTCACATTTATCCTCTGCTTCCTCTCTTCCTCCCTCACGCCATCCCTGCTTCTTCCCTTCCTCTATTATTCCCTTCTGTATTGCCTTCCGTTTTATCTTCAGTCTGATCTGTCGCTTCGGTTCAAGCTCTTTCCCTCTCTCTCACTTGAAAGTGTGTGTGTTCATAACCCAAGCAGGGGGCCCGAAAGCAGCGGAGAGAACAAACACTGCATATCTAGCTCCATTTGTCGTGTTGTAGCTTCTTGGATGTGTGTGTGTGTGTGTGTGTGTGTGTGTGTGTGTGTGTGTGTGTGTGTGTGTGTGTGTGTGTGTGTGTGTGCGCTTGGCACAGTGGGTGCGCATGTGTGTGGAGATAGGTTGGCTGTGGCACCCGGGAGTATTTGGTGGCGGTGGGGTCGGATGATGAACGAGAGGGGCTTGTTTGTCTGTTTGTTTGTTTGTTTGCCTGGGTGTTTACGAGTGTTATCTCTCGCTTGGCAGGACCAGGGCGAGGCCATCGCTCACACCATGACCGCCCAGCGAAGCTCCGCCCGCATCGAGGGCCTGAAGGCGGGCACGCCGTACGTGGTCCAGGTCCGCGCCCGCACCGTGGCCGGGTACGGCCGTTACAGCAGCCCCGCAGACTTCAGCACCAACCTGCAAAGTACGTCGTGTAGCTCACACGCTAACTGCAACTGGATAATAGTAGCCTCTACTCCAGGCCTGGCCTCCGCTCCCCTCGAAAGAAAGACAGAAAAAAAGAGAGAAAACATTGAGCCTCAGCATTCTGGAACATCCAGGCTTTTCTACATCCACCTCATATCGAAATGTAACGTCTTAGCTGTAAAACAAGGCTCATTCATGCTCACACTGATACAGCTGCTTGCTAGATTAGTCCTATTAGAAGAAAAAACAAACTCCCTGGTCTTTTCTGAACCCACGGAGATGTCTGTCATGATTCGGTTCACATTCCGACTTGTATTATAGCGAGCCAGAGTATATAATCAAACATATTCCGCCTTCTCCTCGTTACAGCGAGAACACTATGGCATGTTAGTTCATTACATAAGCATCTTGATCTGTAGTAAGTGTGGGAGGCAGAAGCCTGTACGAGTCCATACAGGAGAGAGACGCTCAGATCAAGACACAACTTGGCTCCTGGAACAGTAGGCTCGTGTGGGTGTGTTTACAGTGTGTGCTGGCGACAGGTTCTTTGGGTAACCTCTTTCCTGACACTGCCCTAACTGTTGACCTCTTGACTCCCAGGCGACCCAGAGAAGTCCCTGCAGGAGCAGCTGCCCCTCATAGTGGGATCAGCGACAGCCGGTCTGGTCTTCATCATTGCTGTAGTGGTCATCGCCATCGTCTGCCTCAGGTAAGAATATGAGAAGGTTTATCCCAAATGGTTTTACTTAAATAACAAAATGATTTCTGTACTCACTAACAATGACTTAACCTACTTGTTTGTATGAACATGTGTTTTTGATTGTATAAAACCATCCAGCCACCGTCCTCTCACACAGTCTTTCCTTATTTGGATTGAGAAATTATTTTGAAATGTCAAGTTTGTTTGTAATTATGTCCCTCAAACTGCATTAGAGAAGATAGTATGGAGCTCAGCTTCAGCTCCCGTGAGGCTTGTGAGTGAACGATTAGCTCTGCGGATCTGTGAATGGTAAACAGCAGCTCTCCAGACCGCTAGCAAGCTAACACGCTCAGCAGACACATGAGGGCCAGCTGCCGAAGCCGATAGGGCTGCCCTCGCGGCACACTGCCCTCGCACTCAGAGGCGTCCGTGCTGCTGCCCGACCACAAAGAACTGACCCTTTTGACTCAGAGCATAAGTCTGAACGTTGACTTACACTGAGGCTTTGAGCTAGTCATCTTCCTCTGCCGCTTGTCTGTTGAGGGGAAGTCTGCCTGGTATACGGGAGGGTGCGAGGTTGGCACCCTTTGACTGGCACTCATCCACCCCTGGCAGCGCTGCGGTCTGGCCTCGGAGCGGCCCGTGTCTGACAAGCGCGGGCCTCGGTCACGCCAGGATGAATAATAATCTCCTCAGCTCGCGGCCTCGGCTCCGCTCCCCTCATTTTCGCCTTCTCTTTCTCTCACCGTTACATTGTGTCTCCTCAGCGTGTTAGCTTAGCCGCAGCGTCTGAGACAGAAAGAAAGAAAGAAAGACACAAAAAAAACACAGAGTCTCGGTATATTCCGGAACTTAATTTGAATTGGAAATAAGATGCAAATCACCAGCGGGTATTATTGCCCCGGTTACTGGTTAGACAACAAAGGAAGCACATTAACATGTAATTTCAACAACTGCGCCCCCACATCCCCACCCCCACGCCACCCCATCCTGGCATAGCCCCCTCCGCGCATTAATGGACTGATAAAGAGAAGAGGGGAGGAGGACGAGCGAGAGAGGGGGAGTGAGATGAACAGGGCACCGTCTGAAACAGCGCAGGGACGATGAGGCAGGCAGCTGCGGCTACCATCCGAGCTTTGTCTCTAAGCTTCATTCCAGGGTATCGTGGGTGTGCGCGTTTTTACACGGCTGCCATTTCACACAAAAGAAATGGAAATCGATGTTTCCACACCAAATTACTGCTCTTTGTGCGTCTTGGTAAACAATCTCCATGTCCCGGCTTTGGATAGAAACACTGTATAAATACTGTATATTTTTTTGGTGCATATTGCAACTGTATAAATTACTGGGTATTCTTACCATGGTCTCTCCTCCATCTGCACCGACATGGTTGTCTGAAATTCTCAGCTCAGTCCTCACACATACCTTTGTTAGTATTGTACCACAGACCAAGTAAAAGACACGTCGCTGAGTTTGCGTTTTGTTCTTGTCTGTTCACCAACAGGAAGCAGAGGAATGGCTCCGAGTCAGAGTACACAGAGAAACTACAGCAGTACAGTAAGTCTCTCCGGCTCGGCCACCATCACCTGCCGCGCACCATCCACAATTCTACTCCAAACCCCCAGATTATAGGAATTACAGTCAGGAGCGCGTGCATGTCATACAACCAGATATTAGCTGCTGTAGTTATTTTTGGTTGAGAGACAATCATGGCTTAACATTGGTTGTGAAAAGCCGATGATGTCATCAGACAGGCTTTAGAATAGCATGCAAAATATAGCTATAGTTGAAAGAATCACCACTACATTTGTGTTGAATTGATTCGACTGGTACAATTTATTTTCTGATCAACCAATCAGTGTTGTATTGGAAATTTCTCGATTGCTAGTCTTGATTGACGGCGTCGATTCATGTGGGCTATTCTTCTCACTACTGAATCCCCTATAGTAACGCCGGGAATGAAGGTCTATATCGACCCCTTCACCTATGAAGACCCCAACGAGGCCGTCCGCGAGTTTGCCAAAGAGATCGACATCTCCTGTGTGAAGATCGAGGAGGTCATCGGCGCAGGTAACCAACCAAAGCTCCTGAGCTACAGGGGGAAGAATGCTAGTCACCTCCAGGCCATACCCTTAGAGGACTTCACGCCAAGCGGTACTTTCACTCAATTCACCCTCAAACCCCGACTTTCCTACCCCCTCCTCCTCCTCCTCGTTCTGTGCTAGCTCTCCAGCCTCCTTCTACTCCGAACGCACCGTCCTTGCAAAGTATGCCCCCTCCCCTAAACAGCTTCACTTATAACCTTCCCTAGATATGCAGACCTGGGCCTAATGCATATTTCTGACGTTTGAAAGACTTCAACGGCGATCCAGGAAGTGTAAGCTAGATTTACTTACCTTGATCAAATCAAATGGGCGAGTCGTGCAAACAGCAGCGTTCTGAAGTACCAGCGTGAAAGGTGCTTCTCAGTCATATTGTAAATGAATAAGTCCCAATCAAAATGTTTCATCCTGCTGCTTCTCGTCAGAAATCCGACTGGGTTCGCTCGCTCTATTCAAGTATCAGGAAGAGTAAGCTAGATTTTGAAAATCCAACCAAGTATGTCGGTATGACATGTCGGTAGGCCATCCAATCATTTGAAGGTAAACTTGAAAGACAAGGGGTGCGTTCAACCCCGACAAAACGTAGTAAACGTTAAACAGTGGTGTGCTGGGACTCAGAGAAAACATGTAATTCAAACTGGAAAAAGTAGCAAAGTACTAAAGGTTTTGCAACGTTCTGAACTCACCCAAGCTATTTGAAAAAGCTGTTTCAAATACTTGAAATACAAATTTGTCCCAGGTCTTCTAGGTTGGTCCCCTTAGTGCAATGATTGCTGTTTTCATTTGTTGGGTGAATGATTCTCATTTTACAAGCAACAAACTCTTCAATTTATTCATGCCCTACTTGAATCACTTAACTTTAACAACAGCTTCCCCAGCCCGTGATTGGTCAACTCTGACCCTGCCTGGCCTATTATTGGTCCTTTTAACCTTTAAGCTCCTCACCTCTTGGCTGTTCCATGTGTGGTCGTTTTTCCTGCTCCTATAGAACAACCCTCATTCCCCTCCCTTCCCAAATCTACTTTTGATGTATGCGTTAATGTAATAGTATATATTTTCAAGTATTTTATATTTTTTGAGTTAATATTTGTGCTAAAAAGCTGCAGGACTTTATATGTGGGCTGAAGTGAGGACATTGTGATGGGGATGGACATGTCGTATGCAGCTGGCCCCATTTCGCTACCACCACCACTACTATTACTACTACTGCTGCTGCTGCTACTCCAAACAGCCCTAACATCTACTGCTGCTACTCCAAACAGCCCTAACATCTACTGCTGCTACTTGAAACGCGCCGCTTCCCAGCCTTCCACCACAAGTGACGAAGCCCCACCCCTGTCCTCCTCTTCCCTCCCTCAATCCCTGGGTCTCCTCCCACCTCTCTCTCTCTCTCCCTCACGCTCCCCTGGTTTCTCCCTCGCACACGCAACCTCCCTCCCTCTCTCTCTCTCTCTCTGCCTCTCGATCTCTCTTGCTCTGTCGCGTACGTTCTCCGTAGGCCCTCGTCGCAAAGGGCCCACGACACCCAAGGCCCCCAAGCTTCTCACGCCCCCCTCCCGCTCCTCTGGCCCTGCCCACCGCCCCTCAGAAGCCTAACCCTAACCCCCCCCCCCCCCCCCCCCCCCCGCCCCCACCCCCCCCCCCCCCCTAAAAAAAACCCCACCCCCCTCCATCTCTTCCAGCCCCCCGCTCCTCGCCCGACTAGGCCGACAAACTCTGTGCTTCTAGCCCCCATCTCCCGCTCTCCTCTCCTCCCCCATCTCTCTCTCCCTCGACTCTACCGCTCCTAGACACCGCACACACACTGGCACCCCCCCCCAGCTCCCGGCTTCTCTCACAAACAGCCCCACCCCCCCCCCCCCCCACCTCCCCCTCCCCGCTGCCCTCCCCTGGCTCCTTGGTTCTAACCAATAACTGTCCCTCTCCCCTCTCCCCCACTCTCCCCCACTCTTCCCTCCTTCCTGTCTTCCCTCCGCCTCTCTCTCTCTCTCTCTCTCTCTTTCTGTCTCCCGCTCTCTCTGGCTGTCTCCCCGCCACACCCCTCCCCCCCCCACCCACCCCCTCCGCTCTCACAGGAGAGTTTGGGGAGGTGTGCCGTGGTCGCCTCAAGCTCCCCGGACGGCGGGAGATCATCGTGGCCATCAAGACTCTGAAGGTGGGCTACACAGACCGTCAGAGGCGGGACTTCCTGTCCGAGGCATCAATCATGGGCCAGTTCGACCACCCCAACATCATCCGTCTGGAGGGCGTGGTCACCAAGAGCCGGCCGGTCATGATCGTCACAGAGTTCATGGAGAACGGAGCGCTGGACTCCTTCCTCAGGGTAAGGGTGGAGCCACTCTCTCACACACACACACACACACACACACACACACACACACACACACACACGGACACAAACACACACACAGATATGGAATGAGGATTGAAAGGTTGACGGGACATTCACAGGGATAGAATACACAGAATATATATATATCCAGTCAATGACAAAACCAACCTGTCATGGTCCTGAGGGTTGGACATTTGACACCGTGACGCTCGGGTTCACATGTTACAGATGTGTCATGAATATTCATGATAACCTGAGATAGCTGTCTCCATGCCAACACAGGCTTGCTTTGCAGTAGACCGGCATTATATGTACCGCAAACAAACAGGTGACAAGTACGTTATTTCCACGTCTCTTTTCGTACCTGTAACGCAATTCAGCGAAGACATTGAGCCCAATCTCCCTAATCTACCTATTAATTTCCCCTCATCCTACACTCTCCGTGTCTGAGCAAAAGGGGCGTGACCCGCGGCCAGGCGGTAGTTAATATCTGACGAACGCTTGTCTTCTGGCGTCCCTGACATTTACAGAGGGCTCATCCTGCCTCCAGGTGACTTGTTCCAGGTCATATCAAACACGATGGCAACCAGGGGGCAGGAGAGGGAGGGAAACAACAGAAGGAGGGTGATTTCGGGGAGTGAGGAAGAGAAGGCGTGAGGTAGATTGATGCCAAGAGAGAAAACGGAGACAGGAAAACAGAAAGTGGGGGGGAAGAAAAAGAGAGAGAAATGAGAATGTGCTTAATTAGACAAGTGATGAACATGCAATCTGACCCCTTTCTCTCTCTCTCTCTCTCCCTCTCTCTCCCTCTCTCTCTCTCTGCGGCAGCTCAATGACGGGCAGTTCACTGTGATCCAGCTGGTGGGCATGCTGCGTGGCATCGCGGCGGGCATGAAGTACCTGTCAGACATGAACTACGTGCACAGAGACCTGGCGGCCCGCAACATCCTGGTCAACAGCAACCTGGTGTGCAAGGTGTCCGACTTCGGCCTGTCGCGGTTCCTCGAGGACGATCCCACAGACCCCACCTACACCAGCTCACTGGTGAGTGTGCCCCGAGTGTGTGTGCGTGCGTGTGTAACCCTAACCCTGCTAACCCTGCTTGTTGCATTATCATCAAATGTATCACTCAATGTTTCTCTCTCCCTCTTTTGTGTGAATTTGTGTGTGACTCCATCCCCAGTATTTCACTCTCACATACTCATTCGCATATCCACAGGGAGGGAAGATCCCCATTCGCTGGACGGCCCCGGAGGCCATCGCCTACAGGAAGTTCACCTCGGCCAGTGACGTGTGGAGCTACGGCATCGTCATGTGGGAAGTGATGTCGTATGGCGAGCGGCCATACTGGGACATGAGCAACCAGGATGTGAGTGATGCCCCCGGCACCGTCTTCTTCGGCCCCTCCTTCTCTCATCCGCTCTTTTTTTATTTTTTTTTACACCTCTACCCTCTCTTAGCTCTCTCTTTCTTTCCACCCCCTCTCTCCCCTTTACTGACTATAATCATCTCTCTCTTTATCTCACCTGCTCACCTACCTCTCGCTCCCCTCTCCACATCCCCCCCCCCCCCCCCTGCCCCCCGCTGCTGGTTTGACCCTCTCTCCTGCCCCCCCCCCCCAGGTGATCAACGCGGTGGAGCAGGACTACCGGCTGCCCCCGCCCATGGACTGCCCCACAGCCCTGCACCAGCTCATGCTGGACTGCTGGGTGAAGGAGAGGAACCTGCGACCCAAGTTCTCCCAGATCGTCGCCACGCTGGACAAGCTGATCCGCAACGCCGCCAGCCTGAAGGTGGTCACCAGCAGCACGCAGTCCGGGTGAGCGCACGGCATCAGCCCCTGAAACGTCGGCCGCGCTAGCTAGCCGGTTAGCTAGCCGCTTGGACAAGCTAGCGTTGTAAGGTAGCATCAGCTACTGGGCTGCAGCTATGGCAGCTGCTCTGTCGTTTCATAGCATGGGTACGACATTCCACCGTTGGTGATCCTCGAGCCTTGAGGGCTGTAGCGTTGAAAAAACATTGAATACAGTTAGAGTTTGTTCCCTCTGGTTTGACTTATTAGGAAGTTTCCTTAAATGTTTTGTACCGAGAGCTGTATTGAGGTTTCAGTATCACTTAGAGTGAGATTTATTAGCTGAACACAGCCAAGTAAATGTTAAGCTGCTGTGCATACACATTTGGTCCTTGTGACTAAGGTGTCGTGACTGTGCTAATTCTCCCTGATATGCCGATATTTCAGACCGCTGATAACATTCTCCACTGAATAAACACTCTTATCAACTCCAAATTGATTTATCGCAGGTGAGTTGCAATGACTCAGCTAGTCTGATTCTCTACCACCGTATACCTAGCTAACATTAGCATGCGATGCCATGCTGATGCATATTGCCACTGCTCTATAAAGCACCCGAGGGCAAAAGAGGTAGATCAGTGATCTCACTTCTACATTTAGCACTGGGATACACTCCTCCACACTGGCTTTACCTGGAACCTTGAGGCTGGAGGTGGGGGGGGCGGGTGTGACCTACCTATTTGTCCCTGCCTCGGGGGTACATATCCTGGGGGAGAGGACATGAGACGGTCCTGGGTGGTGGAGGTCTCTCGGGGGACCTGGACCCAACTTGCCTGTACGGTGACGGCTGAGAAGATTAAGAGCGGATAATTATCTAGATTAGGGCGAGCGCGGGGAGAAAAAAAAAAGACGGAGCGCTTTTAATTAGCCACTAACGAGATTTTAAACGGGACAGCGGAGAGGTGGCCTCCCGCCGAGCCCTAACGAGGGAGGAGTGAGGGATGTGGCTGTCGCAGGGGTGGCGTGGAGGTAGAGAGATGGATGTTTGCTGCGGTCAGAGACCTGCTACTGGACTCTGTCTGTGTCCGGTGTACACGCACTGCTCTTCCAGGGCGAGCGCACATGTTTGTTGGTGGTGGGGGGGTCTGGGTCTGAGACAAAGTGTGTGTGTGTGTGTGTGTGTGTGTGTGTGTGTTTGTGTGTGTGTGTGTGTGTGTGTGTGTGTGTGTATTTGTGTGTTTGTGTGTGTGTGTGTGTGTTTTTCTATATGTGCTTGTCTGGGTCTGTGACGAAGTGTGTGTGTGTGTATTTGTGTGTGTGTGTGTGTGTGTCTATTTGTGTGTGTGTGTGTGCGTTTTCCTATATGTGCCCTCACACTTATTTCCATAAACACACAGACAATGACCCATAAAGGCCCAGTCACCCATATCGGCTCAAACCTACTCTCTGCAAACACTACCCCAGAGTCAAAGTGCTTATTCGGAAACAGTAACACTGAAAACTTTTAGGCCTCTTCTCATCCGTGTCCAGGCGGCTTCCAATCATAACACAGCCTGAACCTGCCTACCTTCACTGCTTTCCGGCTTTCTCGTTTGGCAAGAAACACTGTGCAGCCTTGACGACCTGTCAGAGGCAGACCTCGGCGGGAGCTAACAATGCTCATAAGCTAACAATGCTAACGCTAAAAGAGGGCTGTGTTTGGGTTTAATAACTGCTCAAGCCCGCAGGCCCTGAAGCAGAGTCCTTATTAAAAAATCACTCCCTCTTATCCATCCACAGGCACCCCACTCCTCAATGGAGCCTCTGTATCTGTCTTATTAACTCGCCCCCCCCCCTCCTCCCATCCCCTTTAATTGTTAATGAATCTAATGCCATCAAAAAGGAGACAAGGATCAGCAGAGCAGAGAGTGGAGCGAGACAGTGGCTCTCTTTCTCCCCCCCCCCCCCCCCTGTCCTCTTCCCCTCCTCTTCCCCTCCTCCCTCCTCGCTGCACCCGTTTGCGTCTCTCCATCTGAGTTCCACAGTCTACGTTTTATTAAACTCCCAAGGTGGCCCCCTATATCTAAGCTATTGATCAGGGACGGATTCTGGTACTGGTTCTGTAAAAAAAAAAAAAACGCTCGCACACTCACACGCACACTCACACTTATGCGCACACTCACACGCACACACACACGCGCACACTCACGCGCACACTCACGCGGTTTGTTTACATTCCTCAAATATCTCTCCGCTGTCTCTGGGTTTCTTCAGTACATGTCCTTCCACCACTGCAGTGTTGTATTGCACCCATCGACTGACCTCGCTCGTCACACCATAATGAACACACGCACGCACGCACACACACACACACACACACACTTACCCAACCAGGTGTGTGCCGACATCCACCGTCCACCGCCAAGCCTCCAGCTGCGTCTCCACGGTAACTGAAGGTGGTGTCAGTCGGAGGGGGCTGACCCCTACAGCGGAGGGGTTGGGGGGACGAGAGGTGGCGTCTGGGGGGGTTTGGGGGTGAGGTTCAGGTGGTGGAGGCGAGGCTTGACCTTAACCCTCTTTCTCTCTCTTTCTCTCCCTCTCTGTCCCCCCCCCCCCCCCCCCCCCCCCCCCCCCTCCCCCTGTAGGGCGTCCCAGCCCCTGTTGGACCGTTGTGTCCCCGACTACACCACCTTCACCACCGTGGGAGACTGGCTGGACGCCATCAAGATGAATCGCTACCGCGACAACTTCCTCAATGCTGGCTTCGCCTCCTTCGACTTGGTGGCCCAGATGACTGCAGAGTGAGTGGGGGGGGGGCTGACGAATCAGATTCAGATGACTCAATTCAGACGATTCAGATTCAGATTACTTAGACTCAGATGACTCAGATTCAGACAACTCAGATGACTCAGATGACTCCGACGACGGCGTCGTGAGCGTGGGGTGGGGTCGACGAATCAGATTCAGATGACTTCCAAATGCCATCAGGGATCAACGTTGTGATTGATTGATTCCTTTGGTTCAAGATGGCGCCAACAAAAGCCAACCAAGCCAACCAACCATTCACACCATGGCCAAGCTTGCATCAGGGAAATAGTAAACAGAAATGCAGCCTCTTCTGCCTCCGTGTGTTTCACGGCACAGCTCATTAAAATGACCTGCAGTTGACACACACTGTTAGCTACCCAGCATCCTGCAGTATGCACAAAGAGGAAATGGAGGAAATGGAGGAATGGAAGCCATGGAAACCGTGGCAGTTATGATCAAATAAATGAATTAGGATAATAATGATAAATATATCGCCCTCATTAGAACAGTAATAGGAGACAGAGGTGGGGGTGATTTGTTTCAATTGGGCAGTTGGACAGGTGTGACGTACTGCAGTGGGTCTCTCGTCCTTAATGGCCAGTAATTCCCCTGATGTCTCTCATTTATTATCATTTTATCCTCTGTCACTGCAGTGATAGGAACGGTGAACAGAGAGGGGGAACACTATTTATTTGTGTGTGTGTGTGTGTGTGAGTGTGTGTGTGTATGTGTGTGTGTTTGTGTGTGTGTGTGTGTGTGTGTGTGTGTGTGTGTGTGTGTGTATGTGTGTGTGTGTGTGTGTGTGACAGAGAGGGGGGGGGTGCTTGCCCATGGAATGAGCGAATGTGCAAATGGATAGGCATAACGACCTCAGAGACAAGCAGAGGGCATGGTGTCTGTGAGGGAAATTCAATTGATGTGTGTGTGTGTGTGTGCCTGTGTGCATGTCTGTACGGGTATGTGTGTGTGTGTGTGTTTCTGTGTGCGTGCGTGTGTGTACGGGGGCCCTGGTGGTTCGTTAATCGCTCTCCCAGACGCCTGCTCTGGTTGGCTCTCTCCTCGGTTATCGGCAGGGGAAGGCAAACAGGAGAGCGGAAAAGAGAGGTCCTCGTGATATTATTCCTAACAGCGCAATGCACGAGGCCACGGTGTTAAACCAACACCACTGTAACGATTAGATTACCGTCACCCACCAAACAGGTGCACTTTCTCATTCAAATCTGCTAGACAACACTTCATCTTCTCCGTCCACATGTTCATTCCCAAGCTGTTGCTTTCCTGTGAAAAGCGACGAAGCGAGCAAATTAGGAAACTTAAAAGGTCGACCCAAACAGCCGACCTTATTTGCTGCATGAATTGCTTATTCATTGTTTAGGACTAGAGACTTTTAATATATGGTTTTAGTTTAGTCAGCTTAGTTTCAGTTCACTTCATAAATGATTGCCTGCTTATTCTCGGCGTCTCAATTCATTCTGGTGGTCTGGCACCGTTGTTATTGCGGTGAAGTGCACCAGCTGTGCCACAGTAGCACCGAGCTCTATTAATTATTAACTTCCCATTTCAACCCCCACTCTCCCCACTTTCCAGGTCAAGTTAGTATGTTGCATTAGGCCCAGCTATCAGTGCACTCGTATCACTGTCAACCATTTTGTTGACCTGACCTCAGGAAGCCATTTAATGGACGACTGCGGAGATGCACACCTGCTTCTGTTCCCACATAAGGGATACTTGTGTTTGCTGTTACTTAAACATGCCGAGATGTGCACTTGAATTCAGTATGGTATCGAGTGGCCTTTATGGTAGTTTATGACTGAAACTGGGAAGGAGGAAGCTGTCGCTTTATCATCCACAGCGGTGAACATAGCTAACTGAAGTGTGCTCTGGGTTGGCAGCACTTTGTGAGTCTCAGTGCGGACATTAATTTTCGTTTCATCATAACTGACCCACCTCTTTCTCGTCTTCTCCCCGCAGAGACCTGCTTCGGATAGGAGTGACGTTGGCCGGCCACCAGAAGAAGATCCTGGGTAGCATTCAGGACATGAGACTACAGATGAACCAAACACTCCCTGTCCAGGTCTAAGACGGACACATGGACACCCAGACAGGCATCCAGACAGGAAGGGGAGGAACTGTGCCAGAGAGAGAGAGAGAGAGAGCGAATGGGAAACCCTAGCTGCCTGACCATCTCTGCCAATCAGACTGGCTTGCAGTGCCTCAGACTAGTTTATGTTCTTTTCTTCTTTCACCACCATTTCCTGTTCCCCTGTTCCCCCCGTATACTTAGTCCGTGTTGCTTTCCATCCGACGAGACATTGATCAGGATTCCTTTGTACATTTTTTTGAAGAAGAAAGATATTTCCCATATCCCATGCGAGCCTCACCAGGACTAGCGTGGGGCGACGTTTGCATGCGTACGTGTGTTTTTGTGAAGTCAGCCTGGGAGTGAACCACCCTCATCTTGAACTTGAACATGTGAAAGCCATCTTCCCTGACCTCCTTTAACCCCCCAGAATCTGTCCCTTAAAGCCCCCAACAGACACTTCAGATTTAAATGAAAGAATGGACACTGAGTACAAAAATAGAAAAGAAAAAGAAAGTGAACTAGCGTTTACACACAAAAAAAAATGTTTTTTTGGACACTGAGGAGGTACAGGAAAGTCCTTCCCATGCCAGGAGTTGTTGTGTATCGTGTGTGTGTGTGTGTGTGTTTCTCCCATCTTCATATTGAAGGTGTGCTATGTAAAAGGGCACATGCCCAAGAGGGATTAGGAGGAGGCAGACGGACTAGGGGTCAAAGGTCAGAGGGTCACAGAGGTCAAGAAATCAAATGGGAGCAGCTGAACTGGCCAACGGGTCCAACATCTCGGATTGACCTCTTACAGAGACCTGAGGCACATCAGGATAGCACCGTAGCTTGGGAATATCGGCTCATCAACTGTGTTTTCTTACCATGATAATTGCTGTTATTTTGTTTATCAACCCACCATCTTGATTTTTCTGTTTGACATTTTTGGGACATTTGTGGTTCAAAATGGCCGGTCAAACTCTGAGTACTCCTGCTGGACGCTTTATGTGATGGGGGAGACAAGGACTGTGGCAACACAAACACAAAGACCGCCTGGCCTTTTTGTGTGCATTGATGTGTGTGCATGAGTGCGTGTGTTTTAGTCTAAGTGTATGAATGAGCGAGCGTAAGAAGTTGCACACAAATACTGTACAATAAAGCTTCAGCTACCCGCCACCGTGGAGAATTTACGCATGAACTGACCCGTGACAAGGAACAATTATATCTCAATCACTACACTATATTCTGTGGACAAACATAAACATTTTTTATCAAATCCAAAACTTTGGAAATATATATATATATATACATATATATATATATATAAATAAACTGAAAGCAACCATGAAAGACACCACGCTTTCTTTCTTTTTTACTATTATCTGGATTTACAAATAATCAAATTCTAGTTTAATTTCACAAGGCCCCCACAATGTATTTATTTGAATCCCCCATGGGACTGTAGGCCATTTGAACTGTGGATGCATACTAGGAACAATCAAGAGGAAAATGAGACCCAAGAAGATTCAGCCAATTGTGAATTGATTATAAGAAATTGCATATAGAATTGGATATTGTATTTTTGTTGTTGTTCTAAACAGCCTGTACATGTTTTGTAACAAAAAAAAAATAAGATAAATAACATGAAACAGAATGGTGTTTTGAGAAACTGTTGAAAAGTTGTTGTTGTTGTTGTTGCTGTTGTTGTTGTGAGATGTATGCTTCTGAGTGGATTAGGCACAGGGTGAGGGACACAGGAGAGGTGTAAAAAAAAACAGTGCTATAATGTGGTAGAGAGGAGGGATGAATAATTGTACCATGATCCAACCAGAAGAAGTTTAGATGCTCCAGATTCCAACTTCATTGTTTCTCTCTCCCACCCCCTCCCTTGTGTGTGTATGTAGGTGTGCGAGTGGGCGTGTCGAGTGTGTGCGCTTTCAGGTCAATATTTTATATTTACGACCAAGACTGGATCTCTAGCTGTACCAGCCCTACTCTCGTTCTTACTTAAAGAGGAATAATGTTGTGTAGCCCTGTGAAGCTGTCGGTAGTCGTCTTCCATGCACCTTTATCAAACAACACTTCCTGCCTTCCCTGCCTATTCCTCAAACGTACCCGACGGTTACTGGACATTTAGAATAATATCAGGATATCTCAAGTCCTTCCTAGCCAGACTCACTCCCCGACTGCTGACCCCTCATGCAGTTTGCCCCTCACCTCGAAAGACCCAGGGAGGCAGCTCCTTCAGAGGTCTCCGCCTGCTCCTCAGTGGCTGGGCCCGGTCCACTGCTGTCAGACAAGTGGCTGACTGGTCCAAGCCCATCAGGCTGATTAACGCAGCAGCCAATCTGCTGCTTCCAGGAAATACATTGACAGTCAGCGCAGACATACGGCCGGCCGGCCCGTGATTATCTGTCTTTATTTCCTGTCCATCCTGCAATCATCCTGTCTCAGTGCTGGCTCTGTCCTGATTAGTGTAGTGCAGGATCAACAACCTTGGCCTGGAGACAGGCAAAACCTGGAGCCCGCATTGTAAACGATAGCAGCTGCATCACCTAGACCGTACCATTGGTGTTCTCTGAAAAGGGGGTAGACTGAGGGACATGGTGTACCAACCGTGGGGGTGTTGAAAAGTGGGGAAGGAGGTGGTAGCTATCCACAGTGCTGGCCCTACAGATGATCCAGACGGACCCTGGTGTGTCTGGGTAGGAGTTAATCAATGCAATATGTGAATAATATTAGTTGTGTGTGTAATGGTAGAGTGATGTAGTGTCCGTGCATTAAGTCTTGTCATAATCGCTCAGCCACCATCTATGGCTCGGCTTTGAGGCTTGGCTTTGTTATTTGACGTAATGGCTTACGATAAACAGTACTGATATCTCCCGATTCATGTTGAGTGAATTTCAAATGCTAATTCAACAAGCATTGACTCTACAGCAAGTCTACAAATAGTTAAGCTCGCTCGCTATTCCACAAAATGGACGTCGCTTTTGTGTGTTTATGGATGCATGATGAAGACATCTGTCTGAGATGGGAAGAGAAGAAATGAATACTGTGTGCAATCACAAACTCACTGACTGAAATCTCCCTGCAAAATCAGACAAGCTCCACTATTACAAACAAGCACGTAGCCAAAAAAACAACAAAAAACAAGTTGATAGACAAACAAAAAAAATACTGGTCTAAATACAATCAGATGGCAGACATGCCCACTCATGAAAAATGGCAGTGCAGAGTCAGAATGAACTATTGACGAGGCGCATATGCTGCACTGGGTCCTGGGTTCAGTTCACAAGCACCGTGAGTGATGAGCTCTTACACTTTTACACATTCTGATACAACTGCTTGCAGATGAACTCTGAAAGAATAGGAAAGTTCTTCCAATGGATTATTCACACTTTAGGGAGTTGCTCTTCCCAGATGGTTCATGTTTATAACCTTCAGTTGTCAAGAATCAATGGTTATTCTCTGTTTCGTGTAGCTGTAACCGGTTTCTCTGCTGACATGAAGATGAAATCAGTGTGTTCCTGTGTGTGTGTGTGTGTGTGTGTGTGTGTGTGTGTGTGTGTGTGTGTGTGTGCGTGCGTGCGTGTGTATGGATAAATATTCTAGTATTATCATGTTCACGGAAATCGTTCCGATCAGCAGTCTACCATATGTTAGATACAGTATCTTTCTCTCTCTCTCTCTCTCTCTCTCTTTCTCTCTGTGCCAACGAGCCCTTCTCTCTGTATAGAGATGCTCCATTCTTTCCCAGCATTCCCTTGGTCTCTCCCATTGAGCCCCCATCCAGCTCCATGATTCTGGCCCCTTAACTCTTTCCCTTGATTTTTTTTCTTTTTGCATTTTTTGTTCTTCATCTGTCACTGTTTTATAAAAGCATATACCGAATTTTTAAAAACAATCTCACTTAACATGCCTGTCTTCTCGTCACTTTCAAAACCCCTAAAGAAAAGGAGTGAGATGTTTAAGAGTACTGTACATGTATAGTAGGGAAGGAAGAAACCGTTGGGAAATGCTATTGTTTATTCCTCTTTGAAAGCATTGAGATGTATTTAATGGTGCAGACATAAACAACAAATTGATTAAAAAAGATGCATTCTTGTAGAAATATTTTTAAAAGGCCCTTTTGCAATTAAATTATTTAAGAAATGTGATGCACTTTCCTGTCTCTGTCTTTGTATGGTGAGATGAATTCATTTTGATTTTTCATTCATTTTACCAGTAAAACATTTGGTTGTTTTTTTCCAAACACAATTTCATACTGTATAGCATGAATCCATCAATAGACTGAACTTATTATTTGCTTCTACCCTAACCATTCCCAACATTTTACACAAGCACATTTTGTAGCACTTATGTTTTCAAAATTGTGTGTTCAGAATTTATAGTGGCAACAGGGCTTCAAATTCAAGACAGGAATCTGCTTTAAAATAAGCACACTACACTCGCAGACCTAACTTTTCAAAATGGCCCCCAAGCCCTGTGCACCAGGAGCATGCAGTGAGTTCCCACACGCCCACATCCCTCTGCCTGTGTTTCAGTTCCACACTGGTCAAGGCTGAATCCTTCCATTTTCTTGGAAATGGCACAGGATATTTTAGCCTGACTACAGTCTGTGAAATATGTTTTAGAATAATTAAATACTCTGGTATAAATATTTTATTTTGGTACTGTAGCTGGAGGCACCCGACCAGTGGGCATTGATCCATAGAAAAAGTTATATTTATATAGCATTAATCATCTGCTAATTAATTGTCATTTCAATATAGTACCTTCAATATAGTACTAAACCATTCAGTGATTTTACCAAGGTATGGGAATAGGAATTGGAATATTATATGACATAAAATAATACTGTGAAATGAAAATAAAAAATATTGAAAATAAAATGATACAAATCATATTCAAACACAAACTGTGGATGAAACAAAGGATGAAACAAAAGTTAAGCTTAACTGTTTGGCCTCAAGTTCCGGTAACAAATTCCAACACATACAATGTAATATGACAAATAAAAGTCCCTAATACTCTTGAGATGCACGAAGAACTCCTGACAGACGATCCACCCAGCCATCTCTCCACACCTAAACAAAGTTAATACTCTTGATTTAGAGAAAAAGGAAGTGCTCTGGATCATGTGTTCCTCTTGTCTGCCCCCTCCTCTCCTCCCCTGCCCCCCCCCCCTCTTCCCCTGGCTCCCTCTCGCCTTCCCTGTCCAATTAAAACACAACTTGGTTCGGCCGGTCTCGGTGTCTGAGCAGAGCAGATATTTTTGAACACCCGTCACTAGATGCGCTTGGAAAAGTCTCAATAGAGGATTAGGCTTCTTTTTTTTCTTGTCTTTTTGCAGTGGCAGAATACATTTCTCATCTCGGATCAGAAAGGGGAGAGAAGTACACCAGACTTCACTTAGTTTGCAGCCAAGCTTTTTGTCTTTCTTCTTGGGATAGATTCACAGAGCTCTGGACGCTCTGGTGCAGGGGAATTCAGGCACACAGGCCTGGCACTGTCTAGCTCTTCATTTGCAATTGTAACTGGCTGCTATTAGTGTCCTCTGTAAGAACCATGGGTTTATAGAGGCTTGGACACTGTAGGAACCATTGTAAAAAAGAACAAAAGACAAAAAGGGACCAAATACAGGGAAGCAGAATAGGCTATTTAAATCAACACTGAAATGTTTTGATTACACCAATTGCCAGCACTCCTTCAGGAAAGTGTTTTACGTATGGCATGGCATGTCAGTATGAGGTGTATGGGCTAAAAAGGCACTGTATACTCCCCTATAGGTATTGATATCATTTCATATTCCCCTGAGCTTGGGCATATTGATTGCGTTGGACCTATTTCAACAAGCCTGTATCATAATGAGATGGAGAATCATTGCAATGTCAATAAAGATTCATTTCTCACCCTGCTGTTGCATTCACAACATTTGCATAAACATTGTTAACGCATGAACACATCAGTTGGTGGCAAAGAGGATCAATGTGAGGCATGATCATACATTCTGGACCAGCGCTTCTCCACACATCCTGCGTCCTCTCTCCCTTTCCAACGTCCACTTTCTCTCCTTCCCCCGAGACCCTCTTCCTCCCTCTCCCTCTCCCTCTCCCCCCTCTTCTGCTATAATCCTTTTCTTTTCTCTTTTGCTTGGTGTTGCTAATTGGTCACGTCTATACGGTGACATGGGGGCCGGACATAATTGCCGGACAAATAGCGTAACGTTTAGCATCAGACCTGTCTGAGCTCAGCTGTGCACAGACACCAACAAACTGGAAGCTGTAATTACCGCTCCACAAGCCCAGCTCGCTAATTGGTGAAGAATTCCCACAAAGACCAGGGTAAGGGTGTGTGTGTTGTTTTGTGTTTTGTTGTGTTGTGTTGTGTTGTGTGTGTGTGTGTGCATCTGCGTGTGTGTGCGCGTGTGTGTGCACATGTGCATGTGTTCGTTTGGAGGGTCAAGGCCTGTGAAAGCTTGCAACAGCAACCAAAAGCCAAGACTGAACACAATGAAATATGCACTAATCCATCAGGGAAATTTGTCTACATGTGTGAGGAGATGTGTGTCATAAAAGTCTTCTAATTGCTTTTCCAGCAGTCATCTGCAAGATGTCAGCCCATGGACCGCAGAGTCACAAATCTTTGGTCTTATTATAATTTTATTATGTAGTGTTTCATTATGCTATCTTTCCCACACTTGACAATGTGGGAGGGAGGGAGGGGGACGGTGGGGTGGTATTCATTAAAGACATGCTCCTCCCTTTATTTATGACCTGCCATGAACCAAGGATGATTTTAATACATGCATCTCCTTATGAGTTTGAAGGACATTCAAAATTGCCCCTTTCTATATCCTACAAGGTATCAGAGGCATTGGAACTTCATTCAAAACCTGCTAAACTCATACACAATTATATACAGCAAAAGATATGCATCTACATAGGTGTCATGTCCTTAACAAACAAGCGTTTCTCCGATCGACACCCAGGTCTGGGTCCCTCTCTTCTATTCAGGGTAACACACAAGGGATTATCGTATTCCAAAAAAGAAAAAGAAAAACCACATGTTTAAACCCCTCCTTCTTGATTCACCAAAGAGGGCACCCTGCATTCTCTGCGCCAGAACAAGCC
Organism: Borostomias antarcticus; assembly: GCF_949987555.1. NCBI lineage: Eukaryota > Metazoa > Chordata > Actinopteri > Stomiiformes > Stomiidae > Borostomias > Borostomias antarcticus. The sequence goes on from NC_140236.1 coordinate 30,165,268, forward strand.
TCCCATTGTTGGGTGTTCGGTTGCAGCTGTGGGTCTCTCCTTCTCTGGTGGGTCTCTCCTTCTCTGGTGGGTCTCTCCATCCATTGGTGGCTATCCCCGCCAAGGAAACACATCTGACTGGGTTACAGGCATGTGCTGAGAGGCCTCAGTCAAAGATGAATAATCAGTGGAAATTAATCTTGAGGGACACACATATATATATATATATATATATATATATATATATATACATACATACATGTATTTGGTGTGTTTGCTGTATCAAACAAGCAGGGTTCTTTCATGTGCAGGATTGATGATTTTAAAGATATGTGTTGCATATCCCTAATGTGCACAGCAACAAATAGGTTGATAGGATACAAGTAAAATCAATTAATATGAAAGAATAGAGATGAGAGACTTTCATACTCTACAATGGAACACAGCCACATGCACCCGCACAAACAAGATGGTTTGCAAGATAATGAACCATGCTTCTTCCAACCCCCCATTGAGTTCACGCCCTCATCATCGTTCAACAAATGTCTCTTGGGCCTGTGTTTGTGTATGTGTGGGTGGTGTGTGTGTGTGTGTGTGTATGTGTGTGTGTGTACAGTATGTGTGGGTGGTTGATGTGTGTGTGTGTGTGTGTGTGTGTGTTGGGGGGGGGGTGGAGATATTGTTGGTGTGCTGGAAACAGGGTGCTGTATTAATTATCAGAGTAATCAAATTCCGTGTGATCTCCCTGCTGGGTGCACACTAGAGGCAACAACAAAACAAATGTGCTTTTTTTATTATTCAGTGATTTCAAAACAGATTTTTAAAATGCTTACATTTCCCACTACAAACGTTCATCCAAACTGTCTGGGCGTGGTAATAAGAATTGTTAATTAGCTATGGTTGACAGACCGTGCACCCAGCTACCTCCATGATACACATATGCACTCATCTTTTGAGAATTTTCACAAGCTAGCTAATTTAGTAGGGCCTATATCAAGTATCGATAGCTAAGGTAAGGATGCTGACTTTAATAATATTGTTTGCTAGCTACTGTAACTAGCTAGCTAACGTTATTGATAACGTTACCTTATGATACAGTAGCAACTATAGCTAAATGAATATATGAATGAATATAACCAGAAATAGTCTTGTGTCCTGAAAAGGGGCAGATTGACTGAATTGTGTTTGTTTTCTTCTTCTGTAACTAAATTCTTGATACTGTTCCGATCACTAATGTTTTTGGCGAATGGAGTTGAACATACAGTAGCAAAAATGTTCATTATGGCTAGCAGACATTTTCTGACGTGGCATGGATAGGGCAGCAGGGGAGGTGTGTTTAGAGGAGAATGTACTGGTTGAAAATAGGATGATAAATTGAACACGCCTAAACTAAAGAACATAGTAGGCCTAATACTTTCTCCATGTTTCTCCAATGCCCACTTATGCAAATAGCATAAAAACTAGAAAGTGTGAAAATCATCAGTTTTAACTGCTTTTTTAATATCATACACACAGACAATTCAGTCAACATGCAGGAGTGACAATTCCAGGGATTTGGAATCTCACAGAAACTCGATCATCACTTTGATCAACAATCAAATCAAACATGAATTCAGAGCAAAACCTTTACTGTAGAATCGACTGCTACAAGCTAATAATGTTATTTGTACACAGGTGGTGGGGAGAGTGAAACATTAGCCTACTGTGCACTGTCCGTGTACGAAGGTTAGCCTACTGTCAAATGCTGGGTAGAAAAACATCATATGGGTCGGAGTCTCCCCAATATGGTCAAGACAGTGACTATTCGTACGGCATCCGAAACTACCGGTTTCAAGCATTTTGAATAAATACCTTATTTGGGTTAAAGCTCAATGAGATAACTTTTTTATAGTTCAATATTCACCTTTACTTGCTTTTAGTGTATGAATTGGCCTTAGCAAGACCCCAAAAATTTTAGTGACATGAGACTTGCATGAGACCCTGTGAATTTATTATTTTAGAATTTCTGTGTACTGGCTAGTACACTGGCGGGAAATCTTGTGGTGGAAATGGAAGTGACAGGTTTTGCGTGTCACAATATCAGGAAGACAACAAACACTTCGCCCCGTGAAACGAAATCTACATGCACATAAAAGAATACCAGTATTTACCTGCATTGAAGCCATCCTTCCAGAAAGTAGCTACAATCTTCCAATCCAGTCTGCTCCACGCACGTTTCTTATCAATTTTTCCCATCGTTACAGCGAGTGAGTGGGGGATTGTGGGAAGTGTGGTTCTTAAAACACAGTGCCGATTCTATCACGACCAGAGAGGTTGCCAAAGTACCGAGTTATCTCATGTAGCTCTAAGGTTAATAGCAGGCATGTCCTTCTTACACCCGCCGTGGCTGTTAAGCCGTAGAAGTGGCGCCGTAAGAATAGTGGGCACTGCACCTAATATCAAACTGTCCCTAATATCAAACATGTCTGTCCCTAATATCAAACATGACTGTCCCTAATATCAAACATGTCTGTCCCTAATATCAAACATGTTTGATATGTACGACTTGAAATCAGGGAGACGAGGCCTGTGAGCCCCCCACACGATCATTTGGGCAGATAATCGGTTCAGACCAGCGTAGAATCGGAAACATCCCCACAATTATCAGGAGAGACGAATCGGCTTCAAAATCCGCCCAGTTATCCTTTAGTATGCACCCAGTATCCAACTCTAATCTACAGCGATTCAGCAATTCAGCAACTCATAGACATTAAGCTTTGCGTGGGACATCTGGTCGAATGTGCTCTCATTCAATTGATATGAGGTAAACATGGAATATTATCTTGTAATTAACAAATTGACCTTGAGACACTTTTCTGATCAGTCCACAATGGGCTGTTGTGCTGTAAATTGGGAAAAATGGGATTTGAGATATCAGTGATAATATTAATATATCCACGTTACAACCATAATCATGAAGAATTACCTTCCATAAAGCATGTGTTGGTGAGTTTTCGCTTGAGGTAAAGCCACTTCCGTCTCTGCCTATCTGCGTAATGTTATGTACTAAGGATAATTAATTGCCCGTGTGGTGCACCTATGAAAGGCAGTCATGACATTGCTTAGTGGAGGTCGGGGGCATCGGTGGGAACGGAGGGGGGGGGGGGGGGGTATTTTCTGTTTGACATCTCATTAGTCGACCATCGATATTTATCAGTCTTAATCAGAGCGGTGGCAGGTCCGATGTGATTACTTCCTGGGTGAGAAAGCAATCATGCTGCGTCCTCCTCGCCGTCCTTGATAGGGGGGTTAGAGAACCCTCTGCTGGGGTAGACGACTGTGTGAGGGCAGTGGAAATACTGAGTATGAACACCAAAGAACTGAATATGAACACAGACCTTGGTGCAAAAATTTACACACACACACACACACACACACACACACATTCTCAGGTGCACCTTCATCTGTCCTAACAGATAACAGCAAAAACAGACGATTGAATAAAGAGCATCAGGTCCTGCACCAACTACTTCAAACCCTCTTCAAACCAGTTTTAAATCTGGCCCCATAGCTTTCTACAGGGATTTAAAAAACGGAGGAGATATCCCATGTTGGAATGCTGATTGCTGACACAATTTTCTAAACAAACTCATTTTTAAAGAAAGAAATAACAAGGGACTGACTGGTCATGTATTGTATCATTGTCCTTGCAATGTATATTTTTACAGTAATTTGAGCACCTTTCAAATACAGAGTCCTACCTTGAACGGCGGTTTTTGCAAGACCGAATAAATCTGTCGCTTGATCCTATAGCCTGTGCTGAGAATTGACACAGCTGATGTATAGGTGCTTCCTCCTACAATAGGGCCATCAGTTGAAAGTTAATTGGGCTGTATGGAGCATGAACATGCTCTGCACTGACAGGTGTCCCTGGCTCTCCGCAGTCTCCTTGCTCTCCAACATGTCCGGCGCAAACCTCCCTAATGGCAGGTGACAAGAAAACAAAGGCTAGGGCCGAGAACAAATGCTTGGACAACAGGGGGTGTCGGCCAATGTGTTAACATTTTTTTAAGCATCGCAGCTGTGTTAGTTGGACAACCAGCGAGATGTTTTTGTCGTCGCCAAAGTGTCATTACGGACTCATTACAAACTGGGCTACACCACTTCGTACCGCCAATGACCTGTAAACACTACGAGATGCCAGCCGTGTCACGAAAACAAAGCAGCAGACCAAAAAACAGCCCTTGAGTATGATGCAAACACAGCGGGAAAGCGAAGCGTTTCTCGCCAACAAAGGATATTGAAGCAAAACGATGGAAGAAAAGTGGGACATCTTTCATTAGCCTAGCGAGCGGGAGGCTGGCCATGTTAGGACTGTTTTTTGTCGTTACATCCGTTTCTTCAGAAGCGCTACACCAATGGCGTTGGCGGACTTGTGCTTAACACCAGTGACAGAGACAGAGTTAGCACAGATGATTCTGATTGGATAAAAGTGACCTATATATGACCCCGCTTGCGGCGACATTGTGACATCACTGCAGATGGGGTCATTCAAAGGACAATGTTTGTTGCATTCTGGGTAAGATTTTGCGGCGGGCGGGCATGTGTGGGTGGGGTAAAAAATGTAGGACAGAGAATACACGTGTAATATTTGTTCACATTCCAGTGAAACCTGGTACATACGTTAGAAATAAATGTACTGCGTATATCTTGATTGAAATTTTCTGTATTATTGTTAGTAGTAGTTATTATTATTATTATTATTATTATTGGTAGCAGTAGTAGTATTAATAGTAGTAGTAGTAGTATTAATAGTAGTAGTAGTATTAATAGTAGTAGTAGTATTATTGTTATTATTATTATTATTAGTAGTAGTAGTAGTAGTAGTAGTAGGATTAGTAGTAGTAGTAGTAGTAGTATTTTTTACAAATGACAATTACAATTGTCAAAAAAAGGCAAAGCAAACATTTTTCGATACATTTTTATTTCAGTACGGTATATATAAGATACACTACAAAATACAGGTAATGCTTCATATTACTGCCCAATTTTGAATAGTAATTATTCAAAATAAAATACCAAGGACCCAGAAGTATTTATATCGTAATTATTTTATTTTTAAAATCTTAGTATCAGATACTTGCAAAACTTAAAAAAAGCATACAGTAAATGTGTTGTTCTTACTGTAAAGTCACAGTAGTTGGTGCTTAAAACAATAAAAATACAATTATTTTCCTATGTATTTACCTCATCTAAAACCGGGCAATAAAATCAAGTGTTAGCAATACTTTTATTGTATGCGTGCTTTGTGTTTGATAACGATGGGAAGAGAGAGTACACATCCTGTCCCTACACACTCCTCGTTAACCACCATGTAGATTGCTTTCAGTTTGCCAGACTGATCTACCGGTGAAATGGTGGCCAGTAAAGAACAATGACAGGACTCAACAGTTCAACAGCTAGCTATGGCAATTACAGCTCATTATTTTCAGAATAATTTGTAGCCGTCAAATTAAACGCATTGCAAATCTGAAAGGACTGTAGGGTGGACATCGAAGAGAGCGTAATACACAAACTATTTAATCACATAAAAAAAAAGGTGGTTGTTAATTTTGTTCTCTGGCTGAACCAATGAAATATTTAAAATGTAAGAGATTCACAATCATCAAAGGCACTTCACATAGTATAATAGATGATCATCAGTTTTTTTGGTATGAATGACAGTTTTTCCTGTTTTGTCATTCCTCTTTACCCTTCTCTTTTTACGTCTCTCTCATATCCCTCTTCATTGCTCACCTCCACTTTAGCACAGATGGCTGGATTTTACAGTCAGTCTCAGGGGTGTACATATGCACAGCAGCCTGGAATGTGTCTACAGTTGTGTGTGTGTGTGTGTGTGTGTGCTTGCATATGCACTTGCTTGTACAGTATGTGCACATGCATGTTGGCAATACATGTGTTTGAGCATACAAATTTGTAGTCAGTGACATGAGTGTTTCTCGAAGACTTGTGTGTGCATGCATGTGTGTGTGTGTGTGTCACAAACATCATCCCTGAAGGAGCTGAGAGAGGATTGAGAGGCAGATAAGAGCCTGGTCCAGGTAGTCAACAACCTACATGGCCCAGTGTTCTGCGATGTGATCTGGTCAGTCACATAGTTGGAGAAAGACAGTTGGTTTATCACAACCATACAGACACAGCAAACACATCACCCTAACAACACGGCCACTGCTCACGTCATGTCTTATCCAGCCGCTTGGCTGGGCGTACAGCTTGTCTGTTTGTGTGGATTTCTGTTCAGGTTTAACCATGTAAGCTTGGATACCAGCTGCAGTTTCACACTGTGTCCTGGTTTGTCAAAACGTCCTTTCGCAAATTATAAAATTCAAAGACACAAATTATAAAATTCAAAGACACATTCGGTCAAATTGCGTAGTGTACTTAAAAAAAAAAAAATCTTGTCTCCTACTACACGGATTCAAAGAGTAAAAGATAATTATCTTGAATTAGAATGTGATAGCAGGATCGATGTTGGCCTGAGGCCTTGCTCTCGAAAACGAACTGTGCTGTAGTGTACAAAGTAGTGTAAGGTCAATCCCCATAACAACAGAATAGCGCTATGCTGCTCTCTGTGAGTGACTCTTAGTGGCCTATGTGTGAGCCCGATGGTTCAGCCTTTTTACATACTGTTCACCCACCACATACACAAGTAGCTACACATATATACTGTACTGTAACACACAATATGTGCTCACTACTCTTCCCCCCACACACACACACACACAAGCACATGCATCTACACACACTGTACACACACACACACACTGTACACACACACACACACACACACACACTCACTAACACACACACACACACACACACACACACACACACACACACACACTCACTAACACACACACACACACACACACACATCATTCACCTTGAACAGGCAGGTAATGAGGTCTCTCCCGGGGGAATTGGACTGATCCGCCGGTGGAGACCAGCGGCGATTATGTTAATATGTCTTTGTGGCGTCGAAAAACGGGACCCGCTCTAAAACGACCTGCTAATTTCTGTACGCTCTCCCCTCCTCTCTTCTCGTCGTCTTTGATCCAACACCATCTATAGCCCCCGTAATCCACGCCACCATCTGCCCCCTCCAAGAGGTCACAGAGCGGTCATGTTTTCGGAAACCTATTCCTACTGGGGAGAAATCCTAATGTCGGTCTACCGTAGAGCGCCTATGGGATATTTTTTCCTCCCCCCCCGCCCCGTTTTCTCCATCTCCCCTCCTCTGTTCTCCTTCTCTGTCTCCTGCTGCCTCCTCCCCCGTCCCTAACTGACACAAACGCATGACTGGGGGAATTAAGTGTGCGTGCTATCAGCGAGTTAGAGGAACCACATTGCACATGTTCACAGCGTCGTACTGTACACTACCACCCCTCCACACATCCCCCTCCATCGCTCTCATACCACATGACGGCATGCTCACATGAACAGCTCGACAACATTCCCCTCTCTCACAAGTTTTTACTGGTTGGGGCGTCTTTCGACCGATTATTCCACTTTGCGGAATTATTCCATGTGCTTATATTCTATAAATAACAAACTGCTGTGTCTCTTGTGTGGCAATCTTTCATTCGCTTTGCACGACTTGTTTCCCCATGATTTAATAGGTCAGCAATAGTATGGAACATTTCAAAACGTAGGGGTGCCAGTGATGTCAAAGCACCTTCCTCATTATCGATGTCAGATTTATTGTGTGGGTGTGCGTTTCAAAACATACCATGAGCCCCAGGATATAAGCCCATATGAATGGTCCATTAAATTTACCTATTTGGATGACGGAAGTTCATACTGATGCAGTAAGCTATTATTCATGTTGTTTGGAGAGCGTTTACTAGTCATTAGTTGCTGGGCATTTGTGACAGGAGCCCTAAAAGGCCCTCAACACTCACCTTGACCAGCAAATAAAGACACAGGCCATCACACAGTGTTCAGATGTGTAAGATCTGTGTTTCTAGCAGAATGCAGTGCAACAAGCCGTGCAAGCCCAGTGACAAGAGAGCCACAGTGATGAATAGCTTTCAATCCGGGCACAGAATTGAGTTCAGGAACCTCTCAGAAAGGGTTTAATCACCTAATTGCTATTGGAGGGAAAAGCTATTTGGGTTACTTTGTATAAGAAATTCATTAGAGTCTGATCCTGTGCCTCGTTTGTATGCATAAAGAAACATTTAACCTTGTGAAAAGTGAAATATATTTCTTAACTTGCGGCTTTTTGCCTTCATTTGTATTCACTGAGCTGCTGGAAGCTGAAGTTTGCATGCAGTTATAAAGTATTGATATTGTTGTTTTTTTACATTGGCTTTGAGCATGCTCTGCTGCCCCTAGTGGTACATGGGGGTTAGGGTTAGGGTTACAGCAGACTGGCACATGTTAGTTAATTATAGCAGCAGCCTGTGGTGATCCAGAACTAAAATATTCACAGCCAAATCTCTCAGTCACCTAACCCAGGCTTATGATCATGATAAATAAGGTTCACAAGGAAACTATGGGTTTCTGAGTGTCAATTTCATTGGTCCATGTCAGACTAACAACAGCAGACTGATTGGTCCAACAAAAAACATATCCAGATTCAGAGTTGCTACTAAGAAATATTCTGTTGTTTTAGAGAAAACAGTTACTACGTACATGACAACTAAATTAACCTTGAACTCATACTTTAACCCCACACTTCATCTGACACACGTCTGCCACCCCTGTCATTCAGCCTGTCACAGCCCGGGTGTGAAAGGGCTGGGGGGGTGAGGGGTGGGGTCTGTTGGGGCTGACCCAGCGGGGGGGGTGAGGGGTGGGGTCTGTGGGGGCTGACCCAGCGTGAGAGCACCAGAGGTCACAGGCAAACTGAGAAAATAGCGTCTGGGGTCACCATGGCCAGGACAACAATTTGACCCCGCCACCCCCCTCCACACACAGACACGCACGCACGCACGCTCGCACACACACACTCACACACACACACACACACACACACACACACACACACACACACACACACACACACACACACACACACACACACACACAATGCGGAGTAGTTAATGTTTCAGTCGTGTTGCTACCCCAGAGGACTCCGTGTTCAGTCCCTGCTAACAGGGCAGGTGCCGGTGGGGCAGACAGTGACCTTTGACCTGGGAGAGTCTAAGGGGTTTTTGAGGGTTGTGAACAAAAAGGGATCTTGGCAGTGACATCTGGGGGGGTGTCACTGGGTCAGGTCTAAAACACATTATGACGTAATAATGAGATGTTGATTAAGGTCTGGTGGTGTTATGGTGATGGGGCTGACAATCTTGTGTACAAACGCAATAAGACTAACCTATAGTATCCACAGTGTTTTTTTCATTCAAAAATTGCTTGCTAGGTTTCTTCTATTTTTTCATTTGTATTATCTTCAAGAAATTGAAATGTCATTATTGACTAAGGCAAAACATTGCATGTATTGATATTGATAAAGGTAACACATTTTTTGTGACGCCGTACGTACAGGGATAAACTGGACAAAAAGCTCCACAAATACACACTCAAACCCACACCCTCTGTGAGTAACCAGATACTGTATCAGCCTTTACAACCTCAAAGCTGCTGTGCTACTGTATACATCAAACATCCTTCTTCTCCTGTACCCTCTACATTTTGGCCATACGTTGCCACAAAAGAGGAATAAAGCACAACTCCTGATTTCCTTGACGTCGGGCCGCGCGGTGTGTTTATGGGGCTGGAGTGGGGGGGGGGGGGCGCCGGGCGCGCGAGGACGCGGGCCGAGGATGTTTACTGGCGCTGTGATTGAGAGCGGGCCGGCTGCTCGCGCCGGCTCGTCCCCGGGGGAGAACAGCGGCTCTCTTTGTGACGAGGCCTTCCTCCTGGCTCAGCGTCTGAAATCACGTCTGCTACTCTTTGCTGACTCTGCCACGGCGCTCCCAACGAAATATATCCCCAGAGGACGATGGAGGGACGACAGGAGAAAGGACGAGAGGTTTGAGAAGCTGCCGGCGGTATCATGGGAAGGAGGAGATGGCGAAAGAAGTGAGATAAAGGGAGACTTGCCATTGGGGGCAAAGAGGATTGTTCAAATACTAAGTTTGAGGCAGGAAATATATTCCTGGATAGTCATTAGCAGAGAGCAGCAGGTTGGCTGGGCTGAGGTGAGAGTCGGGGACATTATGATGAGTGTTCTTCACATTTCCACATACAGTAGAACCCAAATTTACATTCTCTGTGTGTGGTATCATTTAAGGACACATTGCCCTGAGGTGCTCTGGAATATTCAATGAAAAGGAAAATGAAAGACATGCAAATTCAAAGCCACCTACTCTTCTGTTATAGACATAGTGTCTATTTTCTCAATAATCAAGTCTACCTTCCTTGAGAAATTCACCTGGGGAAAGTGATATGGAGGAGCATGTGCTGCAGATACAATTGAGTGATAATGACTTCTTTTTAAAATCTTTTTTATGACTTTCTAATTTAATTGTGTTCATTTGATTTACCCATGCATACAGTAGAACTTGTTTAAACCAGGACCGTATGAAAGCAGTTCATTTGTTTGCCATAATACCTGGCACACAAACCTTGTGACTACCAGCTGCACTCATTTGATTCTTTCTGAATCGCTATCCATAGTCCTGTGTGCTTGTCATTATGTGTTTACACTAATCTCTGCTGTGGTGTTATTTCCTCCTAAGACCCTACCGCCTAGTCATTTCAGCGAGGTTGCTGTGCTACAGAAGGATTGTTGGGGCCGTGCAATCCAGCTCTGTCATTCACCATAGCTTTAAGTGTCAGTGTGCCGAACAATTATTACTACAGGAAAAAACAGGTGTCTCTTCCAGAATCCACTTCAAAGAGCTCCATTACCCTTTGAAGTCGAGCGTGCCAGTACCTGGACCTAGCAGATAGAGTGCAATCCCATTTGCCTATAATTCCTCCTTTTCAAAAACCATGACACAGAGCAAATAGGAGGGAAGAAAAGCTAAAATACAAAACAAAATGTGCTAAGTGGATTCTTTTGTGGCCTGTAATCTTGCCGCCGGGTGAAAGCGACGAACGCAAGCTTTTTGGCGCGGTTGGACACAACAGTGTCCTTTTGAGCGGGCAGTGAAAGAGTTTTCATGTCTCTCCTTATTCTATATGGCCCTTTGTGCCTTATCCAGTTATTCAAATCAGTATAAATAACAGAAGTGTAATTTCAGTGGGAACCAAAAATCGAAATGCTTTGATAAACAAATGAGGGGAAAACAAAAGAGGGGGGACCGAGCAGAGCAGCAGTCCACTGATCCACTCTACCGTCGCTCTGTGTGTGTGAGAGGGAGAGAGGTAAGGGAGGGGGAGGCTGGATTTGGACTGCTTCAGGCCCTGTAACCCTGAGGGAGCTACATATAGAGGCCCCCCAGATAGAAGAGAGGCATTCTGGGAGCGGGGGGCAGACCAGAGTGACTCAGGGGGCTTAGAGTGACGGACGATGGGAGGGGGGATCTGGGAGGGCTAGAGGGCGACACGGGAATCCCAAAATGTCAGCACCACATCCATCATCCACAAGTATTATTGAACGCAAGAACTATGAAACATCAATCGTTAATTAGCCGGGGCACGAACTCTACCTCGCTACCGAAAAAAAGAAAAGGCATTCCGCCGCCCATATAGCCGCACCCTCTGGCCTTGACTGGTCATAACTGGGGAGAAAAGATGCTCTCTTCTCTGGCATCCCACCCACTTCTTTGACAACCCACCCTATTCCATCATTTGAAAAAACAAAAGCGAGGGAACAGGAGAGCAGAGGGGAGAAAAAGGACCATTCAGGGGTTCTGAGTGTTGCTAAACAGGATTAGGACTGGATAGAATGAGGATAGAATGAGGTAAACAGTGGCTTTCTGAATAGGGGGCCAATGGGAGTGCTGTTTGCCGGGGGGTGGCGGGGAAGACAATGGCTAGATTAGCCATCTGCAGGGCTGGGGCTGCCATCGTCATTAACAGGCTTAGGCCCCACAGCCTCCCGTTTGGGTTGGGGGGGCCCGGTGATAGGTCATGACCCCCCACCCCCCACACGCACACACACCCAAGTGCGCACATGCAGGATGGCATACACGCACACACACGCATGCACACACACGCTCACACAAAAGCACATAGAGGTGTGCATGTCAATACACTCACAGGTACAGATAGGCACACAAGCACATCTGCACACACACACACAATCTCACACACACAATCTCACACACACAATATCACACACACACACACACACACACACACACACACACCTACTATGACCATCACTTCCCCACTCTCTCTCCCACAAGACCTGCCAGCATGCCGGCCCAACCAGGGGTATGCAGTCAAGAATCTGCCTTGTCTGATTTGAGGTAACGTTAGGCTAAATCACTGGGACTTTCTCAAACTGGGCATGCGTTGGGGGCCGTGACGAAACCCTGGGAAGCGGTTCAAGTATTTACAGCAGAGCCCCGCAAGAGGACAGTGAAGGGGAACATGTTAGAGTATTATGTTCACATTGGGCACTGATTGTCTGTGTATATTCCCCAACTGTGGACATGATACAGTACACACACACACACGCACACACACACACAAGCTTCTATATGATTAACCTTAGACCCAACAAGATAGTGGTTTGAACCACGATTCACCTTGTCATCCAGTTATTGGAATTATCTGTATCGATCAATCCACCCACTCACTCATCATTTATCAGCCAAGTCAAGTTTGATTAAAAATGGCATTAATGGATTCAGCAGAACTTCCTTTTTACTGGAGATCATTATGAGGCTATCAGAACCAGAAAATAACCGCAGGAGTTCCCAGTGGCTAACCAGCCGTCAGCAGCAGTGCCGACCTGTTCTGGTCTGAGTCAGCCACTCCTGACCTCTGACTCCTGTACTGGTCTGGGTCAGCCACTCCTGACCTCTGACTCCTGTACTGGTCTGAGTCAGCCACTCCTGACCTCTGACTCCTGTACTGGTCTGGGTCAGCCACTCCTGACCTCTGACTCCTGTACTGGTCTGAGTCAGCCACTCCTGACCTCTGACTCCTGTACTGGTCTGAGTCAGCCACTCCCGATGTCTGACTCGTGTGCGTGGCGGCCTAACAGTGTTCGCCGTTGGGCCGCCTCAACTCCCTCCGCTCTCCTGTGACGCGCAGCGAGACGCCCAGGTGCCTTTTACCCTGTTTTGTCTCGGCCATTGTCCCCTCACCTTGTAATCCCTCTCAGTCGTCTGAAACCACAATGAGCCAGAGAGGCCGGTACAGACGCAACGAGAGGAGCCATTGTTAGGACTAATCATCATCACACCGTCCTGAGAGAATGGGAGACGGAGAAAGAGAGAGACACTGTAGAGAGAGATAGAGAGAGAGGGAGACAGAGAGAGATAGAGAGAGAGGCAGAGATAGATAGAGATAGAGAGAGAGGGAGACAGAGAGATAGAGAGAGGCAGAGATAGAGAGAGATAGAGAGAGAGGTAGAGAGGTAGAGAGAGATAGAGAGGTAGAGAGAGAGGTAGAGCGAGATAGAGAGGTAGAGAGAGATAGAGAGGTAGAGAGAGATAGAGAGGTAGAGAGAGATAGAGAGGTAGAGAGAGATAGATAGAGAGGTAGAGAGAGATAGATAGAGAGGTAGAGAGAGAGGTAGAGAGAGATAGAGAGAGACAGGAGGATGACTGAGAGAGAGAGAAAGAGAGAGAGAGACAGAGGGAGGATGACTGAGAGAGAGAGAGAGAGAGAGAGACAGAGGGAGGATGACTGAGAGAGAGAGAGAGAGAGAGACAGAGGGAGGATGACAGAGAGACGGAAAGAAGAGACAGAGACTGTGGGAGTAAAGGAAGTGTCCATTTTCATCTAGTTATGTAATACAGCAGGAATGTACTGTATCGACTTACACATGATGGATGAGAACTACTTGTTGGCCGTTGAAATAAAGATATGTGTATAGAAGATTTCCAGGAACGGTTTCAGCCCCCTAAACGGGATCACTGGTGAGGATGTGACAGTAAAAAAATAAAGAAAAGTGTGTTGTTTTACTTTATCTATTTAGAAATGTGTTTCTGTGAGCTCACCACGCTGTGTCCTATCTCCCTGTCCAGGTCTGTTCTTCTGTTACCCTGGATGGTGCGGTTAACATCCCAGAGGAAGAGATCATTATCCTAAATGATAGTAGCATTACGTGACCATATTAAAGAATTATGAGACCCCCCCCCCCCCCCCCCTACTCAATAAATCACACTTAGCTTGCATAATCGGCCTGCATTTGTTACTCACAGCACTACTCTTCATTATTTCTCTTGACCAGATCTTGGGGGCGCCATAAGTTCTGTGTACATGTCACGCTTAGTGTGTGTGTGTATTCCATCGTACGCTTAGTGTGTGAGTGTTTCATTGTACGCTTATTGTGTGTGTGTGTGTGTATGTTTGTGTGTGTATGTGTGTGTATATATGTGTGTTTCACCTTATACGCCATTGATTCAAATGAGCCATTTAACACAGCCACTCAATCAGTGGGCCCTACCTGCCCTGGGGTCTGTAGCGTTTACACTGGGAGAAAAGCTGTTTGCACAGGCTGATTAGCAGCCCCATTGTCTCCATTAGGCAACAAACAGCTCATGTGAAGTGGCCCTCTTTGACTACCACAGCCATCTGCAAATGAGATGCTTTAAATGGCCATCCAGCTGCTCATTAGCTTGTGTCAAGGCGAAACGATACGCAGCTCGAAAGGAAATACAGATTGGTTGTTTTTCATTGACCTTTCAAGTGGCAGTGTTCAACATGGCGACGCTGTCTTTGATGTGTGTGGGGTACGGTGGTCGTGCGGGGTTACGGTTTCCTTTCAAGCCGTGTCAAACCTCTCACACAATTTATAATGTGAGTACAGAAACCGTTTTCTGTGTTGAAGGACGACTGGAATTATTCAAAAGCAACGTTGCAGACCATGTACAATCGAGTGGGTTGAAAGCACGGGTCGTAAAAGGATGTCATTCATATGAGATGTATTATCTATTATCTCAAACCCTCATCTGTCCTCCTCCAGAATATCAGCGCACTCATGAGGGAGGGCATGGGAAAACATTTGTGGTCGAGTAGGTGGACAAAAATGAGGCTTCACACGATTAAACACAATGACTCAAACAAGGCATCATTATTCTTGGGCCAACCAGAGAATGTGTATTGCTGTAATAATCAACAGTTGTTTAAAAGTGTAGTAAGTAATTGGTTCAGAAGCACCTTTTCTTAGATTTTTTGCATTTTTCATGACATCCAGACAGCAATCAATAAATACAATTACAAATTTAAAGATATGTTATCTGTGGAAGTTGCAGGACAATAATACGTCTGTCCAACCATTTTGAGGTATGGCCTACTGTACTTGCCTGCCAACCTACCTACCTGCCTAGTTACTGTACAGTAGTGTCATTTGTTTTCCCCCAGTTTCAAGGAAGGCCTGAAGGGAGAGGTGGGGATTTTGTTGATTTCATTTTTCAAAATCTATTTTATTCTTCCTGCTTTCTCCCAAATCACCTACCCTACATTTGACTGTCCATCAAAAATTAAAACATCCTCACAAAATTGCAAGTCTTGCCTCAAACAATATGTTCCACCATCTTATGTTACAGTTGTACTCCTGCCTTACTCCCAAGAGATCTCCATGGAGATTAGACTGACTCCATCTTGAACTCTGCCGTGGTGGTCAACCGTGTAGACCACAGAACGCTGCCATGCACATCGCTGTCTGCCCTCCAAGACCAGACTCCTCACAAGCACGTCCCACCGTACTGAGCGAGGTCTCAGGAGGAATCCGCAGCTCATCTCTTGCGGTCTAGCCGTGATATCCTCTCTGGTGGACAGGGTGGCGTCTCGGCGGTTTCGGCTCCTCCAGGTAGGAGTCTATCACAGCCTCCGACCATCTGGGACTGATCGGACGGGCTCCGCGGGGATTCGGGGGGATCTGCTCTTGTGGTCCATTTGCCTTGGAGATTAGGTTTCTCCGTAGATCAGTCCTGACGGGACACCGCAGCTCATCCGTCCTCCCGGGCTGTTCACACGCCACGCCGCCGCCCCACAGGTGGCTAACAGGCCCTTAGCGAGGCCGTCTCCCAGCCCTGCAGCGCACATGGAGACGGGGCTGTCTGTGTGTGTGTGTGTGTGTGTGAGAGAGAGAGAAAGAGAGAGATATGCACATACACTCACACACAAACAAACAAACACACACACACACACACACACACACACACACACACACATACTGATGCACACACACTCAACTCCTCAGCAAGGAACACACATCAATACATCAGCACAACACACACTATACAATACACACAAACCCTTGGCATTCTTTCAGACAGGGCTGTTTAAATATAGTCAGCAAAATGCTAAGTGTGCGTGTCTTGCTTTGTGAGTGTGTATGTGAGCATGCATGTGTGTCTGTGAGCGCCTGTGTGTGTGGAGGGTGAGGGGGAGTGTTATGAACGAAAACAATCCCACACGTGGTTAGCGTAACTTCACCACATTGGCCTGCTAATGGGCTTTTGGCATTTCCCTCCCAAGGGGTTTTAATCATGAGCAATTAATTTGATCATCTGTGTTTATCCTAAGAGCAGAGCATTGTAATTCATCATTTTGAGTAAGTGCAGCTTCTGTTGTACTATGTAATTCAATCCATTACAAAGCGAGTTTTACACTACACTGATAATAAAAAGCAATGCAAGCTATCACCAGTGGTGTGTGTGTGTGTGTGTGTGTATGTGCGTGCGTGTCTAGGCACTGTCACATTGAAAAAAAAATATATATATATATACTGTATGGGAATTTCCTCAGCTGTTTCGAGTTTAGTTACAATTTAGCTTGTTTTAGCATGAGGGATACGTTGGTTTTTAGTCAGAGGAGAGCAGTATATTTCGGATTTGTGTTCCTCTTCATGTTTTGGGAATGTATAATAAATAAGTTGTTAAATTCAGTAATGTCTCCACTGTGCATCAACGTATTTGTCTTCTTAGCATCAAATATGCCTCAAGAAATATGCCTCAAAACTGCCCCACCAGTGTCCTTCTCAAAACTGCATTGCTGTTTGAAGTCGTCTTTTCTTTATGGTCTTCACGGTATACAGACATATTCCAATACCCCAGCCGTTTCCCATCTATAATAAGTACATGTATAACGTATAATAAGTACATCTGTATGTTCTTGAGAGGGAATATCGTGAAACCTCAGAAGTCTTCTAACATGGCATTGTGCAGATTTACACATCTTCAAACACCATTACTATCGATCGGGCTTGGCTGAAGCATTAGCGCACTGACTATGCAATAAAGCAATACTGACTGTCTGCCAAGTCAAGGACATGGAGGCAAGTGTGCATTTCTGGCCTCAGCTTTGCTTGACTGCCAAAGGAAACAAGTTGGAGATAGACCATCGCTGAAAACATCTCAGATTGCCAAGATGATCACGCTCTTAAAATTACAGGATTACAGGAAGAAGGGGAAAAAGATACATTGTAGTTTTGTCTTATCTTTTTGCTCTCGGACATTATATCAGAGCACGTGCATGAAGCCCACACACGTTGAAAAACCTGCATGAGGTAGAGTGTGTTGTTTTAGTGCACGTACCTATCTTCTGACACACAAGACAGCTCCCCCCAGAACATCCACTACCTGCCAAAACACGCACGCGCACACACACACACACAAACACTCCAAAACGCCAAAAACACTCAAAGAATAAATTTCACATGCCTCTCCTATGCCTTCACAAGCACCACATTCAGTGGCAGATATCAACCAGCACAAACATTGTTTCACAGAGATACTTGTTTTGCTATCCAACAGGTCCTCTTGGCACTACCCAGAATCCCCTGCTCCCCGCGTGGTTGTTGTTGTAGTCTCAGCTTGCCATTCGCCATCGCCACCCAGGCGCAACAACACACACACAGATGGGGGAGTCCCCTCCTTGTTGGGTAAATAGCTACATGCTACAGATACATCACAAAGGACCCCTTTTCTCTTCTTTTTTTTCCCACAGCACCACCTCCCCTGAACACGACTTGTGCAGGGCACACACAGGGCTCTGGCACCTTGTAAACAGATGTGCAGGGGACATTAATGTGAGAAATGGAGAGAGGTTTTTGGTATGTGCGTGTATCTTTCTCTCCCACCCATGCAGTCCTCTGGCTGGGACACATTAAGCTAACGATGGGCCCAGATAATCATAGGAAGAGTGATGATGATGATGATAATAACTGTTATCCGGGCCGTTATTGGCCCCATGTCGAAGGTTGTTTACCGTTATTACTCAGAATGTGATGTGTCCATGCAGATAGATATGTGTTTGTGTGTGTGTGTGTGTGTGTGTGCGTGCACCCCCCACCCCGTGCTCTGTTACTGCTCAATGTCCAGCTGGAGTTCCACCACCCATCAACATGTCACCTCCCCAGGCCTCCGTATCACCTTTCCTCTTCCCTTGCATTCCTCTCATCCCTCGCTTTTATCCTGCTTCTTTCCCTCCGCCGAGACCCTCAGCCTTGTCACCTCCTCTCCAACCTTCCCTTAGCCTGGCCCAACCCCCCCCCACACACACACACACCCACCCCCCTCTGAGGGCGCCCAGTGAAGAATTAGCTGAGATCAGTGTAATTCCAGCCCTCTTGATCAATGCTCATTTGCTCCACAGCCCCCCCCCACCCCACCCCCCAAGCCAAACTCCAGTCAGGCATGCATCATTCATAAGGCAGGGAAAGAGCACCTCAGCACTCTCCCTTTCTGGACCTCGCCTTCTGCTGCCTGGCGTCCCCTGCTAGCTCAGCACGCCGGAAAGCGTTGCATACCTGGCCGGAAGTGTCAGTGGCAGCGGCGGGGATGACGAGAGAGTTTGCTAATCAGAGATGACAACAGAATATATTATTAGACCCATTAATAGTACGACCACGATTCAATAAGAACGGTTCGCATTCTAATGAACTCTTTCAAACAATACCAGATACCAAACCCAATACTTCCAGCGCGGCAAGTTCCATCTCCAAGGGCGGGCATTTGGGGGCCAGGCCCGCCCACTGAATCAGCTGGGCCCGCCCTGAACGAAACGCGAAAGACGTACTAAATTTCTGTGATGACGGAATGACCGTCATCTGATTGGCTTACCCTGATATACTTTAACCATTCGAACTCCTCATGCCTAAAACCTGACCAATCTCAACCATGGAAGGCACCATATTAGCCAATCCCAGGAAGAGTAGGGCAGGTCATTCATTCCGTGCCGTGCAGCCATTTTTGGTTATGTTAACGCCATACTAGTGAAAAAACCTGTATAAATGGGATGAATTATTAATGGATGTCAGAAGATTCAGAAGTAGTGGCGATTGCTCCTATAAGCCAGGGTAAGCTTGGCTTACCCATACAAATCCAAATAAAACTTTCAGTGAAAGAAGGCATGAAAATCGATTTTCAGACTGTTTTTGACTTGAATGCGTGTTGTATTCTGCCATATCGCTTCATTTTCATCCGTGTTTAGCGTTTTGGTAGTGCTCCGTTGCCCCCTACAGTCCTCATGAAAATACAGTCCACGTTACGGTCCGTTGACACCGGTCTTACTAGCTCGTTATTCACTTAACATTGTAGGCCAGGTAAAATGATGCAACAACTTGGCATGACTGTCCCGTCATTCACATCACCTACTGATCAATCACATTACCCACTTTAGCTATCTAGCTACTAGTCTGGGGCCTTTCTCGTTCGGTGTTGTTTCGCCGGTCTAGAGCGGAAGCGCGATGACGCATCGCATAATCATCCAGTCTGGACCGGAAGACGAACAATTGTTGTAATGTTTTTACTGTAGGCTGCACATGGTGAAGTTTCGAGTAGATAACATTTGCGATGGCATCACCAGGCCAACGAAAATTATAAAAGAAGATGCGAGGAGAACTACCGGTTAAGGAAAAATAAAGCAAGCGGATGTTGGAGGCGGGCTCTACAAGCTCGAGCCGGATGATGGGGCAGGCTTAAGGCAGTGAAGTAAATAGATACCAGGCTCTTCTCCCCGGGGAAAGACTGGTGACGCGAGGCTAGCTACTGGCAGCATCAATGAACATTGAAAACGGAGATCTTGAGTATTTGTTGAAAATTGATTCCAAAATGAAGTGGATTAAACGAGTTTGGGTTACGATATAAGGTAGGTCTTTTGTGATTAATTACCGGTTGTTATGGCTGTGCGTTTTGCTTTGCCTAGATTTAATCGGCACTCGAGAGCGTTAACTTTGCTTCGTGGAGCGGTGGGCTAAGGCCTAGTAGGCAAGTAGTAGCCTAAAGACTGATTAGTGAGGGAGTAGGCTATTGAGTGCTGTGCTACAAGGGGGTGTATTTTATCGTTCTGTCATTCCTCTTCGTGGTGCTTGGCCATTGTTGTCATATAATGTAGTTTATTTAGTGTGTCCCTAAAAGCTTGGTTGTTTCTGTATTTTTGAAACATATAAAAATGCCACTGCTCAGCACCCTTCTGGTGCTGTGAATGTGAAACCTCCCATCAGGGCATGCTTTGAAAGCGCATCCCCCCCAAAATTGCGCGTGCTGTGCGTGCTTCGCTGGTCCTGACTTACCCGGTTCTAGGACCCACCACACGCCAGGGCTTGGTTGTCTTGATAAAAACGTATTAGTAATTACAATCGTTTTTTTAACATGTTTTAACTTTACCAAGACAATTATCCACCCAGGGTTTAGGTTCTCAGGTCACCCCACCTATCTGGAGAGGAGAGTTGGCTGGTTAAGTGACTCGTCAAATAAGGCTGAAGATGCTAGTTTCATAAGCTGCAATTTTCTTTTGGGGAAAACTTGTTTATTTGTTTGCACAACAGGGATGCCATTTTGCATGCACTTTGAATCACTTATGATGGACCTGATACGTTTAGTGTTATTTTTATTTTAAAAGGTTTTACAAAAATGTTTTTACATATTCTCCATATAACAGCAATCAACTTATTTTGACAGTTTTAATGAATTCAGAGCAGTGAGGAGACATTCCAAATATATGGTAATGGTAGGTAGGTAGACAGACAGACAGACAGACAGACAGACAGATAGATAGATAGATAGATAGATAGATAGATAGATAGATAGATAGATAGATAGATAGATAGATAGATAGATATAGACTTATGTCAAAAACACACAGAGGTAGGTGTCGGTGAGAACTTAGAATAACAATGAGAAATGAGATATCCCTCTAAATATGGCTGAAAAACGACTTAAAACGGGCTTAAAAGCACGCAAACAATTTGTGTGTGCCCCCCCTAACATATTGAATGCCCCCCCTGGCATTTCATTCTGGAAACGGGTCTGCGACGGGCTCATTAGCGTCCGCGGGCGATCGCGTCCTCCTACCTGCCCTTTTCCGTCTCGTTCTCAGACTACGGCGAGCTCAACGCACACGCAAAGCCAGAAGCAGCGGAGGCAGTGAGTCAGGGCGTGACGTAGATGTGTGGGCGCCCCCGGCGACGGAGCGGCGCTGGGCACAGAGCTCCTCCCGCCGCTCGGCTGCCACAGGCGCGTGCTCATTAGCCGGGCGACGCGGCGGATGACGTGACTGAGACGCTCGGCGCCGGGGAAGATCAGTGGCCAGTTCCGCGCCAGCGTCCTTCTACAGCTCGTTTCCCCACCTGGCGTACGCAGAGCTGCGAGAGGAGTAGACACACACACACACACACACAAACACGTCTACATGTACACAACAGTCCCAGGAATAATAGGAGTCTGGAAGGTGCTATCTGCAACCGCTTTTGTTCCACCCCCCCCCCCCACCCCTCCTCTCTATCCCTCTCATCTCTGCTTTGATCACTGCCCCCTCGCTCGCAGACATCCTCTGTCCCTCTCCCTCTCTCTTTCCCTTCTCCTCCTCTCTCCCCCCTCCCTCCCTCTCTCTCTCTCCCTCGATCGGCCCCAGCGCTGCTTTGATCAGTGTCGGGGCCGCGCCCATCGCTGCCCTCCACCCCCGGTTGTCCCTCGTTCACTATTTTATGCCTCTTGAAAGTGCAGCCTGCTTTCCTTCCTTCACCCCGGCCCCTGGCCATCCTGTCTTTCCATTTCTCTCTCGCTTATATTTCTGCACCCCCCCCTCTCTCTCTTTCCGTCTCTTTCTCTGTCTCTCTATCTGTCTCTCTTTCACTGTCTTTCTCTCTCTCTATCTGACTGTCTGTCTCTCCCTCTCTCTCTGACTGACGATCTGTCTCTCTCTCCCTCTCTCTCTCTGACTGACTGTCTGTCTCTCACCGTTTCTCTCTCTCTGACTGACTGTCTGTCTGTCTGTCTCTCTCTCCCTCTCTCTCTCTCTGACTGTCTGTCTGTCTCTCCCTCTCTCTCTCTCTGACTGTCTGTCTGTCTCTCCCTCTCTCTCTCTGACTGACTGTCTGTCTCTCTCTCCCTCTCTCTGACTGACTGTCTGTCTGTCTCTCTCTCCCTCTCTCTCTCTCTGTCTGTCTGTCTGTCTGTCTGTCTGTCTGTCTGTCTGTCTGTCTGTCTGTCTGTCTGTCTGTCTGTCTGTCTCTCTCAGAAAGCTGTCGGTTTGATATTGTAAACTTCAAGCAACCCACATATCTCCACACCTTCACACAGTCACCAGCTCCACAATAAAAGGATAAAAGCGGCAATGTGAAATAAAATGATCCTTCTTGTGACCGTAGATCGGCAGTGAATTGGACTGTCTAGATCTAAAGCCTCAAACCAGTGACAGGTTTTCATTCTTCTCTGAGGAGACCAGAAGACGCCGTGCGACGCCACAGTCGACTCCCGCTAATAGAACACCGGAGCGAGATAAAGACAGAGAAGCAGGAGAGAAGGATGAGATGATGAGAGGAAGACGAGCCCTGGCATCCTCCACAATACCTACAGTATCCTATCCCCAGCTACCTCATCTGAGAAAGGCGGTAGTCATGGTAACACCAGAGAGAGAAAGGGAGGGGGGAGTGGGAGAGAAGGAGAAACAAAAACAGAGGACTGGGGAAGAGCGAGAGAAAGGGGGGGGGGGGGGGGGGTCAGAGAGCGAGGGATAGAGAAGAACCGTCCGAGAGCGCGGGAGAGAAAGAAGGCTACGTGGAGAGAATCGAAGAGGGAGGGAAGGAGAGA
This sequence comes from Borostomias antarcticus, assembly GCF_949987555.1. Taxonomy (NCBI): domain Eukaryota; kingdom Metazoa; phylum Chordata; class Actinopteri; order Stomiiformes; family Stomiidae; genus Borostomias; species Borostomias antarcticus. The sequence continues at coordinate 30,188,397 of NC_140236.1, forward strand.
GAAAGAGAGAGAGAGTGAGAGAGAGAGAGACTGATACAGGTCATCTCCTCTGAGGTTTTAGCCAGGCTAAAAGACAGGTCCTTCCTGTAGAGTACAGACACCGCCCCCCAAGGGGAGGGTAACATTTGCAGGTGCTAACCCTCACTGGGAGCAATTTCACGGACGTTGTGCGCCGTTTCCAAAGCTGTGATTTAGCAAATTTGGCCCCAGTGATTGCTTGACTTCAGTGTCTGGTGCCATTCACTTCCTCACTCTCTCTCTCCCCTCTGTGTGTATATTTTACACAGTATCTCATTCTTTTGTTTTGATACAGGGACTCTCTCTCTCCCTCTCTCTCTCTCTCTATGCCTCTCTCTCTCTGACTGTCTCTGTCTGCCTACCTCTTTCCTTCTCATACCCCATTTTCTCTATCTCACCAATACACACAAACACACACACAAGCCACCCATACCTGCTGCACACACACACACACATGTACACACACACACACACACACACACACACACACACACACACATACAAACACACACACACACACACACACACACACACATACAAACATACACACACACACACACACACAAACACATACATACACACACACCATCACAAGTGCTATAGTGCTATAGTAAAGCTGAGCTCACCTCACAGATAGACAGATAGATAGGTAGATAGATAGAACCACCGTGTCACACTCCTAGACCCTGACCAGAGACCACACCAGGACACCACGCCCCCCTGACCAGAGACCACACCAGGACACCACGCCCCCCTGACCAGAGACCACACCAGGACACCACGCTCCCCCTGACCAGAGACCACACCAGGACACCACGCTCCTAGACCCTGACCAGAGACCACACCAGGACACCACGCCCCTAGACCCTGACCAGAGACCACACCAGGACACCACGCCCCCCTGACCAGAGACCACACCAGGACACCACGCTCCTAGACCCTGACCAGAGACCACACCAGGACACCACGCCCCTAGACCCTGACCAGAGACCACACCAGGACACCACGCCCCCCTGACCAGAGACCACACCGGGACACCACACTCCCCCTGACCAGAGACCACACCAGGACACCACGCTCCCCCTGACCAGAGACCACACCAGGACACCACACACCCCCTGACCAGAAACCACACCAGGACACCACGCCCCCCCTGACCAGAGACCACACCAGGACACCACGCTCCCCCTGACCAGAGACCACACCAGGACACCACACCCCTAGACCCTGACCAGAGACCACACCAGGACACCACACTCCCCCTGACCAAAGACAACACCAGGACACCACGCCCCTAGACCCTGACCAGAGACCACACCAGGACACCACACTCCCCCTGACCAGAGACCACACCAGGACACCACACCCCCCTGACCAGAGACCACACCAGGACACCACACTCCCCCTGACCAGAGACCACACCAGGACACCACGCCCCTAGACCCTGACCAGAGACCACACCAGGACACCACACCCCCCTGACCAGAGACCACACCAGGACACCACGCCCCTAGACCCTGACCAGAGACCACACCAGGACACCACACCCCCCTGACCAGAGACCACACCAGGACACCACGCCCCTAGACCCTGACCAGAGACCACACCAGGACACCACGCTCCCCCTGACCAGAGACCACACCAGGACACCACGCTCCCCCTGACCAGAGACCACACCAGGACACCACACTCCCCCTGACCAGAGACCACACCAGGACACCACACTCCCCCTGACCAGAGACCACACCAGGACACCACGCCCCTAGACCCTGACCAGAGACCACACCAGGACACCACACTCCCCCTGACCAGAGACCACACCAGGACACCACGCCCCCCTGACCAGAGACCACACCAGGACACCACGCCCCCCCTGACCAGAGACCACACCAGGACACCACGCTCCTAGACCCTGACCAGAGACCACACCAGGACACCACGCCCCTAGACCCTGACCAGAGACCACACCAGGACACCATGCGGACGCACACACTGCCGGGTTGGGACCAGCTTCTCCCTTGTTTTCGTCAAATGCCAGCTGAAGTAGGTCATAGAATTCCTAGGAGATCTAGGGCATGGTTTGTGTTATGAGGGCCAGCTTAGGGACACTAATGGGTAGTCTCACACTGTTTGAGGTTGGCTAAGGACACGTGGTCTAGTGTCACCACGCAACGACAGCAGACTTGGGTATTAACTTTCATCAAATTTGAATGAGATCTGCGTGGGTTGTTGCAAGTTCTATTGTCATCTGGAATTAATGTAATATTATGGTGGGACCACTATTTATCAAAATAGCTCTTGGCAAACATGCATAATATATACCAGAGCTTTCTGAGAAAAAGAACCAGTAAGGAGGAAGAATATGAAATTAATTTCATCTCATCACTCGTTAATGAGCACCTCTCCAACCTCACCATTGTGTAGCTGGTAATTATTCTCAGACGACTTTTGTAAGAGATCATTAAGAGCGTTATACAGGAGCGGCATAAGAATGTGGGCAAATACACTGTTGACAGCTGAAATCCCAGGATTACCTCTGTGTTGCTAAAGCAGCTCCCTTAAATCACAGTAACAGGTTATTTCAAAGCAGCTGGCAGGTAGACCTACTTTTCAGGCATCATTAAAAAAAAACAATAAAAAAACATGTTTGTTTACTTTTAAATGAAAACCTGCCCAAACTGTATTCAATTTAAAACCAGGCTAGGCCTAGCCTGGCTTATGTGCGTGGCTGGCTTGTTTCTGTTCAGGACTGATAGGACGGAAGCTAGTCATGCCACTGAAATAGCTGTGAATTGAAATGACATGAAATAATGTCTGATAAATGAAGATAGGTCTTGTCACCTGGACACATCAATTCCAATGTTTCCAGTGCTAATCCAGCACAATAAGAGCGGGATAGCCAGTTAGCTCATGAGCTCACAACAACCAGCAGCAGCTTCCATAACATTAATGGTAGCATTCAGTGGCTTTAGTTACACTGATACATAAGGTCATCCCCACCGGGTCTTGAACCTCGGTCTCCCGGGTGGGAGTCCAATGCTCTCACCACTACTCTACTTGTGCAGTGGTGATCAGTGGGTTGATTTTGGTTTCTTCCAGTCCCTAGAGTGGGTTGGGGTTAGAATAAGGGTTGGGGTTGGGATAGGATCTGACCTATAAGGCAAGGGGTAAAGGTCAGAGTGAAAGGATGAACATGTGGAGGTTTGGGGTATAGTCCCATAAAATCATCCCCACCGGGTCTTGAACCCCCGATCTCGGTGGGAGTCCTATGCTTTCACCACTACTCTACTTGTGCAGTGGAGATCGGCAGGTTGATTTCGGTGTCCTTCTTGATTTTGGTGTGCTGGGACTACTGCCTCTTGTGGCGCCAACAGAGAGATGCAGGCCAACATTGTCCAGAGTGACGGAGGGAGTGATAACCGGACAAATGCTATACTAGGTGCGCTGGCTTACAGCCACGCACAAAAAGCGGCAACGCGTCACTTGTTCATGCAGCTGTAGTTCCGAAAGAAAGGAGAGAAGTTTTGGAACTTTGAAATCACACAGAGGAAACGAGGAGCTATTCCGAAACACTGTTTGGTCGTCTTTAACAAGCTGCCTGTCAGCCCCACCATGGAAGTCCACAGGTGAGTCCTTGTTAAAGGAATACTGGAGCACCCTGTAGCGTTGCCACTGCCTGAGATCTGAAACAAATCTGCCAAACTGAGACATGGATTCATTCCCAAGAGGCTGGACTCTAATTCAATCTGTCTGTAGTCCAAAGGAATGGACTGCAAAAGTTTTACAGCAGTACAGTATAATTTAAAAACAGAAGTGAAAGTGGATGAAAGTGCCGCTTCACAGTAACTCTTCCTTATTCAACTTCACTTTTAAGATCATACAGAGCGTGTGTGTGTGTTTCCTGTCGCCCCTTACACTACACGTGTGTTGAGTCAAGTGCACTGCATGCCATATGACGAATAAATAATTCTTCTTCTTCTTCTTCTTCTTCTACATATCATTGTAGCATTGGTGCTGCAAACACCAGCAGTAAGTGTCAGATGTTTCTCCTGCCATTCTCAAATGGTGTACGGTATCCTCTCCTTTTCTGCTCGGCCTTTTAATAGCATTGCCTCTTCCTTCCTACAGTACTCCTGTGCTCCCAACTCTGCTGTCTCCAGCACCCATACAACTCCTTGATTGACCCGGCTGCACTGCAGTTCAAAAACACATCAGAGAAACTAGCCACCTGTTCCAGGTGCTGTTTTAGTATGGGTGTTTGTGTGTTTGTGTGGGTGTGTGTTTGTGTGGGTGTGTGTTTGTGTGTGTGTGTTTGTGTGTGTGTGTGCGTGTGTGTGTGCACGGACGTGGGTGCCTGTGTGAGTGTTGCATCTGTAGCTGTACGTGTGCTTTAGTTCTCAAAGTAGTGAATACCGTCTATGATAGAGAACCACGTAAACAGCATGACAAAACAAAAACAAAGCTAGAATTTGATCTGTCCTTTCAAAATATTTATACCCGTGACACTATCTCCCTCGGAATATCTCATACCAATACATTGAATAGGCGCTCGCTCTGCTTCCTGCAACCCGTCGACCCTGCAGCCCAAAATGGCTTCTTGGCAGTTGAGAGTTGTTTACGTGGGGGGAGCAAGGTGAGTCACAGCACCGGTACATGCCCAGACAGACAGTCCAGAGCAGGCTGGAGGATTTGTCAGACAGTTTGATGCAGTTGTGTGCACACTCGTTCTCACATTATAATCCTGTCCTCCACATCCTGATTCAGCGTGACTTTTGGCTTTGTTCATTTAATTGGACTTTGCTGCCTGTCGGCAGGATGGATAGCCATTCTGTGTTCGAGTATGAGGCGGAGTGTGTGTGTGTCTGTGTGTGTACAGCATGTGTCACTGTCTGTATGTGCGCATACTTACCTGAGTGTTTTGGCTGGGAAACAGAGCAGAGCTTCCTGCTGTGGCCGTCTATTGGGACAGACCTGTCAGAAGTTCCACACTAGTATTAGTTAATCATCACCTAGGGAAAACAACACAGAGAACAGGGATGTCTGCCTATTATGAGTGACAGCACTAGATCCATGTCACCACTTTGACATGACCCTACAAACATAAATAAGACAACATTGCCCAACACAACAAAACATCAATTCAAGACACAAGTCACGGCAGAAATCCTTCAAGCCCTGCCCTAACTGGTGAGTTTGTAAAAAAAAAAAAGAAGAATAAAAAGTGTCTGAATAACTGTGCATTTGCAAGGGGAAAAAGACCATGTGTCACATCAAGGTGTGGGCATATGATAAATGCTATGACAGGTTTGGGAAAGATAACTGCTTCAACGGGACATAAACACTCTATCAAGCTGACACATCTGTCCTGTTGTCAACACACACAGCTGGCTTTGGAGTCTTCCCAGAGGCCCAGTCATTCAGTCAGTCAGTCAGTCAGTCAGACAGTCAGTCAGTCAGTCAGTCAGTCAGTCAGTCAGTGTCAGTCTGCCAACGTCGCCACCTACGTGCCTGGAAGACCAAATGCCTGGCTCAGTATTCCTCATGTGCTTGTCTCAAACGCCTGCAGGATGTGTTTCAGAGCTGATACAGTATTTGCTATGAAGCCAGATCAAGCTCAGCACTTTGTAAATAGATACAACTTTTTATTTCATTAATCAATGTCTGCTTTGATTATTGAAATTAACTGTATGAATGTGTGATTTTCTCTCACTGTGATGCACAGTGCATATATGGCAATGCATTGTATGTAAATGTAAACTGCACTAATATATACCATATCTCCTGCTCTGTACTCTGCTTGTGCCAGTTGTTTTCCACTTCAAAATCACTTTTGATGTGAAATGACTATCTCCCTCTCTCATCTCCATTCCTTTCATGCCTGTAGCAGGCGATTACCTTATATTCATCCCCTTTCCCTCCCTCTCTCTCTCTCTCCATCCCTCTCTCTCTCAATCTCTCTGTCTCTCCGTCTTTTTGTGTTGTTGTCAGCGGTAACCTCTCTGGGGAGATGTATTGCTTAAGGCAGTACAAAGGTGCATGTATCATTCTCCCCCGTTCCCTTCTCTCTCTCTCCTCTCTCTCTTTCGCCCTCCCTTCATCCTTTTCTGACTTAGTCCCTCTCACTGCCTCTCTGGCATCATCGTTATTGACATGAGAAACATATACTGAAGTTGAGACGTCATGAAGAACATGGAGGAACACAGGTGAGATATAGGTAAAGCTATATTACATCTACAATGCCAGATATGCCCTGGTCCCTATTACGAAACAGGATTACAGGGTTAGCACGATAACTTGAGGTCCAAGCCTGGTTTATCCGTATCACGAAGGTGGATCACTTTTCACCATGCTATATCGCCATGGTAACTTATGCTGCCGAGCTACCCTGCTCTGGGGCAGGTTAAGTTCCAGATAACGGATCAAAATGTATGAAGCACTGCCCGCTGACCGATCAGTTCACTTGGCATATGGACGTTAAAATCCCATATGGAACTTCAGTGTGTGAATTAAAAAATTATCTCAGCCCGCGAATTGTAAGAGGTTCTTTTAGGAAGACTTTCTACAGACTGACAAAACCCTCTTTGGCTTTACTTGATAGGCATATCATATGAAAGATTGAAGCAATAACTCATGAGAGGGTTGTGGTATATGGCCAATATACCACGGGTTGTGCTGCGGTCATAGGCACGAGGCGCAGCCGGTATAATAGCCAAAATACCCATGGTATATTGGCCATATACCACAACGTTCGAGTGAATTTTTGCTTTTATAAAACGGTTACATCATCGGGAAACATTTATGAGATAATTAAGTAAGGGATAATCAACGAGTAGGTGTGCGTTAAACGGTTTTAAGGCACGACACGACTTGGAGGCGAAGAACCACCCGACGCTTAACTGCCTTAAAACCGTTTAGCGCACACCTATGAGTTTAGCAACCCAAACTAATTCCATAGCCTATTGTACCCATATTTCTACAACGAAAAGTTTGGATACTTGATTCTGATTGGCTAGCATAACAATTAGTATTAATGCGCCGTCAATCTCATTAACGAGGCCATTGATAAAATCAAGCGGTAGGCTATGCTTTGCGTAGCAACCACTCGCAGCAACCTCGCCTTTTTCGTATTCTATTACAAAAACGCACTCATCAGTCTGACTCCAACACTCCCACACCCCTACCAGCAAAAACGAGAGCTCTGGAGAACTGTTTTAATAACTACACCATAGCTGGAGATATTCAAATAAATGTGAACCACCCGAATTATGCTTTATGTGAACAAGGCCAACCCAAATAGGCGAGAGAGTCTATGTTGCCTGGCAACCATTTCATTCAGAACTAGCCTATAGCGGAAGATTTTGTAAATACTAAAATGATAAGAATGATCAGTAAATAAATGATTGGATGTTACTACTGAGTGTTTTTTGTGGATATATATATGTAGTAACCGTTGTAGAAAAGCAATTGACCACTCGAGGCAGTGGGTTACAGTGGATTTTACCACAGCTACGGGTAGCTGTGGTAAAATCCCCTGTAACCCACTGCCTCAAATGGTCAATTGTTTAAATCTATGACTGTAGCTACCTGATATTGCTAGATAGCAATGAGCGAAGTGTAGGCTACTGCATATTTGCTGTGCAACATATAAATGTCAAACCTATTTGCCAACAAACTATGTATGATAGCCAGACACCTGATTATCCTCAACTCCAAAAGTATTGTTTTCATGTCGTGGTATATCACTGTCAGTCGTATCTTACGTTCATTGTGAGTTGATTTGCGAGGACGGGATGTGTCATACCATAGAAATATTAAAGAGCTGTCAAAAAATGTGACGTAGCCTACAACTGACAGTGATAATTAGTGAAAAAGTGAAAAAACAGTTTTTGATCTGGGGACAGTGAGGTGTCTGGCTATCATAAAGAGTTTGTGGCAAATAGATTTGACAACAGGACAAGGCATGCGTTGCACAGCAAATATGCAGTATCCAACACTTCGTTCATGGCTAGCTAGCAATGGTACAGCAGGCTATGGGATTAGCTCATTTGGGTTGCTGTCAAAGCCGGCACATTAATTTAGATCGGTAATTAAACTTCAGCCGAACTACAGTACATGTGCGTATACACGGTTTTAACGCATGTCTGTTGGCCAATCAGAAAAGAGTATTTACCCAGGCCATCGTATAATGGGTTAATATTGGGTAATTTCTGGGTTAATAAAGCATTATGGAACGAGAAGCAGTGAGATGTCAAGGATATCGCCACGGCTAGCGGGAGTGGTTAGGCACGACGCGCAGCGGAGTGCCGTTACATCCCGCTAGCCGTGGCGATATCCGTGACATCCCACGGCTTCGAGTTCCATAATACTTTTATACAACAGTTGCCACATTTATCCGTCAATATTTCAAAAATAAAGACAATACAAACTTTACAATTTATTTTTAATGGAACTATTTGTTAATCATTTGCGGATACTTCCGCTGAAAAAGGGAACGTTGCCAGGCAACGACAATGCTACAGCACATCTTTGTAAACATTGATCTGGACACTGCCATGGCTACTAATAAGAGGTAGATTGATATTAAAAGATGTGCGAACATTCCATTTTACCGTGGGGATATCATGGTTATCGTCATGGCTGGAATGCAAACTGACCAATAGACACAATGGACCGGATCTATACCGTTGTATAATATTGTATTGATTTTAGTGAACTCCTAGTTTCTAAAACTAGTGAACTCCTAGTTTCTAAAACTAGTAGTTCCTAAAACTATCACGTTGCTATGGAGTTTCAAAATTACATACAATGAGCCCTAGCAACCAAAGAGAAAGCCTACTGTCACATTAAACAAGCAAACACACAAGGATGAAAAGAGATGCTTTTAACAGTCAGACACTGATTTCATAAATACAAGTGGTTTTACCAATTAGAAGTAAAATGTATTCTGAAACTGTAATCAAAACCTGAGGTAGGTTTAGGCTTTCCAGCTAATACCTCCTACCAAGAGGCAAGAGTTTCCCAGATGCCCTAAGGGCCTGAATTGCATTGGAAATATCAAGAGGCCTACTGTCATCAATGGCATCTTGACATTTTTTTTGCAGTCACCGAGCTTGTCCTTTGCTGTATACTGGGCTTTGAACAACAGTATGGGAGACGAAGAATGAGTGCCACGTGGAGAAGGCGGAAATGGGTGTTCGGCATGCTTGGTCGAACAAGGACCCAAGGACGAACAAGGGACCCAAGCCAGTGCTGTGCCTTGTGGACAGAAGACGTTGACAAGACCTCGTCCCATTTATCGCACACCATGTCACCATAGGATCAACCGTTACTAGCGATCAATGACGTGCATATCGTACTTTACCTGCACTTGGCTACAATCACATGACTGTGAATCATTCTAGGTGAAGATCCCCAAACAGATGCCCACACACAGCACATTGAACAAGCCTGGCGTAGCATCAAGGAGCAAGTCTAGACAAAGAGGCAATCAAACCGACTCTCTGAGCATCTTTGTGTTGTTGAGTGGACTGGATGGCTGGGCAGGAAACACAAACATGGCCCTCTTGGCAGGCAACTACAAGATATAGCGAAGATGTACAGAGTACGCTAGAATGAAGGGTAGAAAGGAGAAGCCAGGCTAGAATGAAGACTAGAAATCAATAGGCTACTATACTGTATGTCTGAAAAGAGAATGGTGACTGGAGTATCCCTCTAACCACCGGTGCTCATGGAGGGGAATGTAGACTTAAAAAAGGAAAAAATTAAAAACATTAAAAACACCAACGTTTCGGCATGAAGCACACCTTGAGAAAGGCTTCATGCCGAAACATGTTGGTGTTTTTAATGTTCATATAGCCTTTTTACTATTTTATCTAATCCATCCTGAGCGTACTGTACTGTGTCTGTTGACAATGTTGTTTTTTCTTCTTTTTTTAATACGTAGGCCCCCCTCATTTAAGTTTAAATTTCACTATTCTCTAAAATGAAATAAAAAGATCAAAAGTGTTGTGTGTGCTTCACCACTAAAATATTGATTGTGATTTTTTATTAACATCACAATCAAAACAAGGTCCTTATTAGCTATTAATTAATACTTATTACATATTAATTAACGTTTATTAGGGATGTTTACTTTAAAGTGTTACCAAAAGTACAGTCTATATTTGCTTTATTTAAGTGTCCTTGAAAGGCTCACCGGGTGGCAGCTGAAAGAATAAGATAAATAGACTACAATTATTGTATAAGCCATAAGAATACACGTAGCCCAATTATCTAGCTTACTCGTGTTCATGAGGATATTGATAAAACGTAGGCAGTCGGCAATGTTTTTTCAGCTTTCCTTCCTGCCTTTGGCAGTAGCGACTGTGTTGTCCCTGGATTATATAGTTCATCAGACCTGCAAACTCTGGAGTAGTGAAAAAGTTGACGACATACAAAACTAAAACCCTCTAGATTCACTGAAACTACCATGGTTAACAAAAAAGGTGACTGTAGCCAATAGGTGACACGATTACAGGTCTGTTCATATTTCAATAATCCTCTTGTGTAAAATGTGGTGGACGGAATTGGTTATGCGCATTGTTTGCCTTGTCCATGGCCGTGTCCGAATACCCACGATTGGTTTCCCACACGCTCACAGCTAGATTTGACCAGCTGGGTAGACTGACGAGTTTATAGCTACCGTCGTAGTACCGTTTATCCGTGGTTGCGGTTGTTTGGTTTACTCGAGCAACCTAGTGAAAAGTTATCTGCCGGTCTGTGGGCAGATTCAGCCCAGTGTCAGCTGCTGTCTGGGATATGTTGAACTAGCTTCATAGTTCAGGGCCCTGGTGTGTTACTGTAACACTGTGAACTCTGAAGAGCCCCAGCATAGGGCACTGACTTCATCAACAAATATGTTACTTCATTCCTCTGAGATGATAACAACAACCATCACTGCATTATTAGAAATAACATCCAGCCAGCATGATTTTTCTGTAAATAAACAGACAAAAAAGTATCTTACCAAGGCAAATTCAGATTATGTAAAATGAGTATTGAAACCTCATGATATTGAGCTAGGGTAGCGCATATGTTTTGTGTGGATACTTCCACGCTGGAAGACCACATTGGACTGCATTGTCTATTTATTTTTTGGTAACACTTTATAATAACGATGTGTTATAACACATTTATAAGCTAATAGTAGATAGTAAACTAATCATGAATTAAGCATTTGTATATGTTTGTAAATGATTCATAAATAGTTTGTAACGTAAGTTATACAACATTTGTAAGATATTAGTAGATAATTTACTCATCATGAACAAACCATTAGTAGATAGTAAACTAATCATGAATTAAGCATTTGTATATATTTGAAAATTATTATTAAATAGTTTGTAACTTAAGTTTGTAAGCTATTAGTAGATAATTTGCCCATTATGAACAAGCCATGAATATACATTTGTTAATGATTATCCAATAATTTATAACTGATAAAATTATTATTTATGGTACATAATTTGAAAATGTAGTACTTCATCGTTCATATGATCAGTAGATCATTTTTACACAAGATCAACCTTATTTGTAAATTATTAGTGAAATATTAAAATATGTTATCTAATGTGTAGTAACATTTGTAGATGCGTAAAAAAAACTCACGATACCTTAATTTGTTTTTTCATGTTTAACAAATGCTTTATAAAACATTATGCCCTGTGCTGCGTTAGTTGCTTTTGAAAGTCTGAAATACTTGTTCAGAATGTTTATTTTTTATAAACAATGTTTTTGTTGTGTATTGCTTACAATGTTTTCTTGTTGCCTCCATTTATATTTTATACATTTAGAAGAATCCACACAGTTGAGAAACCATGTCAGTGTGAGAAATGTCAGTTTTTTTCCCTTTTTTATAAACAATATTGGGTCTTGTTAATAAAATGTATACATCATACAGTACTCCCTATTCTCTCACTAATGTCACAAAGAAGGATGGATACCAAAACTGTCTATGACATTTATAACGTGAGGAAAAAGTTTATAAATAATTAGCAAACATTATTAGACATTTGTTTATAATGAATAGTCTTCACTTTAGATTAGGGCACACAATAGCATCTGCAAATGATTTATAGATTGTTAATGGATGTCTAACAAATCATTTGTTAAACATGATAAGAGAAGTCTAGGAATTTTGTGTATATTTATAGACGTCATATCGTTCATAACAGGTTGAGAAAAAAGTCTACAAATAGTTTATAAACATTAACAAACATTTGTAAATAATGAATAGTCTTTACTTTAGATTAGGGCACACAATAGCGTCTGCAAATGATTTATACATTTTTACTAAATGTCTAGCAAATAATTTGTTAAACATGATAAGAGAAGTCTAGTTAGTGCTTTGTGTCTTCATAAAAGCCAGATCATTCATAACAGGTGAGTAAAAAGTCCACAAATAATTTATGAACATTAACTGACATTTCTAAATAATGAATAGTCTTCACTTTAGATTAGGGCCCACAATAACATCTGACAATGATCTATAGATTTTTTAAGAATGTTTTATAAAGCATTTGTTAAACATGAAAAAACAAATGAAGGTATCGTGAGTTTTTTTTTAACCATCTACAAATGTTACTACACATTAGATAACATCTTTGAATATTTCACTAATAATTTACAAATAAGGTTGATCTTGTGTAAAAAATGATCTACTGATCATATGAATGATGAAGTAGTACATTTTCAAAGTATGTACTGTACTAATGAGTTATAAATTATTGGATAATCATTAACAAATGTATATTCATGGTTTGTTCATGATGAGCAATTTATCTACTAATAGCTTACAAACGATGTATAACTTAAGTTACAAACTATTTAATAATCATTTTCAAATATATACAATTGCTTAATTCATGATTAGTTTACTATCTACTAATGGTTTGTTCATGATGAGTAAATTATCTACTAATAGCTTAAAAATGTTGTATAACTTAAGTTACACACTATTTATTAATAATTTACAAACATATACAAATGCTTGATTCATGATTAGTTTACTATCTACTATTAGCGTATAAATGTGTTATAACACATCGTTATAAAGTGTTACCTATTTTTTTATTTTGTTTGCCAGTGTCCGCCCTTGGTCATTGATGATGGATGAGCGGGAATAAAAACAGCACATGGCCACATAAAGAAGGGGGTAACATAACCATTGGGCGTTAGACAGATAAGGTGTGAACAGACAGCGACAAACTGGTTTCCCATAAACAGACTGATTGTTCAAAGGCAGGTGTGGACAGCCGTCATCAGTCCAGAATACCTGTGATCCCCCCGCGCTCCCTCCCTCCTCCCCCTCCTCCTCCCCCCTTCCCAGGGCCACTGACTGTACCCTGAGGTGAGGATAGATTTACAGATGAGTTGAGGTTGACCAAGTATGGGAGTGGAGTGAAGAAAAGAAAGCAAACCTCTGTTGATAGCCATCTGAAACACCGGCGCATGCTTCTGCCATGTTGCATTTCTGCTCTGATAAGACAAACAGACGGGTTCAAAAGAAGAGAGAGGCGAGAACGAGGGAGAGGGTAGAGAATGAGGGAGGGGAGAGAGGGAGAGGGAGAAAGAGAGGAGAGAGGGAGAAGGAGGGGGGAGAGGAGGGGAGAAGAAAGCAAAAGGAGAGAAGGAGAGGAAGAGGAGAGAGGGTAGAGAATGAGGGAGAGGAGAGGGTAGAGAACAAGGGAAAAGGAGAGAATGAGGGAGAGGGTAGATAACGAGGGAGAGGAGAGGGTGTGATTGAGGTAGGGAAGGGACTGAAGGTGGAAAGGATAGAGGCTGAAGAGAAAGATGGACGGATAACGATACAAACTGGGTGACTCATGATCAGCATCACCGGGAAATCCGTGTCCAGAATAACCAGTTCAGCTGTTCACAGGAAATTGCTTTGTTTGTGTGTAAAACACAAACACCCACACTTGAAACCCCCACACACACAACAATAAATGCCATTGTACTCAAGGAATATTCAATTAAAAGTTTAATTGACCCCCATTCATTGTCCCGCATCAACCCACATGAAAAAACAGATTACAAGTCTACGTCCTCCATCTTGTTGGCCCAGGACCTGACGTGGCTGGAATACAGTACACGCCTTTGTTGTGATTGTTTACCGGCGTTCTGGGTATAGTTCCCTGGCATGCACACAAAGCATAGTGTTCTCTTTTCATCTGATGTCAACTTACCCCTCTCTCTTACCCCCCCTCCACACACACACACTCATCTCTCTCTCTATCTCGCTCCCTTTCTCTCTCACCCGCCCCTCTCCACCCCCCCGCCTCTCTCTCTCTCTTACCATCCCTCTCTTTCATTTGGCAGAGGTCCATTGAGATCAGGGCAAGCAGAGCATCCAGGTGATCAAAGGCATCATGGGAGCTAGAAACGTCAGTTTGTCATCATAGATGTGGAAGGCGATTGACTGCACCCGTACATTTTTGTTTACAGTAGGGAGCCCTTGGGAGTATAGCAACCTTACCCGTGAGATCTCAACGGTATTTCGGGGTATTTTGGGAAATACCGCTCGCAGCCTCAAGAGGGAGGAGAAATATTGACGCATAGCCTAATGTACCGTGGTGTAAAGGCTAGTCCCCCTCCTTGCGCAGGCAGTCTAACTTTCACTTTATGAAATCAGGAGAGTAAAATACAAGGCTCTCTAGAGTTTACAGATTGCCTCATTAATGTTATTAGGTTTACTATTAGCATTGGGCTTCCCTCCTCCGTTCCCTACACTGGCTCCCTGTAGCGGCTCGCATCCAGTTTAAAACTCTGGCGCTAACCTACAGGGCAATGAAAGGAACAGCCCCCTCCTACCTCCAGGCCATGGTCAAACCCTACACCCCCTCCCGACCGCTATGCTCTGCTACCTCAGGGCGACTGGTTGCCCTGTCATTCCGAGGCTCCTGCGGTCGATCGACACGGTCACGGCTCTTCTCTGTCCTGGCCCCGCAGTGGTGGAATGAACTGCCCACTGATGTCAGGACAGCAGAGTCGCTGCCCATCTTTCGTCGCAGGCTCAAAACTCATCTCTTCAAGAAGTACTACAACAATCCTCCCACCTAAGCACTTATTGTATTATATTATATTGCACTTTACTTTAGATTGCGATTCTTGCACCTTGCCTTCAGCACTAGATTATGCTCTTAGTCACTGGTTTTAGAAAGAAGATGCACTTGTGAGTTCTGGCAAGTAGTACTACATTGGCTCTTCCTACGTTAAATGCAATTATTGTTAGTCGCTTTGGATAAAAGCGTCTGCTAAATGACTGTAATGTAATGTAAATGTAATGTTCAAATACGAAATATTGGCAAGTAGTTGCTTTTGCCTTTGACCTCACTTTCAATTTCCTTTGCAAATGTTTCAGTTTGAAAGGGAGTTTCAGTTTGTTCAAGTTTGAAACCCTAATTAGCCCTGTCCGGATGGGATTCGTTTTACCTGGGGACCTCAGGTAATGTAATTTTTACCAGGGTAATTCAGTAATTTTATTTCCGTCCGGATCGACCATGTCAGTGTTTTTCACCGGGGATGCAATTAATTATTCCGGCTGAAATTACCTACTGTTTTTCAGCAAAGTCTGAGGTCCTCTGGTAATTTTATTACTGTCCTGATCGACATGTAAACTATTTAATAGAAAATGCATTGTTAATTTTTTTTTTTTTCCGGGATATTACACTGCATTTCCAGCTTTTTGTAGCCTACTTTATACTGCTAAACAGTGGTGGCTGCTGAAAAAAAGAGTAGGTGGGGCTGAAAGTTTTGAAACCAAACCCCTGTAGGGGGGTCTGGGTGCATGGTCCCCCAGGAGATTTTTGTGTGATTTTCACATGTAAATCAACCATTCTGGTGCATTCTGAGAAAATAATAAAGGCAAAATTAACAATAACATTTCCTTGTATACATTTCCCTATTTACAAAGACAAATGGGGTGGGAGAACTGAATTTTAACTTGATTTAATTGAAAAAGCAAATTTGCAACTGTTGAATGTTATTGAACAAGCTTTTTGACTAGAATGACTATGAATAACAACATAATGAAGAGTAGAATCCTCCGCGTACATTGTCAGGGATGCTTCCCTAATATCAGATGGCAAATCATTTGTGAATAATACATATTATGTAATAAAGGAGCGGGCCAAGGCAGCTCCCCTGTGGAACACCACAGTTTAAATCTACTGTTTGATAGAGTGCCATTAAAATAGCATCACTGTGACCTGGACGACAGGTAGCTCCATTTTCACATACTGTACATGAAATGTAATTCTGTGTACTACCCTGTTCTTTTTTTTTTTTTAAATCATCACCTATTTAAAGGACAATGCTCGTTTTTGACAACCTGGACCTTATTTACGACATATTATAAGACGTTTGACTCACCGAGATCACTTTGGTGTAGTTCGGAGGCCTGTAGAAGAAATTTAAAATCCAGCGCGAGCCAGTATATACATGTAATGGCGGTGGTGGGGGCAACGAGAATGCAGCTTCTAAAAATCTATTTTCTGCTGCGAAACGGTTGTTTTCATCAATCTGTCTTGATGAATCGCTAGTTGTGCTTACATAGAGAGCATAGGCCTGTTGTGGTATTTCACATGCCTCTGTAATATGATCTTTAGAAACGTCTTTAGACACGAAATAGCTTCCTCACTTGCTCCAGCACGCATGCGCACAGCGTGCTGGAGCAACGATTGCGCGCTGTGCGCATTAGTGCTGGAGCAAGTGAGGAAGCTATTTCGTTTCGAAAGACGTTTCTAAAGATCATGGCATGTGAAAACCACAACAGTTATGCTCTATGTAAGCACAACTAGCGATTCATCAAGAATATTTTTTTCTCCATCTGGATGTAATTTAATTATAATGAACATATCTGCAGTAGCCTATCTATCTCACTAACTGACGTCGGGTCAAGACGTGATGTCTGTTAAGTCATATGTGCAAAATAACATAGTATTGCTAACAATAGCGAACTTGCCAAGAACTACAAAGATTGGGTGAAAGTGGGTTTTGTGTTTTGTTTCTGGAACGCATTCAACTGGGATGTGATGCCGTCCCAGGCACCAATCAATCAATCAACCAATCAATCAATAAATCAATATCCTTTATTTAACCAGGTAAAAAAAACTATTTGAGATTAAAAACCTCTTTTCCAAGAGCGACCTGGCCAAAAATGGCAGCATATAAACATGGTTAAAACAGAACAAACAGGTAAACTACAGTACAGTCAGGCACACAATAGTAAGATTACACAACAGGGCAATCACAGGAGCCAAGAGAGCTCATTTCTCTGTCCTTTAAAACTGACTTGAATTCCCCCAAAGTTATGAGATCTGTGAGTTTTAAGTCCTTCTGCACATTGTTCCAGGTAGCGGGGGCAGAAAATGTAAAGGCCTTTTTACCTAGTTCAGTTCTGACTCTTGGGACCTGCATCAGAATGATATCCTGAGAGTGCAGGCCATAATGACTAAGGTTCCTACACATATGTGAACGCAAATATGTAGGGAGAAGCCCAAGAATGGATTTATAAATAAAAGTGAGCCAATGAGAGAGTCTACGGACAGATAGAGATGGACATTTTGCGACAGCATACAAAGTACAGTGATGTACACGATGGCTGCAATCAGTAATAAAACGCAAAGAACAGTGATACACAGTATCCAATTTTTTCAAATACTGGGCAGGACCGTTCATAAAAAGTAGATCTCCATAATCTAACAGGGGTAAAAAGGTTGAACTGATCAAGTGCTCCCTGACTTAGTGTGAAGAACACATTTTGTTTCTAAAAAATAAACCTAATTTAAGTTTCAGCTTAGAGACAAGTTTATCAATATGAGATTTAAAAGACAGGTTCTCATCAATCAAAATACCCAAGTATTTGTAAGATGTGACCATTTCAATTTCAACCCCTTGAACAGTTGACAGCCTGGGAAGGAGAGATGGAAGCCGCTTGCCATTTGAAAATAGCATGGACTTTGATTTTTCGGCATTTAATACCAGCTTAAGCTGAGTCAGACTGGACTGAACAGTCTCAAAGGCAGACTACAAGAATTCAAGGGATTGTAAAACTGAGGAAGATGAACAATAAATAACCGTATCATCAGCATAAAAATGTGACACAGCATCAGACAAGTTATCACAAAGATTGTTCACATACATTGTGAACAACAATGGCCCTAATATGGAACCTTGAGGCACTCCCTTTAAAACAGGAATGAAGGAGGATGAGGACCCCGCGGCCTGGACACACTGAGTTCTACCTGATAGTTTGAGAACCAGTTTACAGCTTGGTCAGATAAGCCAATCTTGTGGAGTCTATCCGCCAAGATAACATGATCAACTGTATAAAAATGCCTTTGACAATTCGATAAATAGAGCTGCACAGTATTTTCTGCCATCTAGTGCCTCTATTATATAATTTACCACTTTTATAGCAGCTGTTATATTTACTGTGCTGTTTACGAAAACCTGACTGATGCTGTGAAAGGAGAGCATTTGCATGTAAAAACTTGTTCACTGACCAACTTTTCGAGAACTTGGAGAGAACACACAGCTTAGAGATCTGCCTGTAGTTGTTGATTATGGATAGGTCACCACCTTTTAGGAGAGGAAGAACATAGGCAGACTTCCATATGCTTGGAATCTCATTTTCAGAAAGAGATTTAAAATAATCTCACCAAATTGGCACCAAATGGATCTCAGCATCAGACTTTATTCGTAAACCCCGGAAGAGTCAATAGAGATCAGGGACGTTTTATCTACACACGCCGGAACAACTGGAGGCAGCAACACTCCTTTTCCTTCCAAGACTCCGATTCCAGCCTAAACTCCGAACGAGAGTTTTTTAGGACAGGAACGCGGACGCAGAGGACGGCAAAAAAGAGGACACTAGGAATGTCATAAACCTTTCCAATAAGTCCCTCTCTGACACATGCATATCAGCCCTTTCAAAAGGATTATCCTTTGTGCCAACTACTCAATGTAATGAATTTGCCACACACATAGATATTAATTTATTTTTTTTAAACTGAGATTGAAGGAGTTTTTACTCTTGTGTTAATGAGACACCTGAGGCGATAACACATGCAATGTCTGTCTCCACTACTAGCACTCAGAAGAACCCTGTCCCCCAACCTATCATAAGCACGGAACCACGGGAAGCAGCTGACAACGGTCCTGACCCAACAACAGGGCCTTCATCGTGTCCTTTCAGAGGTAAATCCTATTTCATACCACCTAAATATAGAAATCCATATCTGGACACGTATTGTAGACTGGTTGAAAGGGATGTGTCTGCCTTAATGGGTAGCAGGAAGGAATATCAATTGGTAAACAATCTGTCTCGTGAACAACATGATGAAGATAAGACTGTGGTGATACAGAGTGCTGATAAAGGTGGAGCCACCTCTAATTATTTCTGGTGTATGGTGATGACTTCTATCTTCAGGTCTCCAGAGTAGCCATAGGGTCCAAAATGTCACCCAGCTTCGCCTCCCTCTATGTCGGGCTGTTTAAAGCAGATGCTATTTTCAACCGACTAATTAACCCATTCATCACATGAATATCCAACTGGAAAAGGTACTTGGATGATGTATTTTTTTTTTGGAGTGGGTAAAAAACAGAACTGAGGGAGTTTCATACATTCATCAATCAGAGTTACCAACATCTGAAATTCTCTATTGAAGTGGATGCTCTAAAAATGAATTCCCTAGATATTATGGTTATCAGAGAAAGAAACCAACTGAAAACAAATCTGTATAGGAAAAAAAAAAACAGACCGGAATTCTTTATTGTATGGAAAATCATATCATTCCACTTACCTTAAGACACATCTGGTAACACTTTCTATGAAGCCCATATCTAAAATGTGTTATAAAGGCATTAATAATGTCTCATAATGCATACATAAGTCATTATAGCACTTGTTATAATCATGTGTACCTTTTCACAACTCCTCATAACCACCTTTATAATACATTACAACAATTAGTTATTATGCATTATATGCATTATAACATATGATGTACCAAAGGCCATTATGCATTATAGCTCACTTATTCTGCAGAAGTTGACTTACAGATGTATTACTCATTACTATGTGTTACTGTATGTTAAGCTACATTATACTTTATGAAATATTATGAATGTTTTGTGACATTATAAGTGGTCTTTGTAAGCTTTAAGTAAAGTGATAAAAGGAAAATGCTTTTATGAACAGACATGTTGTATTATAAACTGGTTATATGACATTATAAGTGGTCTTTATAATATTTAAGTAAAGTGATAAAATAAACATGCAGTTATGAACAGATGTTGTATTATTAACTGGTTATATGACATTATAAGTGGTCTTTGTAATATTTAAGTAAAGTGGTAAAAGAAACATGCAGTTATTAACAGACATGTTGTATTATAAACTGGTTATATGACATTATAAGTGGTCTTTGTAAGCTTTAAGTAAAGTGATCATGTTGTAGTAGTAAAGTGCTAATGGTACTGTAGGTACAGGACCAACACATAGCTTGTCGACACCGCAAATGAGGGAAACCTCAGTGTCTAACGAGTTGAAATAAAGGTTTGAAATTAAAATGAAAACACACATAGTGTATGCAAAATAAATCATTTTATTATTCCTCTTACTTTTCAACAACCCACCATGAAGGCAAAGGGGACAGATCGTCTTGACTTCTTTGTGCGCTTCTTCTTTTGTTTCCCCTTTCCTCTCTTGGTCGCTAGGGTAGAGGTCCTCTCTTCCTGGGACGAGTCCGAAAGGCTAGAGGATTCATGTGAGTCAAGGACTTGGGCACTCTCTACAGAGCTTGAGATGGAAACGCGAGCTGTTTTTTCTTGATGCCTTTAGGCCTTTACCGCAAATAACTCATGAGGTTACTGCAGTTCCACAGTTCCGAAAGGGGTTTAGCCTACATGATACATTTTCTTGTAGGCCTAATGTTAATCCATGTGTAGGCCTACACTAGGCCTATTTATTTATATAGGCCTATTTAATTAAAGAAGTTTTAATAATACACACACAAAACTGTCTATTTTTCAATTGAGAGAATAGTCCGCTAAATTCACATGCATTTTTAAAATAGGGCCAAGTAAGCCTAAAGAGCATATTATTAGCTAATTAGCATACCATACATTTATTAAAATAATAATTAATATAATCTATAATAAATAATATCTAGGCCTACTTCTACAAACCTTCACCAATTGCCAGGCCATCCACTTCCTGTCAGGCTGCTTGGCACCACAATTGCTGCTTTCAGCTATATTTATTATTATTATTATTTTATTGAGTTATCTATCCATTGAGAGCTGTACTGTACGTGCTGTTTTTGATACCTGATGTGAGTTTTAATAAATATTTATAAACTGTTTATTCACTGATCATGTAAGGTTCTCACAAGACAGATTGACCTAATGGATGATGGTGTGGCATGAAGCAGCAGAACTTAAACCCGAATGGCTGCACTATTGAGAAAGGTAATAAAAGGGAAGTTCACTATCTAACACTTCTGTGCTTGTTTTCACACCTACCTGGGCTTTTTTATGCACCCCATACACAGAGAACATGCCGAGGGTGAATCTTCCAGTAATATGAGTTCAGACAGAAGTTGCACTTTAAAGATCCTATGGAAATGATTTAGAGTAATGTGTGAGAAATTGTTTGTGAATATGTTGGAGTAAATTTTAAGGCCGAAGTTCTAAAATGGTCCATTCATTTCTAAACATGACTTGAATTACAGTGATATGCCTTGCTGTTATTAAGGTCTGTATACGGGCAGTTTATAAACTTCGACACCTGGGACAGATGAGGGTTGGTGGCCTTCACTGCTTTCTCATGATGGATGAGAGTAAATTCTCACATAAGAGAAAGGTACAGTGAAAAATAAGAGTGTTTATTTATGTTTTTATTTGTTTATGGCAATAGGCATTAAACCATTAAGAAGTAAAGTTTTTTTTTTCCCAGTGAATAGCATGTTGGGATAATTAATTCAATGGCCAATGACCAGCGGCGTCTCCAGCAGATTTGCATTGGGGGTGCTGAGGGGGAGCTTGGTTATTCAGTGGGGGTGCTATGGAACTATATACCAGTATACGCACGCACGACCAAACACAATCACGCTGTTAAGAGTGCCTAATACACACACTGAGCAATACAAAAGTATGCCAGAATCGATCGTCTCAAAACAGCACGCACACACTGTATGTGCACACACTAACACACAGAGCGAGTCAGCGACAGAAACCTCATGCACCATCAGTAAGCACTGTGTGCACAGCACATGGAATACAGAATAATTTACAGATAAAGAATAAGGGTGAAGCATGAGAACAACTGTACCTACAACAACCTATAAGTAGGCTATGGGAATATATAGCACTACCTGGCCTAGTAATACAGCGCTAAATTATGAGACAAACCAAAACTGTACAACGTGACTGCCAAAACTGCAACAAACCATTCATGCCTATAGCACAGCATCTCCAGATAGGCCTATACATAAACAATGCTGCTGTCTCCCTCGCAAGCATCGAGTGCACAGCATGGTATACAGAATAATTTACAGATTATAAATAAAGAATAAGCATGAAGCATGAGAACAACTGTTACACAGGTAGGCTATGGGAATATAGCACTACCTGGCCTAGTAATAGAGCACAACATTATAAAACAGTGACTCACCATTAGACGTCTTCATAGGAGAACAATGCATCTGTTATTGTGATTGTTGGCAAAGGCATCGATGATTTCATCAGTGTCCAGATCTTTTGCCCTCCTGCTGTTTATGGTCAACAATACCAGGTTACTGGTCCGGGTGTCGCCACTGGTGTTCCTCAGGTACGTTTTTAAACGCCGGAGGCAAGAGAAACTCCGCTCGCAGCTTGCTGATGATACGGGAAGTGTTACTGATATACATAGCAGTTTATACAAGTCCACAAAGGCGTCCTTGTATGGGCTCATAAGTGACAGGAACTCCATGGTGCTGGTAATGGTGTGTCCTTGCTCTTCTTTTATTTGCAGCAGCCGACGGACCAGGTGTACCTCTGCAGCCAAGTTCTCTTCGCTTATTCCAAAAAACTGAGACATTGGCAGTATAGCTTGTTTGTCAAGAAAAGGTGTGTGTAGGGCTGAGGGCTGTCACACCCGACGGCACATCATTTGCGTCTGTTGACAAGCGTCTCTTCATTTCACTTAACAGGATAGAACGAGTGCTTTCGCATGTCCTCCATGGTGTCCTGATGCCTTCTCTCTATTGGGGCCTCGACTACAAAACCTTCCAAGTGTCGAGGTGGTTGTCTTTTCTTGTGCGGTAGGCTCTGTGCAGTGATGCCAGCCTTCAGGCACAGATTCTCTGCTCGCTCTCTGATATTTGTCCATGAATCCTCTGCGTTTTTTCGGAGATGGCAGTGATTACGGACTGGGCCAGGTTTCCTGCTGATTCTAGATCAAGATCGGGTGACTGCAACTGATCAGACATGAATTTAGTCACTCTGAACAGATCTTCAAAGAGGGTCAGATGGAGGACAAACTTCTCATCTATGATGGCACGTATAGCCCTTGCCTCAGCCTTCTTGCGTGGGTTTGACTGGCCGATAATGTCTTCCAGGGTAGCTCGGATGGACGGAAGAGCTTTCTTGATGGCACAGAGTGCTGAATACTGGCATGACCAGCGTGTGTCTGATAACCTGTTTAGCTCTACACGCTGCGCTGTCGGTTCAAGATCTTTCTGCTTTTTCATAAAAATATCATGCACAACGGATCCAGAGAAAAAAATATACAGCCTTTGGACCGTTTCGAAAAACTCAGTTGCAGTGTCCACATTGTTTACACAGTCCACCAACACAAGATTAAGCCTATGAGCGTGGCAGTGTATGTAAAGAGCACAGATTTCCTCCGGCATCTTTAAAGGCCTCCACCTCCAGCCAAAAGGCATCGATGCGGTGATCATGACAGAAACCTGCTGATCCCACATCCCCCTGTTTTTCCCCACTTTGGCATCTTTAGGTTTCTTCGGGGGTAGCTAGCTACTGTAGATTTGACTCCGACCTCGACCTTGTGCCTTCTCCTTGACCTTGTGAATCAAATGCATTGAACAGGGAGAGCTCCCTCGCCCCTATTGGACAGGTGCACATCTCCCACCCTATTACTAACATCATTGAATAAAATGGAAACGTCTGTCCCGCCAGTTAAAAAAAAAAAAAAATATATATATATATATATATAGGGCAGTGGCTAGTTCCAGTGCGAACTAGAATGGAGAAGTAAGACGCCTCCTTCCCTCCACTAGTCTGTGGGTCCACCTTGGGCAAGTGGTAGTACCCCCTAGCCCCCCTACCTGGGGTTACAGGTAAAAACCCCGATGGACCAAGACCTAAGAGGAAGAGAGACCCGGCCCGGAGGAAGCCCGGGGCCCTCGTCTGGAGCCAGGCCCAGACGGAGGGCCCGCCTGCGAGCCCAGCCCGAAAGAGGGGAAGTCGGGGAAGCCGGCCAACTGAAGGAGGCCTTCCAGGATATGTTAGCCCGGGGGACTCCAGAAGCAGTTGCAGGGTATCGGCTGGCCCGGAGGGCTTCGGCCGTGACCAAGGCAAAGCAGCAGGTGTGGGAGGAGTTCAGAGAAACCATGGAGAAGGACTTTCAGTCTGCACCAAAGTGTTTCTGGAAGACCATCAGACACCTCAGGAAGGGAAAGCGGGGAACCATCCAAACTTTATACAGCAAGGAAGGGACACTGCTGACCTCAACTGAGGAGGTTGTTGAGCGTTGGAAGGAGCACTATGAGGAACTGCTGAACCCGACTAATCCACCCTCTACAATCGAGGCAGAGCCGGAAGATGATGGGGGGTCATCGTCAATTTCCCTGGAGGAGGTCACTGAGGTAGTCAAACAACTCCACAGTGGTAAAGCCCCAGGGACTGATGAGATCCGTCCAGAAATGCTGAAGGCGCTGGATCCGCCGACCCAGGCTGGAGAGAGGATCCAGTTCACAGCGCGGCTGCAGCAACTTCGGCACATCCGACCGGCTCACAGTTCTCCCTTTTTTGAATGGCAGCGTCCTCCTAATAAAGGTGTCCGGGACACGGCTGGCGAGTGCACACTGATTGGTAACGCCCCAGTGTGTCAATTAACCTGTGCCCTTGCATTGACAGTTAAGCAGTTCCAAGTCCATTGAGAAGCAGTTTGTGTTCATCACTCCATACACAGCAAACATTTACAAAGTCAAACACAGTATAACCACGCCAAACAATCAATACCACTGCAAATGTACAAATTTCAATTTCACAAGACAAGTTTGCTGTCCATCACTGCTATACCATACAATCAATATCAGTCCAAGTGACACTCCTCCCCCACTTTCTCCACTGTCATCCCAGCAGATCCTTAATGTCCATTACACAACTTTCACAGATTAAGGATTTATTTCATTTTAGTGTCAGAGCACTTTATTTATTGATTGCTATCAGCATGTGCATTGCAAAAATTATATAATCAAAAGTCCCAAACTGGCATCGAGTCAAGATTGCTTTGTGAAAGTTAAGAGAACCTATCTAGACGTACGAAATAAGCCAGGTTTACTGCTGATTTGCAGTTTGTGATTAAAGGTTTCTGGTGTAAAACGGTATGCATTGTGAGTGACAGATGGGTGTCATAGCTAACCACAAGTGAAATGAAAGTGGTAGTTTTGTTTAAATGCTAGAAGAGATAATTTGTTATTTTGAAAACATTACATTTGACTGATACTATGCTTTGATTTCTGACATTTCTTTTGCAGTATAACCGTGGCAGGGTTGGTGCAGCTTGGCGCCACACCAAAAAATGGGTCTTTGGGATCTTAGAAGTGGGACGGAAGACACGAAGACCTATTCTCAAGATCGTCTGAGGACGGTCACGAAATGATCTCTTGTACTTAGGCAGTACTAAGTAGTCGTCCAGTACTTAGGCATATCAGGAGGGGCACAAGTATCATTACAGATGAATGGCGAGCCGACCGCAGGGCTTTAACAGAGGAGGGCTATGGTCAGCACACTGTGTGCCACAAGAGGCATTTTGTGGATCCAACACAAGAGCCCTCACCCAGAATTTGGAGCCTGCGTGGCAGACCCTCAAGGTGGATGTGTGCCACAATGGCAACAGGACAATAAAGCTTTTAAAGCAGCACCTGAAAGTCATTGAATGGGCATACTGGCTCGCCAGAAATCACCAAACTCGGATCACGGAACAAAGGATTACCATCTGTAATCAGGTTTGTCTAGTCCAGTGGCCGTCCACTTTATCTACTCTCAAGTACATGGGCATAGAGGTGATCAAATTTCCCCGGAGAGGAGAGGACATTAATTCTCTTCTCCTCAGATGTGAGTTATTTGGGATTTACACCTTAGGTACACTCTCACCAAGAGGCCTCAATGAGGACTTTAGTATCAGACCCTTCCTGTGACCTCCTGTCACCCACACTTTTTTTATTTTATTTACATTTGCATATTTTCAAATATTCATTTTCCCAGCTATAAGTTACAAATTGTGATTTTCATATGAGACTGAAAGCTACTGTTCTTTCTTTCAGCTATGAGCTAAAAATTGTGATTCTGAGATGTGAAACCGTGACTCTGATATGAGACCAAATCCTATGTGATTCACTTTCAGCTACCATATGAGCGACCAACTGTGATTCCAGTGTAAACCTACGCTATGGTAACCTTTTATATACTATATAGAGGCACCTCTAAGTTAGATCTAACCATTATAAGTATATGAGGGTCATTCAACCTGACGGTTTCTTACATTATGGTCTAAGATCCAATATATTTATGGAAGTTAGTCTTTTTTCTGAATGTATTTTTCTATATTTCGGTGTCTTCTATGATGACATGTAATCAATTGTCAATATGTCTCACCTGGGTCATCATGATCATGGTGACCAGGAAATGTTTGCATTTAAGACTTTGGCGCTATACCTATTTGTATGTATGTCTGAAGAAGAGCAGTGGCTCGAAACGTCACCAGAATACATTTATGAGAAAGGAGCTTTAGTGTGCAGATCTTCTATTTTTCTGTCTTTTGGATCCAGCACCTGCCTGAAAAGGTTTGAGTTGATGTGAACTTTTTATCGTCAAAAGCGTAATCATCGCAAACATTTGAATAGATTTCCTCCCTGTCTTTCTGTGACATTCGCTACCAGCAAACACTAAAAATACAGGTGCTCAGTTTATTAGGCTAGCCTATCCAATCATACAATGGACCACTCCAATGAATCTTGCACTTTTATTATTTAAGATTTACAGAATACAGTGTCCACACATGCATGCGCCATCTGACAAGAAATAGGCCTACTGAAATAGCCTAACATGCAGTGATCAACAACGGGCCCTGGTGAGAATGATGTCACTGCACACAAAATACAATACTGTTAAGTGTATTAATAAAAGTGTAAATGTCCAGCCATCCAACCAGCGTCAACAGTCATCAACAAATACATCCCTGTTTGTGTTACATGTCTGGTGAACAAGAAAAATACCCTTGATTGCTATAGTTCAAACTCATAAATCACCTGTTTGATATGCTCTTCAATGGTGGTGGTGTGATGTGTTTTTGGGCATGCTAGTGTGATAAGAGATTTTAACAGATCTTTAATTGTGTGTGTATAATCACGGATTGTTTTCCCCGTTCGAAAAGGTAGCAATGGACATCGATCCACGCTAAAGTAATCCAGGCCTTCGGTTGTCGTTTTCGTCGCAATGGCAATGGTGCTGTATTGTTCTGTGATTGACAACAACCCCCATGTCACAGAATATTCTGATATCGTTGGTAGACCTGCCTCCCGCAGTGTCTTGATCTGCACACTTTGCTGAGCTGAAATCTTGGGTCATCTTGCTGTAATCACAGTATTTATTTGTCGCTGGTTAAATGGAAGTTAAAGATAAAATAGCCTTTAGCCAATGTGTTGGATTATGGCAACACATTCATTCCTTGGTTTAATTCATATTGACACCCTAGATGATCTACACGGCTGGGGGTTGGGGGGTCTCCACATTCCAGCAAAGACATTCCTGCATAATAGCTCTTGCGCATTGAGACAATGGACCTCATTTATCAACGGAACATTGAAACTAGCGCAGATCTGATCACAGAAATGATGGTACTACGTCAGCGTTCACGTCTGTTTCATACAACATTCGTATGGTGCCAATCTCATCGTTGGCTACGAATGATCTGGCATGATAAATGTGGCAGCTGAAACCAATAGTACCGTAAATCCTCTAATAGTGGCCTGTATTCAATTATAGGCCGGGTCTCTTATAATGGCCGGGGGCACGGTCAACACGGACAAATACAGGCCGGCTCCCAATACAGGCCGGGTCAAAAAGTGAGGGGGAAAAAAGCTCTGGGCTTTACGGTAGTTTTGGTTGCTAGGCACGTTGTTTGAGGTGGTATTTGAAATTTAAAAAGAGCTTTTCAGTATGCTGCCAAACATTCTGGAGAGCAAGCTGCAAAGCACTTTGGCATCGACCCGAAGAGAATCAGATACTGGAGAAAACAGAAGAGAATCAGATACTGGAGAAAGCAGAAGGATGAACTGCGTTTAGCTGACAAGAAAAGAGCACGCCTAGCTGGTGGTGGGCGGAAGAAAGTTAGCTTGGAGCTAGAAGCTAAATGTTATATTGTTAATAGGTAAACTGGCTGTTTACATACCGGTAGGCCTGTTTGATTTTTTTTGGTGGATGACACAGAGCATATTTTTGGTTTGTGCAATGTTTTTGCAGTAAAAGTCCTGAAATTAAGGGATTATGTCCATGAGAGTTTAATTTTAAGAAATAAAGGCTTGCCTCTAATGTTGGCCTGCCTCCAATAAAGGCCTGACTCTCTGCAGCTCAGTAAATATAGGCCCCCCCCCCCGGCCACTATTAGAGGATGTACGGTAATTATATTCTGGCCTCGACCTTGCAGTTCAACATGGAGGAGACTAATACGACTAGCACGGCCAAGAGCATACAGCTAAAACCTGTGATAATTTAATCCCGTAAAATAGGATAGCAGTGTGGTTGCGAGGGGAGTCCGTAGGATAGGGTTAGGAATAGCCTCTCTCACCTCAGTGGTGAGATAGGAAGCCCATGGCCTACTTGATGACTGTCAACATGTTGTTAAATAGGTGACTGAATAAGCCTACTCATTACTTTTCATTTGTTAATTTGATTGCATGTAATCATGTCACCAGTAGGCTATAGCCATGGCATTGATCGATTGGTGTAAGATCAATTTCACTTTCATTGTAAGACTTGTAAGGCTGTCTAACAAGTAAGGCAATGCAAGTGTTTTTGTATAGCACATTTCAGCAACAAGGCAATTCAAAGTGCTTTACATGAGACATTAAAAGTATCAATCCCATTAACCTTGCTACTGCTCGTCTTCAGCATCTAGTTATTTTCCTGTCGGATTCAGAAATAAAACATGCAGAAATATCCTGTTTTAAACAGGATATAGTAGGCTCAAAATGAATGTGAAACTACTCTTACACCAAAAACCTGTTTACCTTGTTAATTGTAAACAATTGGGAAAAAAAAACACATTTATGTTAGGGATATATGACACATAGACGAGGCCTTAGCAAAATATATACATAGCCTAATATATTTTGTCATAGGGTAGGCTAGTGTTATGTGGCTGTGTCATGCCAAAATGTGTCCGCTTGCCAAAAATCTCAGTATTCGTAAAAGGCCCCAGATAGAGTACCACAAGACAACTGTTTGGGAAATTAGCATTACATTAACATTACATTTAATGACATTGAACAAAATGCAAAAAATGACAATTACAAGTTCATTGACGTAGGCTTGGGCTTTTATCGGAGGCTTGCTCCATACCAAGAGCTAGGTTATTGAACAGTGTGTTACCCGATGTTTAATTGGTAGATATATATATGTTCGTCAAAGTTTAATTACATCCAGAAGGAGAACAAATATGAGTTTGAGAAGAAGGTACTCATCTAATATCATGCTATGTAGCCTGGCCTTCATAGAATGTGTGAAATTTGATGATCTAATGATCAGACTTGTCTTAATTTGCCACCTGGTGGTGGTGCATCACTGAAATGAAATAACGCCCGGCTGAAATCCCATGGGATTTCACCGTGAAATCCCACTATGGTGAAATGCTGCAGCACTAATAAGTGCTAGATATGTATATGTATATGCAAGCAAATATATTAGCCTTTTAATGCCCTGGGGGATATCCCAGAAAGCGGGTTTAGTGAAAACTATTTTTGCTAACCCTGAGATTGAATTGAATTGAGAGTTTTCACTAACCCACTTTCTGAAATACCCCACAGGTTCATTAGTTATAGTATCCATAGCTGAGATCCTATTATTGATAGACAACAAAGGGAACTGTTAACATTAGCCCCCAGTCAAAAGTGGTATCTGACCGTCTTGCAGGAAGTCTGACTGGAATTTCCCTGGTCAACCATCAATAG
The DNA here is from genome assembly GCF_949987555.1 of Borostomias antarcticus. NCBI lineage: Eukaryota > Metazoa > Chordata > Actinopteri > Stomiiformes > Stomiidae > Borostomias > Borostomias antarcticus. The sequence continues at coordinate 30,218,912 of NC_140236.1, forward strand.
TCTCACACACAAGAAAAAATATATAATTGTATATGTATTTTTAAATGATTGGTCAGTTGTCTGGATCCTTGCATTTTTGCTATATCTGAGAGAGAGAGGGAGAGAAAGAGAGAGAGAGAGATGTGAACAGGGCCTGATGTTAAATTAAAATTGTGCCTGTTCAGACAAACAGATCTCTATGCACACGCAAGCTTCCCTCTTGCTTGTGCCCCAGGCAAAAGCCCTTTAACAATGCCTTACTGTCTGAAGTTCTTTACCTAGCAATATCTTGCAGTGTCTTCTCTCAGTTTAACAGTTTTAAAGTGTACATCATAACCTTTTTCGAAGTCGCATCTCAGATGATTTTGACTGTAAATGTCAGCATTGTGAGCAAATATTGTGTTTTTGCTCTAGACATGGTTGTTTGTGAGTAATGTAGCATGTTGACCCTGGGACCTTCCTTGAGCTGGGAAAAAAACATACTGTAGGGCAAGTGCTTTCCACAATAATCTGCTATGGAGCTGCATGTAACTGTTCAAGCTCATCTCATGTTGACATTAACCTTGCATTAAACCTAGCATTAAATTGCCTGACCTGCCCCCCCCCCCCCCCCCCGATATTTAGGTGTTTTCACCATTTTCGTCTTCAGCATCTAGTTATTTTCCTGGCGGACTCCCAAATAAAACATGGAGAAATATCCTGTTTTAAACAATTGGCAGAACTTTTTTTCCCACAGTTTAAGCTACAGTATGCCATCGATATGCTCTCCATTTCAATATGTGCTTCAGCAACTTAAACAGCTTGTACTCCTCTCCCCCTATACTGGTAAAACCACTTTAACCAGCTGGGGATACAACTTAGAATTAGAAATTAGATACACAACCCAACAAACCGTCACAGATAAGTAAAATTGCTATTTTTATACTTGTTTGTTTACCTACGGTAACTCTATACTCTTCATCCTGTGTGTTTAATGAGCAAACAGCCTCAAGGTGCTTAGGGGAGATTTAAGGATACCTGTACCTGCCCAGCTTTTATTTGTGCTCCATATGCCTTGCAATACTCCCTGGCATGTAGGTACAGCCTGCAGCCACATTCCAAGAAGACTGCCGCCAACCACAACAAGCTAATTGTTCCACAGGCCGTAACGCTTATTCCAAGAGACGCAATGTGCAAGATTGCTATCATCCGCCCCCCTTGCAAGAGGCAGGGAGACTGAACAGTGTAGCCTACTGTATCTACTGCTTCACAAGATGCAACCTCTCTTTCCTTATCTGTCACTCTCTTTTTCTCTCTCCTCACAATGTACAGTCCACTGTAAAAAATTCACGTTAATATACAGTGGATTTATGACAGTATCTTACTGTATATCATAATAATTGTAAAATACGCTTAAATAGCCATCCCTCACATGTAAATGATTCCATTTATCAGCATATAACAGTATTTTACCAATAACTGATGATAACTGTCATTTAACAGCATATAACCATATGCCAGTCACGGCTAACACTCCGGGAATTTATAATGGAATGTGGCCTCACGGTGGACACCCCACAATGGTCTTTCTAGACCTTTGAAGCCACCCACATTTCATTTGGTTTGACCGGCTTGAAATCACGTATCACATCAACACTCGTTTGTCCTAATTTGACCTCGAGGGATAGGAGGAAGACTTAATTCAATTGCGGTAAGTAGGATCTAGGTAACAAATTGCAAATGCATGGATAAGTTGGCTCCTAGGATAATGTAACGTGTTGCAGTTCACCTAAACTACTCTAGTTATCATGCGAACATTAGCAAGATAGATAGGCCCAAAACCACAAAGAATGGTTTGCTCCTGCTAATAGCTCAATATTTTGCACAGCAATTGCAACAGCAATCTGCTCCAGTTTAGCATGATATCCACAAAATATGTTGCTCTAATGATATGCCCATGATTGCACTTAGCCATGTGGTAAATATTGGCTTTGTGCCAAGAACACAATATCCACAACAATGGCAGAGAGAAAGCGCAAATATAAATTCAATAATGGGATCTTTCTCCAGTGTTTCAAGCTTTTCTCAATATTTCAGGACACAGATTGGTTCATAATGAATACGACAGACCACACTTTTTTGCAGAAAATATAAGTTCTGTTTTTTGCTGTGCATCACAGCATGGTTAAACTTATTTTTAAATCTCCCTTCTTTTGCCCTTATATCATTCAATATCATTCAAACCTCACACATTCTGAGGAGAGACAGAAGGAGAGAGCGCACACTGACTGCTGCAGTTAATACCAGCTTTTCAAAAGTGGTATTTGCATCTCTCTAACCGCGTGTGGCAGTTAGCTCATGGTCTTTGTGGATCAGACGCAAGGCTTATTTGGGGCAATTTTGCATGGAATTACCTAATTTACATACATTCAAATGAGCCTGGCGCAGCCGTGAAGCTATTTGCTCATCGGTACTTTTCACCCTTTGCGTGTACTTTGTGGATTGGCTGCTTTTTTTGTCCTGCAAAAGCTGTGCAATCCTTTTGTGGATTTAGCCCATAGTGTACTAGTGCTAACATTAGTAACTGTACTAGCAATAGGGGGTTGATAACTCGCTCTTGGCTAGGGTGATGGTGCTCACAGTGGCAATGGAGGGTGATGCTAGCTAGCGTTAGCGGGGGTCTAAGGGTTTATCTCGATGACATTATGAGTGTCAGACACTTCATTTCCTGCATTCTAGTGAATTTGCACCAATTTGTGATTTATGCATCAATGTCCTGCTACTCTCATCATGAATTACGGAAATAATTATTAATAATTACAGGACCTCAAGGATTTTTTATTAGCAACACTGTAGTAGGCTGTTTAGGCAGGGTGCTGGCTCCAAACCCTTTTGTGAATGTGAATGTGCTAACAGTTTTTATCTTTTCTGTGTGCCCCTGCCAGGAGTCGGAGGGCCAACCCCCCGTGAAGCACGGCAGTTGACTAATAGCGGGAGAAGGATTCCCTGCTTTCAGTTGTTTGGACCAAGAGTTTTCTTTTTGGTTTTTGCCCTCAATAAATGCAGCCTTAGTGTGGACTAACATCAACCCCGGGTTTGTGTGCATGTAGTTACATGTTTTGTGTGCAATTTGTATGCTCTTATTGAATGGCTGCACAAAAAAGCCATCACGTCATAAGTCATTTTTCCACTGTCATGCAGGTAACATTTACATAACCAATCTAGACTCTTACTATGTTCTTGGCACTATTTTAATTCAGCATTAACATGGATCGTGATGCATTTTAATATAAACAGTAACATGCTGTAAAGTTATTGTAAAAAACTGTTACCCTACTGTCATATACTGTAATCAAATATACAGTAATACTGCTAAATGAAAATCCAACTATTCCACAGTCAATATACTGTAATCCAAAAATCTGTATAATACTGTAAAATAAATTACACAGTACATTTACTGTTATTTTGCAGTGCCATTTTTAAAGTAATATACAGGTTATGGGCATGTTTTCATTAATGCAATGGAGATGATTGTAACAGGAGAAATAAGTCAGACCTGCATGCACAGTCTATAGAGTTTTCCAGCAGGGATATATTTGTGTCAGTGTCAAGAAAGGGGTATGTACAGGTGAAACATAGCATATGACAGCACTTGTCTCGGTTTGTTCTAAAAACATACAGTAAGTTCTGCACCTGTCAGAAAAGAGAACATGTTTAAGTGCAACACTTTTTCAGCACTCTGACAAGGTTTCTTTCAAAAGCGGGAGCAGAGACGCCAGCTGGTGGTGCTGCAAATTCAAAAGGGAGACAGGCGTAAGCTGCCAACGGGGACACATAAATTAGCATCCTGAAAGACACCTCCTAGATTTACTTTCCAACTGGGAGGCGTAAAACCTCGACAGAGGTCAGTGTTCTATAAATGAGCCCCCTGAAATATATCCCCCCATCCTCCCACCCACTGCCAAACATTCATAGTGAGGGCATCCTCCTTGGGAATAGCAGCTTGTTGGAAGAAACAAATGAGGAGTTTGAAATCTCTGGCAGGTGGGTTTTGCAGCCAATCAGCCGGTAGCCTACTGTAAGAGTTTAGTTCCCTGGTGACACTTCAAAACAATACATTTATTTACATTGGTTAATGCATTAGTTTACATTAACTAACATTGGCCTACCTCTATTGGTCTATCTATAGGCCTATCTATAGAAACATTAATAAACATGCTCATTTTTTATGTGCATCAGCCATTTTCTAACTGTCCAATTGCTATGATCCATACAAAGGAATTCCATGGATCTTATATGTAGCACTTTTAAGTTGAAAGCAGGTCTTGGCAGGTAGGTCAACTCCGCAGTAAGTCAACACAGGTGTGGACGTTAAGGGTTGGGAGAGGATAGGCAGATGAGAGAAATACAAATGGTGGGTATTTTCTCACTTTAGAGATATGAGGCTTATGGAATGCTTTGATATGAGATTTGTATATATATATTAGGATTCTTTAAAATTGTTCCATAATCCCCAAAAAATGTAATGTCACAATAAACTAAATTTATATCCCTTTGTGAGTGACTGTATGTGTGTGTTTCTTTGCGTGTGTGTAGTAGAACACCACATAGTTATGTATGTGTGTGTGTGTTTTTGCATGTGTGTGTGTAGCAGAATACCACATAGTTCTGTATGTGTGTGTGTGTGTGTGTGTGTGGCAGAACACCACATAGTTCTGTATGTGTGTGTGTGTGTGTGTGTGTGTGTGTGTGTGTGTGTGTAGCAGAACACCACATATTTCTTCAGACAGCTTGCAGCACCTCCCTCTCAGTAGTCCTTTAGCACAGATATGCGCATAACCATAGCTGACCTAAAAAACAACATATTTTCAACATTATTTTTGATAGGTTTATGGGGACAAGATGAGATACTGTTAATGACCAATGTGAGTTCAACAGCTTGTTCTCTACATTTTTCACATCAGCGGGCCAATTTAAACAGAGAAGCAAGTGAATCTGGTCTTTGGCAACCGCTAAGTTACCCCTCTTCCCTGATCTATCTCTCTCTGGCTCTTCACCGAGGTAGGGAGGGTCATCACATAGAGATAAGGGCAGACATACCAGACACCTAACGCCCTGCTTCTGGCATTCATTCCCTGGCCTATCTCATTGCCAGTATTCTCATGGTTTCACATTACCGAACTGGTGATATCAAACGTGTACATTTCTAAAGGACGTTAAAGGAGGGTGTGCCCAGTCTGAGAGTTAACAGTATAACATCAAGGTGAGACAAAGATGAACAGGTAACCAAGTAGAAAGTTCAAAACATCAACGTAGAAGTCTAGCATAACATTCAAACATAGTTAATCTCTGTTAAACAGACCATGGCCGCTAGTACACAGGTTACACAAACCAGTTTGGAGCTCCTTGTAATCCATTTCGGAGCCTCTATCAACAGAACCGGGGCTCAGTTATTCTACTGCAACCTTAGCATTTGGGAAAACATTCAAGGACATTAAAATAATAGCAGTAATGCTGGGGGCGGTGCATACTTTCCCTGTCCAGAAGGATAATCTGCCGGACAATGTTTGTTCTGTTACAGGATCTTATACAGCATGACTGTGTCTGTGTGTGCAATGTGTGTATGTATGTGTGTGTGTGTGTGTGTGTGTGTGTGTGTGTGTGTGTGTGTGTGTGTGTTTGCAAGTGTGTGTGTGTGTGTGTGTGTGTGTGTGTGTGTGTGTGTGTGTGTGTGTGTGTGTGTGTGTGTGTGTGTGTGTGTGTGCGTTATGGACTGACCTTAGCTAAGTTCAGGCTGCCTGTGAATATAACGCTTGTATTACGGAGTTAGTCTCACCGCTCTCCTTGGGCACAGCTGGAATCACAAAACACTTTGGCCTGGCTGTTCTTAGCTCTGAGCTGAGTTTTTGCACCAAGTCAACCTGCTATGAAAGCAATGATAGCAATGGTTATACCTGGGGTTGGCACTATCAGCCCAGTAGTTCCTCAGTATGCTTGCTGGTTTGTGTTTGTGACAGTTTCTTGTTAAATTTTTATGGAGTTCTCTCTTTCTCAATGAGAGAGGAAGGTATCTTGCTCTTTAATCCTAGCCTTGTGAGACTGTGAGCTTGAATGTGAGCTTGCGAAAGCAGGATGGTGTCACCAGGCTACATTTATCCACCTCACACGTTCTTTTGATTATAATGGAAGCAGCCATTTTCTTTTCTCTGCACAGAGGCATCTTCCATCTGGACTTGCATTCTGATTGACTGTGCTGAAGTCCAGGGTTTGAGTGCCTAAAATGGCATACTTTATGACATATGAGAAAATTCCTGCACACTCGGGGGTAAAATGGAGTCCAGAAGACTCTATAATCAGCCTCTCAGAGCAAGTAAACCCTGGACTAAGTGGGGCATCATGTCTGGGATACGTGCTCCCTATCTCACAAAGACATCCCTACTGGCAGTGAGCCATAGAGGGATATCAGAGGCCTAACTGTGTGTGTGTGTGTGTGTGTCTGTGTGTGTGTGTGTGCTTGTGCCTGTGTGTGTGTGTGCGTAGGGCCATACTTTCTGAACGTGAGTGTTTATCCATGCAGATGCACATCTGTTTGTGTGTGTGTGTGTGTGTGTGGGTGCGTGCATGCGTGTGTAGTGATTTTGGAGCAGTCAGCAAAGGACGTAAAAAGAGGGAGGGTAGGAAGCTCATAGTCTGGTCCACGTAATGATCTCCACCTGTTAGTGTGTCAGACGGCACTATGGGCCAATCGATCAGAGCTGAAGGGAGGGAGTGGGGCAGGGCCGGGCCCCAAGCAAGCCTGTCAGACGACTGGGCGGGGAGATGGATATGCCTCCCTGACATGTTACAGGCTATGAAGGCATGCAGATAGGGTGAGAAAAGGGGTCTAGGGAGAAACCCTAATCAGACTTTCTAAAAGCTGCATGCGACGGTGTTGAAAAATGGCGGGAGAGTACACCCATCTGTTTTAGTTTAGTGCCAAGAGCTTTTGTACACAGGAAGACTTAACTATGATGGGGCATACTCAAGCTCAAAATCTTTATTGTCCCACTAGGAGAAATTGGTTTGTAGACAGGTAAATGTACCTGTTTTAAAACATAAGACTGGGGGAGACATAGGAGGCTAGGAGGCATGAACATAGAATAGAACAATAAACAAAAAACATAGAAGAATAAACAATAATAAAGAAAGAAAGAAAGAAAGAAAGAAAGAAAGAAAGAAAGAAAGAAAGAAAGAAAGAAAGAAAGAAAGAAAGAAAGAAAGAAAGAAAGAAAGAAAGAAAGAAAGAAAAACAGATAAATGTAGGCAGCCTACCAAAACTAGTGGGAGGCTTTTCCTTATTAAGCCTGTCGATTGCTACAGAGACAAAGGAAACCTTATGTCTTAGGGCCTGTGCACACGATTTTTTTGGTCTTTCATGATGGTCACCATGTCAGGGGATCACAGTTGCATAAATGATTGCTGCGTCGTGGCTGGGACACTGGCAACACTACACGAATGACCGTGACAAATTATCGTATGCTGTCTTTCATAACTATGCATTGCACGAGTTAAGGTAGTCTGGTCAAGAAATTGTCAGTCATGGAAGAAGCCATAGGCGATTTTACCCTCTGAGAGTAGGGGGGGCAACATTTTGACGTGAGAAAAAAAACAAAACAGTTCTGCCGTCTCGTCCCATCTATTTACAAAGAATACCAGTTGTGAACAGTATGCTAATAAGAAATCCGTATGACAATTCAATATGTACAACGCATCAAACTTCATCTAGACACCACGAGCATGTCAATATGACTTTATGACCGAGCACTAGGCCATACCCAACATCAAACTGCAACTGCCTGCTGGTGCTAGCTTCCTCGCCGATGGTGATGTTGCTAGTGCTAGTGCTAGAGCTCTGATAGCCTCTGGAGCACTTCTGCATTCGATTGCACCTGCTGCGCTGTCATTTCGAGTGGTAGCATTGCCAGATTTTATTTTATGAAGAAGTGGTAAATTGTTTTTATAGCTCTTTTTGTCATTATGAGCAGGTTGGCTAGTTCTAGCTTGTTGAGCATCTGAGTACAGTCAGATCTCATTCTTTTCGACGGACGAGTTGTGCCATTAGTGGATTATGATATATATTTTTAAAGGTAGCCTAGTTTAAGTAATAAATACACTTTTAAATTAATGATGATCTAACACAAACTGGTACAAACCACAATTATGTATTTAATAATTGTGTTAATTAGTAAAAGAAAAAAAGTTTTTTTTTTTTTTTTTTTTTTTTTAAGAATCTGAGCAGAGTTGGGCTGTCCAATCAGGGGGGGCACTTGCCCCCCCTGCCCCCCCTATAAAATCGCCAATGGAAGAAGCACCGTATTCAAGCTTTATTTATACTCCAAATTACAGTGACGGGTGTTGTGCCAAATAATTACGACTCCCCCTCACTATCCTTGAGTTATCTTTTGACTGTCGAAACCATGATATGAAGGTTACCACTACTAGGGTATATCTGCCTCATTAAAACTACAGTTGATACAGTTGAGGTATTACGTTTTCACCTGGGATTCATTCCTTTTTATCTACCGACTCAGTAGCCTACCATCCAGTCACCTAAAGATGCAGGCTAACCACAATAAATGTGAGGAGGGATAAATAATAGGTTATGACTTTATATGAATGTAGGCCTATGACTTGTAAACCATTAGCCTATCGGTACTTATTCCAAGTGCTCTCGTAGTTCATTATAGTGGATGTTACTGTATAGCAGTAGCCATAGGTTTGCATTGTGATGGGGTCATCTTAAAACCTAAAATAGCCTCGCTTTTTGTGATAGGTTGCTCCTCTTGTAATCTGGTCTTTACCTAGTGGTAGAAACTATAAACACTCGTTTTGTCAGAAGAAGAGCACAGATCAAACTGAACGTGAAGGGGAGTGGAAATCTGCCAGGGAGTCGGATTTCGGCACAAGTTTTGGCGCACAGAGTCAAAGATGAAAAATAAAATGAAGGAAAAACGATTGTGGACCCGTTCCTGGATGTCACGAAGAGGACAGTATGGGCTGTCTATCCTTCAAGGAGAACTTGAGGTAACGGATGTGTTAACATGTAAAGAACACTGTCGTCCTATTGGTCACCATCAAGGTATGTTGTAGGCATGGTTGCAGGAGATGTCAGACTAGGCAGGAAAATACAAAAGGTTCTAACATGCTAGACTTTTCATCAGGATGTCGTAGGTCGCCCAAGACGCCAAATCGCTGATCTTCGATTCCACACTACAAGGCTTTTCGTCGTTCCCAACGTTCAAAATCGGGCCCGACGCTGGACACTTTGTCTGCAACAAAAAATTGGCCCAAAATCGGACGGAACTTGTGTAGTCTGCACAGGCCCTCAGTCCTCCTAGCAGGCACCCTAAAACGACAGCCAGAAGGCAGGAGCCTGAACCCCTTCCTCAGGGGGTGATCAGGACAATCTAAAATTGCGTTAGCCATTCTGAGGACCTGGTTGTGATAGATGTCCAAGGGCTGGGCCTGACTCATCCGAGAGATCTTGTTTGCCACTTTAATGAGGCTCTCAAGTCTGTTCTTGTGGGACTTACACTGTATGTGTCTTTAAGATACTTTGAGTTTAGTTTGTTGTTTTTTTCCCCTCAGTTTGACCTGCTCATCAATTGAATCATATTGATTGCCAGGAGCATAAGACATGAATCTGTCTTAAGCAATTTCAAAAACATGCCATGACATGCCAATGAATCATGCGTACGTTTTCTGAAAGACACAGTTAAGATTATTTTGGCATGCAAGTCAGGAACATACCTGTGCTGTATGTGTATGATAGTGTTTATCCATCAATCACATGTTCGGATTGAAGAGCTAAAGTAAAGACCAGGCCAAATGCACTGCGATAATACAGTGTACACATAAATCATTTAGTGCCAGATATCCTGGAGATCCGACATCTCCAAGGGATTGGAGGAGGAGGCCAAGACAAGACTGTGATACAGATTTTTTTATTTATGTATTTATTTATGTATTTAATTATTTATTTAATAAATAAATAAATAAAACACCTAATGACGCTCCTCTTGACACATGCATATAGTACATGATGGAACATCCAATAGTGTCTAGCTGAATTAGACTGAACCTACAGTATGAGCATCACTGCACCATTCCAGATATGTTCTTAACTCTATAACAGTTCCTGAGTGTTGAGAAGGGGTGCATGTACTGTATGTATGTGAGTATTACTATACATACAGTATCTACTGTATACAGTCTGGATATATGTACTGTATGTAGATATTCTATATTTTATACATGCTGTAGGTATGGATGGATGTATATTCCTTAACTCCTTTTCATGCTTGTTCACTACTATGTATTATTCTGCCTTTCCAACCTTTGCTGAAATTTTCCACTCTATCTATCTATCTATCTATCTATCTATCTATCTATCTATCTATCTATCTATCTATCTATCTATCTATCTATCTATCTAGAAAAAAAAAGAAAGAAAAAAGAAGATGGCTGACATAAGTCACAAAACACCAGTCTCTGTCACCTCTACATAAAAGGTCCATGGGGATGAGCAGGCTGATTCCCTCACAGGTTCATTTCACTGGTAGTATTGAAAATCTCCAACTGAAGATAGGAAGCCTGTAGTGGAATTGATTGGATGTCAACTAGCAGAGTAATAGCTTTTTTCTCCATCCACATTTTGCATAGAAAACACAGATGTCCCCCTTGTAGGAAGACAGACTGATAAAGCATCGAGTGCTAGGATGATCAATGATCCAAGAATCTGAGAAAATTAATTTGCAGAACGTCCAGCGCTGATCGAGTGTTTGACTATGCTTTGGCATACTGTAGGAGGAGACACCTCTAACACCAGTCCTCAGTTCAAGGTGAACGCATGACAGGTACAAACATTTCACATTTGCATTTACATTTTTGTCATTCACCAGCCGCTTATATCCAAAACGAACGATATTCAGTAAAAGCCCCAAAAAATAAATAATAATACATACTCCCTGAGGAAGACGAGTTATTAAGTTGTGTAAGTGTTAGTAAACACAAATAAGGATAAAACAACTGCAAATAAGATTTATGAACTTGCAAGCAGCCACTTTAAACCAACTAGCACTTCTTTGCACTGCAAATGTTTGGAGTTGTTTTTCTCCACTGGGCTCTGTATCCCGCAGTCAAACAGCACCAGATTAATTTTGCTCAATACAACTGTGCTTGAGAGTTAACAAGGCAAGAGGGCAAAGCAAATTAAAACTGACTTAATTTGATAGGTGGAGAACACTCAGAAAACATTAGAGCAGAGCTCAAGAGCTATCAGAGATGATACTTCTTCCAGTATGTTTAAAAAAACCTGTAATGACCCTGGAGATGAGCATTTTTCACAACACGACAGCTCTTGGCTAATACAGTACCAAAGCCACTCTATTAGTAGACAGTGTGATTATGCATTTGTAATGAAGCGTCAAACTTTTTAGTCATCCACCATGGAGCCAGTACTCCCATCAAGCATTGACACAGAGGCCTATTTCAAGCAGAGGCTGGATATAATTATTTAGTGTCTCCCAATTGATAAAATGTGTTCAAAAATACAACAAGCTTATGCTGTGTCAGGTGTTCTGACTGTCAAGAATGACAGCACCTTCAGGAGTAATTTAGTGTAAACAGAAATGTGGTAATGGCTATGGCCCAGCTGAGGGGTTGCCATTTGTTTTGATGCATGTCTCCATTATGTCGTATCTCTCATACTTCAGGGTAAACGGTTACACTGTGCTTCAACGTCTATGGCAGTACAACACGGCGGGTTATTTTGGGTGTTAAGAATGTATGTAACGTTAGTGCTTGAGACTGAATTGGATGGCTGGCTTTGACAGCTAAGAGATACCCAAGAGTGTCACTTAAAACCACATAGTTTACAGCTGAGCAGAAACACACATTTGTGTTTCCCTTGCATTGTCCAGGTAAGACCTATCACTTGAAAGCACTCTCACACCTACACTACATTACACATGCTGTAAATGCTTCATATTGGCATTTTTGTCATCTAACCGTCTAGGTGTAAGTGCATCTAACACAATTATATACAATCCTCTCAAATTACACACAATTTACACCGCTTGCTGTTCCCAAGCCAAGAAAAGATTTGCGCAAGCTAATTTCCCCTGAACCGATGCCAGACCATGCTTTCAAAGACTGATGGAACTGTGTTATGAGGTGTGCAGACCTGTTTGTCCTGTGCTTGCTTGTTTCGTCGTGTGTGCAGTGAAGGATGACTGAGGCAACCAGAAGCATAATCATTAGGAGAGGCGTCCCATGCTGTGAGCAGTCATGTCCTGGCTGTCCTCAAACCCTCGGATGGGATATTGGAATAATTAGCTTCCTGTTGTTGTGTGAGAAGAGTACAGTATCTGTATAGCATGTTTTCATTAATTCTTCAAAATAACCAAGCTAGTTACTTATTTAGTGTAGTGTTGGCTGGTTAATGTGTAAAATACGGCACTGGTTTGATCACTAACAGCTGCTCTCTGACTTGTGCATTGGATTGAATGAGGAACGTGGAGTGTAATGAAGCAGGAGAGTTCCTGATTTGAAGACATACAGTACAATGGGATTTCGGCTTTGGTGGGAATCAGGCGTTTGTGGAACCGGAGGATCCTGAAGAAGATGAGTTCCCTAAATGTACAGTCACTATTGATCAGCTGTGTTCATTAACGCACTAGCATGGGAAACTACTATAACTATATTATTCAGGTGGGGTTTGCTATACAAATCCATAACACAATGCTTTTCCTCAAAATAATGTATGTTTTATATAATAATAATGCATTTTTATCCACATCTCTGAAACACTTGGTTTAGGAATTTGATGGCACAGGTGTGTTTAGTGAATGTTGTGATTCATCTTTCACATTCAACCAAGGAAATGGGCATGACAATGATTAAATGTATTTTACTCACTTAGTAAGTAATCATTTCCTATAGGCAGTGACTATTCTTATGGCGTCCAGAAGTACTGATTTAAAACTTTTTAGCCATACATACCTTATATTTGGGTTATGGTTAGGGATAGGGTTATGGATAGGGAAACACACACACACACAAATTAAACTATCGCCTACTTGGCACTCACACAAACAGCCCTTTTTGCCTTCTCGTCAACTTCCTTGTGTTCACTTGCAGCAACCAAGCAATAAAGTCAAATTAGTCTATAATTAACCACAGTGTTTGATGCTAATGATACAACTATCATGGGCTTAGATGTGAGTTTTAATTAATAACTTTACCAACTTCATTGCTGTTTAGATGTAGCGACGGCACTTTAAATGTTCAGAAAATAAATCCTGGAAGCTGAAGTACTCAGGGAGGCCTCATATGTCCCACTGAATCCCTGGCGATACATTACAAGGTGCCGTGTTTAGTGCTCAGGCACACTTACCAGAACTTTTCAAAAGGACCAAGTGATTGGTGGCCTGTCAAGTATAATTGTCAAGCCCTGGGAGATGTCAATGTGTTTTGTGTGATGTGACCAGGGTAAAGGGGTGTGTGTGTGTGTGGGGGGGGGGGGGGGGGTGTGCGTGTGTGTGTGTGTTGAGGCTGGGGGAACACCAACACCTGAAGAGGACAGAGGATAGTAAAGTAATGAAAAGAGAGAGAGAGAGAGAGAGTGTGTGTGTGTGTGTGTGTGTGTGTGTGTGTGTGTGTGCAGCACCATACATCACATTGAGACTAGGCAGGGGCTTAAACAAATACCAACTCTAGGTGACACTGACAGGCCTAGCTAGACAAAAGCACATCACAATGTACTCAGAGCTCACTGTGGGCAGCAGGCACTCTTCCTTCCTGCTTTCGTTCAGAGCAGACGCTTTTGCTGCTTGCTCCTGCTCTTGGATTTTGTAATTGCCTTGTATTTTGTATGTCGTATTGCATTTTGTATGTCGCTCTTTCTTCCTTTTTATGTGTTATTTGTATTGTGAAGCGCTTTGTGCATTCGTGCTTTGAAAGGCGCTATATAAATAAAGTTTACTTACTTACTATGACACAGCATTAGGCTGAGAGAGAGAGAGATCCTAGACTCTCAGTCTCTTAGAGAGAGAGAGAGAGAGAGAGAGAGAGAGAGAGAGATCCTAGACTCTCAGTCTCTTAGAGAGAGAGAGAGAGAGAGAGAGCTGTCAACGTTAGCGCTTTCAGTCTAATTGGGGATAATCTTCAACACAGGACTGACTTCTATTTTTTGTGATTCACATTTGAGAGAAAAAGTTGAACAGTTGATTACTCTGTGAAAATATAAAAGAACAAAGTCAACAGACACAGGGACTGAATAATATTCAGGAAGGAACACAGATGTAAGCTATTAAATGAAGGGAATTCAAGAAAATTATTACAGAGCACATGTACAGAAAGTGGGATATTTGATCCCCTTATCAAACATATTCACACAGCTAAATACAAATGTGTATATGTGAAGTGCACTTAAATGCCAATATTAAGTGAATATGTTGAATTAACCTGGATAGATTTGAATAACTGAGTTGGAAACAATTATGTTTCAATAAAGGGATGAACAGGACAATTAGTACAGTATAATAACTGGCACAAGCACAGTGCGGGTTTCTCCTCTACTCTCAGTTTGAATCCAGATTCCTCTTATACAGTAACAAGCTGGAACATACAAACAGTTTGTAATTGAATAATTGAATTACAGTTAGAACATGCTGAACTTGAACGGAGGCTCACCTCCAACATTTAATTGTTAATTAAAGAAAATAGACAACTGGGTGATTGCAATGGATTTTCCCTCGGTGAAGAACAACATAATGTTTTGCCAAGAGTAGAGGGAAATCAATCAAGCTTCACAGAAAATGTTAGCCTGCAACTGAGTTGTAGTGAATGTCAGCAGATTCAGCTGGCATGAATAATGGTCTTACCATATTCACCGAAAGGCACAAATGAAAAGATTTGTTGATAAAAACAGAAGTTGTTATTGCCACATTTCAATACAGCATGTTCATATCTTTTTACTCCATGATACAGCTGGTCCCAAATAGGAAAAAATGAGGGATGGAGGGCCCTGAATTGTCAATTTTACTGTAAAAGCAGGAACCCAAAGACAATTTATCTCATTCCAAAGAATGCAATCATGTCACTACTTGAAGATTTTATATCTGTTAATGTTATATCAGTCACACGTCCTCCATCGGTTGGTAGCCTAACATCGGGCCTGAATGGGATTGAGATCAAATTAAACCATACAGAAACGATTCGAAATAACAAGAAATTAATCTTTACGAGGATACCACAAAGATTGCTGTCTCTGACCCTGGAACAAGTTAAAGACATTGTCCAGACATTCTCATTCCGATGTTTCCTTAATGCCCATGAGAGCTGACTCCATTTGCTCTTTGTCCATTCAGCAGATTCCAGCCCATTTTCCCATCGATTTCCCCCAGCAAACGCCCTACAATCTTAGCTCCCCAAGAAGAGCAAATTAAAATGCCACAGTGTGTGTGTGTGTGTGTGTGTGTGTGTGTGTGTGTGTGTGTGTGTGTGCGTGCGTGCGTGCGTGCGTGCGTGTATGTGTGTGTGTGTGTGTGAGGGCTTACTGTACAGTAGGTCTTCAAACACAGAGAGTAGGATTGATGACTAGGGAGTCAGAGAAGGAACGATGACTAGAGAGTAAAATCTTCTTCATTGTTTTTTATTCACATTTTGAATAGCAGAAATTAGAGCATTTTCTTGGCTTTTAATACTGTGCCCAATACTAAAATACTGAGTGGGTTTTTGATATTGTTCCTGAAGTTGTTGCCATGTTTGACTACCTTGCCTGTCAAAAAGGAACCAATGCACTGAGCCGAAAGGGCAAAAACCACAAGCACCTACGGTACGGTAGGCTGAAGACGATGCTCAGGAGGATTTCACCATCTTACCCAAAGGTCATAAGGCTCGTGAGCCAATAGTGTTACGACTCCTGATCAATCCCAACACAGAGATACCGTGTGGTACCAACATTGTATTGGTTCACAAGCCTTGTTAGAGGTGGAAACCAAACCTAAGACATCTCAGACATAAACACAACATTCAACTCGGCGCTATGAAACAGCAACTCTTTCTAAATTATTATACAGTATGTATATCAGTATGCCTGCACAATCATCCCTATTAGTTTAATACCTTTAATACTCCTACTTCGTGTGTTAAATTTGAAAACCTTTGTGTTATTTTAACCATGAATGACACTTTGCAATAATAACAGTGCCTGCCATTTGCTGCGTTATTTAATTTCCTTCCTTCCTCTATCAAAGCCATTAATTCATTTACCAAACTTGATGAAAATCATATCCCTTCAATTTTGCGGCTGCTTAATACATTATACAGCCGTGTTCAGACATTCTGTTCAAGACCGTTTGCTTGTGAAAATTCTGCCAAACCTATAGGAGAAATTGCTGAGGATTTGCACTCAATGTTGGGCCATGGCAGTGAAATCACTGAAGTGAACAGAACCCAGTAATACACTAGTCTTTACACTGAGTTCCTTAATGGATTTTGTTCAGACGCTTTAGAACTTGGTCTCCTTGACAGAATGGATAATATTTGGAGGTGTTGTTGGAGGACGTGGCTGTAAAACGATATAGTTCTGCACCTTGAGTACTGAGCTAGAACTGTACATTGCCCTGAGGACACAAGTCTAAAAAATTGTTGTGCGAAGAGTGGTTTCAGGAAGGAAAGTTCTCTAAGTGAATCAGAAAGGAGGGGTAGCTTGAAAATGAAAAACACAATATACAGGATGTGTCTGCTGCCTTAAAGCAGAGCAGTGAAGACACTGTCCGTCTGGGTCTTTGTGGAAGACCCCAGAAATGTACTGCCTAAGGGTCAGCTGTTGATGATTGATGTTTCAGTTGAGGCCTATATGAGGTAGCCCACTCTCTTGATTAGCATGGTAACTTGGAACCAACAAGCATGATGGTTGTCTTTTTCTAAACTCAATTTGGTAAAATAAACAATTACCAGTCACTAATTTAATTCTGGTGAAAGGTCGGGGAATCCCAACCCCTTCGAGACATCGAGCATACAAGGCATACAATACAGCACATTATTTTAGCGCTGGTACAATATCTTCTCTCATGCGAGTCGGAGGCCACCTCCCTACTTTGAGGTGCAATTGTATAGCCACTCCACTGGGGGAACGTTCTCTGTCTCATCAGAGTCTCCACCCTCTTTTTCCTTTGTATGTCGATGCGTTCTCATGCATTCTTTCTCTCTGAACCATCGACATAACAAGTTATTAGAACAATGACGCTGTTGCTATTCAGCGGTGAGATCTTCAGCTGGTTCATACAGACAAAAGCTTGTCATACCCGAGTCAGACGTAGGTTACTGAGGTCATTTCCTGTATCTGAAAGCAATCTTTTATCTCCTCTGTACTGTGTATGAGACAAGGTTTCTCGTTTGGCCAGTCATTTGTTATCTTAACAGGAGATTTTTATGTGGCTGTTCTCTTTTCTGACACTGTGGGTCAGATAACCCTTTGATGTATGTTACTCTATCTGCAAACTTTAACTCACAATGTGACACTACTATTATGATTAGACTGAGATTGAGTTGACCCCAACAGAAGTGGAAAAATGTGTATGTGACTCCTCTTATCTCTTCAGGCTATAAATCTAGCCTAAATTATGACTGGTAACGAGACTTCTTCTTCTTCGTCATTTGGGTAAGGTTGGTTTGTCCTCTCCCCAGGCTCGGGGCTGAGGGGCTATCCTTTTACCTACTCAAGCATGGGTGAGGGGGTCACCCGGGCTATATATCCGGGCACACCTCCAGGAGCCACGTCACCGTTTCACCATCCACAAATGTCAGGCCACGCATTCCGTTAGGTGTCTGGTGCACAGTATTCACTGGTCGAGTAGTAGGTTTTTGCGCCGCCGCCCCAGCCTGATCGGACCAGTCGCCCCATCAACGCCACACAAGCTGTTAACTTCTTGCAGTCACTGGAGGTGTCGGCGGAGCGTGAGCCACCTGTCCAATGTCATGCCGAGGTAGGTTGGTCTGGCGCAGCATGGCAGGAGTGTTCCATCGATGTGAATTCGGAGCTCACGTTTGGCTTCCTTGTTGTTAAGGTGGAAGACCGCCGACACCGTCTTTGCCTCGCTGAGCTTCAATCTCCATTTCCGGAGGTATGCCGCTAGTGGCTGCATGTCCTGGCTCAGGGTCTCCTCCACGGACAGCGAGACTAAATGGAGTCATCAAAGCATCATCTGAATATGTCGGAGGGCACCACTAGGTCAAAGTTGAAAACCTCCAACATCTGTTATCATAGCAGATGAATCAGCAGACACGCTGTCTGCAGTCTCAGCTGTGTTTATGTGTGTGTGTGTGTGCATGAGAGAAAAGTTATTTATGCCTGTGGAGAATAAGCTGCGTCATGCCTCTTTTATTCTGGTTATGCTATCTAAATATCTCATCTCCTCTCAGCCACTCCTACATCAGACTACCGTTGCCAGTAAATAGGGGCATATATCACTGAAGTGTGTGTGTGTGTGTGTGTGTGTGTGTATGTGTGTGTGTATGTGTGTGTTCCCTGCTTGGGACATGCTGTTGCTTGCCACTTATGTTCCCCTAGAGTGAGAAAATGGCAGACACAACTGTTATCCCACTCCACAAGGCAGGGCAGCGCAAGGCGAGATTACACAAAAACTACTGGATCGATTTTCACAAAACTCGGTGGAACTCATGGTCCAACTTAGAAACCATTAGACCAGACCCCGGAGCATGGGTCAGGTCCACAGACCACCCAAACATGGCCAGCCATTCACCTCCATTCATTTTTTGAACCAGAATTACGCAAAAATTACCCGACTGATTTTCATGAAACTTGGTGGAGGGGTGTATCATGGACATTAGAACCCATTCAATTTTGGAGCAGATCCGAATCACAGGCCGGATCCACAAACAAAAACAAAACTTCTATGTGAGGGTACAAGAGACATGGGGTTTGGACTGAGGTGTGCGGGGGAGAGCCCGGAGTGCACGGCATTGCCCCCTGCTGGCTGTGACCCAAGGGGGGCGCCACAGAGCCGGCTAAATACAGCCACCCAAATACAGCCACCCGTTCACCTCCAGTTATTTTTACCTTTGCCCCAGTGAATGGCGGGGTGGGTCCACGAGCTGCCCAAACACGGCCCCTCCATTCATTTTTTGGACTAGGATTAGGCAAAAACTACCAGACTGCTTTTCATGAAACTCGTTGGAGGGGTGTAGCATGGGCCAATTTAGAACCCATTCAATTTTGGCATGCACAGAGCTACAAAATGCATTCAGGGGCGGAGGTCTGTGCTCTCTGAGCACCATTTCTAGTTTTAAATGCAGTCATTGTGCTTAAAAAGCAGTTTTTCTAAAACTAAACATTCAAATGTTCTGTATCATCTGAGAATGTACTCTCTCTCTCTCTCTCTCTCTCTCTCTCTCTCTCCTGCCAATTAAAATAAGGTCTCCTCTGAAAAGCTTATAATATTATACAGGACAGAGAATACATGAGAAGATAACACTATGGGGAATGAAGAATGTGGTATCTGGGAATTAGACCAGTCGTACTAAAATGGGGAAAACTGCATACATTATTCTCCTCAGTGTGTTGGCCAATATCTGAAACTGCACATAAGCATTGAGCATTGGCATAGGAAGGGACTGACAAAACTGATTTTTCAATGTTCTGTTTACAGTGAGCATTTGCAAGCATTTTGTTGAGTCTGTGTGGAGTTGTAGTCTGTGTAGAAGTGTAGTCTGTGCGGAGTTGTAGTCTGTGTAGAGTTGTAGTCTGTGTAGAGTTGTAGTCTGTAGAGTTGTAGTCTGTGCGGAGTTGTAGTCTGTGTAGAGTTGTAGTCTGTGTAGAGTTGTAGTCTGTAGAGTTGTAGTCTGTGCGGAGTTGTAGTCTGCGTGGAGTTGTAGTCTGCATGGAGTTGTAGTCTGTGCGGAGTTGTAGTCTGCATGGAGTTGTAGTCTGTGCGGAGTTGTAGTCTGCATGGAGTTGTAGTCTGTGCGGAGTTGTAGTCTGCATGGAGTTGTAGTCTGCATGGAGTTGTAGTCTGCGTGGAGTTGTAGTCTGTGCGGAGTTGTAGTCTGCATGGAGTTGTAGTCTGCATGGAGTTGTAGTCTGCGTGGAGTTGTAGTCTGCGTGGAGTTGTAGTCTGTGTAGAGTTGTAGTCTGTGCGGAGTTGTAGTCTGCATGGAGTTGTAGTCTGCGTGGAGTTGTAGTCTGCATGGAGTTGTAGTCTGCGTGGAGTTGTAGTCTGCGTGGAGTTGTAGTCTGTGTAGAGTTGTAGTCTGTGCGGAGTTGTAGTCTGCGCAGAGTTGTAGTCTGCGTGGAGTTGTATGTGTGTATCCCCAATCTCGAGCACATCCCACAGTTACGCTCAGGATATTTTGTCTACAGTCGCTGCCAGCAAAACAGATTTATTTAATCTGAATGCTCCCATCTCAAGTTTACGTTGATGTTACTTCATGTAAGTAGCCATGTGATAGTAATTTCGATATATATATATATATATATATATATATATATATATATATATATATACTGTTGGCCATTGCCTCACAGGCCATTTAAACATCAATATCCACATCAACTAATATGCGTGTATAAGAGTGGGTGTTTAATGTCTGCATGCCGTTGTGGCGGCGCATCCCTGGGTACGTATGGACTAGTCTCTCCTTATGAATCTATTGTATGTTTCTGACACTAAATGGCTGGCCAATTAAACAACAACCACTTTACTGTCCCAAAACAAACACAAGAATACAATCGTCCAGCATTGTACTATACTGTGCCCTGACTGCAATAGTTAAGGGCTGATGTATGGGTGACATTACAGTGACAGTTTTAGCTGCTTAGACCCAGAGGGAGGGAAGTTCACTTCAGTGGGCTGCATGAGACCCCATACACATGTCTAAGATGATTGAACTAGCAATAAACTATTCTGTCCATTAGTAAGGTAGTTGGCCATTAGTCTTACTGGGCAAGGTGTTTTAGCCTGTCATCGCCTTCGTTTAGCAAATAACTTCTACTGTTCAACTGAATTCATTGAGAAAATTGGGAGGGTGTTTGGTGTTAAACACACAAGGGGTGATTTTGCACTTCTTATCAGCCGTATCTTGTCTGTCTCTTTTGACGGGGGTTATTGAGGAAGGAATGTCTAAACACTGAGCTTCCTGCGTACGTGTGTGTGTGTGGGTGTGTGTGTGTGTGTCTCCCCCTCCACACTATACGGCTGGTGATCTGTCTCCCTCTCGTCACATCCAGCCTCAGTTGACCCAGCAAGGCTTTCCTCCCGGCCACACACACACACACACACACACACACACACACACATTCTGAGCCCAGAGTAAATGCATGCAAATTACCCCGCCCTCTCTTATCTCTCACACGCCCCCTCCTAACACCAGGGACGCCCCCAGGTGGCCCCTTTCCGCTCACCTTCCTCCTGTCACAGACATCCAGAGCTCATCCATCTTTCACAGGTCACTCCATCATCCTCCCCATCCTCCCTCTGTCTCTCCATCTGCTGAGGCTGGTCCGTACCACTGCCAGGCCTGCCACGCCTCACTCCTGCTCTGTGTGAATGGACTACAGGCAGACGCATCGTTATTTTTATACAGTTGTACATATGAGCCTCTTCTCCATTTTAAACGTACCTACTGTACAGTAGGGACCGCCTGTGCAGTGAAGATGTCCATTAACTCTACCAATGCATTTGTATAATAGCTAATTTATAAAAGCTAATGGAGTGGAGGAGGGTATACGGACACATGGCCCAACATCCACAGGTCATCCATGTTCAAAATAAGATAAGTTCAACTGTTTGCGCAACCATGTTTGTTCTCCTAATGTATTTTGTTCAACTAACGCTGACATTAAACTCTTACACTCTACTCATGCTTTTTCTTCTACAAACCCCACACCTAAATCTAAATCTACAGTAACCACTCAAGTTTGAATATCTAATGTTCTATTGAGCTATATCAGTGTACGCCTCATAATTCATATTACCAGCACATTACTAGTATGAGCCAGTATTCGGTTTACAGAAACGGATGTTTATTATATTACAACTACTGTCACATTGCTACATGTACTACATGGGCCAATATTCAGTTCACAGCAACTGCTATATGCCAGCCTTTGCTAGTAGATGGGCCAGCACTCAGTTCACAGAAAATGCTATATCCCATCACATTATGCAGAGTAAGATGTTATCACCCTGATGCCAAGACTGGCGAAACCTTTGGCACGGCAACAAGGCAAAATGAGACATTTTGTGTAGTTTTCCACGCCTCTGACTCCGTAATGATCGTCGCGGGCCCAGGCCCTTGGCCTGTTATGCCTGATGTATCACACCTTAGGGTGTGATGCCAGATGCGTGCAAGCGCAGATGGCGCAACGCTTGGCCGCCCTGGGTAAATAGGTAGCATAGATAGTAGCTCTCTGGCGCCGGTTTCCAGTATTGCCATGGCTGAATTTATGACAAACAAAATAGAGGGTATTATAATGTATCATGAGTCCCTCCAGCGCCAGGTAGCTAGCGACGGTATAATGAATAGCGTTAGCATTAGCGCAGCTAGCGATAGATGTTGCATGCCTCTCCGCTGTTCTGGAATAGCTTCATCATTCAGTAGGCTGCCCTCGCAGGAAATGGGGGAGACTAATAATTCTGTGTCTATTATAAATCAGGGGGCACTCCAACCTCCTCCTGTTTGGTTTGGTTTGGTTTTCTCTCTGGATAATCGAAATAGCCACATTTGTATAGTGTTTTTCACCCTGTGCAATGGGTTCTATCAACCGTCCATACATAAAATGAAAGAACATAAATAGTCATATTGGAACCAGGCCAGGTCCAGCCTGGCTTATGTGCGTGGCTGGCTTGTTTCTGTTCAGGACTGGTAGGACAGAAGCTAGTCATGCTACTGAAATAACTGTGAATTGAAATGACATGAAATAATGTCTGATAAATGAAGATAGGTCTTGTCGCCTGGACACATCAGTTCCAATGCTTCCAATGCTAATCCAGCATAATAAGAACAGGATAGCCAGTTAGCTCATGAGCTCACAACAACTAGCAGCAGCTTCCATAACATTAATGGTAGCGGTCAGTGGCTAAAGCAGTTACACTGATGATTTCTGTAACGATTATCAATTATCAGACTTTCTCAAAAATGCTAGTTTTGTCAACATTTTGATCTGAACCATTGTATATGATCATAAGTAACCTTAAAACAGGACTAAACATGCATTTTCCCTTTACTACTCCTTTAACTTACTCTGAATTTGTGGGGGGTAACCCTTCCTTTCATAGTACCCCCATTACTAAACATTTACCTGGTAAATACATGCAAAGTATAGCCTAATATATAATGGGTAATTACTGAGACACCTATACTGTAGGTATACTTTCAAAGCAGGAGTATTTCAAATGTTCAATTACTGTACATTAATTCAATAACTGACATAGCACCACCAGGTAACCACATTTTTACATAACTTCTATAACATCCAGTGACAAACACAAATGACAAATCACAATGCTCATATTTATTAAAATGCTTTGAATTCTATTAATTATAATTGGATCCACTCAGAAATCTGGGAGTGGGACCGAGAACAGGAGGAGCAGAAAACAAAACAGAGAGTTGCATACACAGAGAAACATAAAAGTATGCACAAGTCTAGTATATCAATGGGACTTGTAATTGGTCACTTAAATTGTCACCCTGTTTCTGCAATCAGTTTGACACCGTTAATTAATCTGCAAAACACTGTACATATCCTTAAAAAAAAGTGTTTTGTTCCCATGGGATCTCTCTCGTCCGTCTGGAAAAAGGGGGCAGAGAGGAGAGGAAGAAAGGTCGTGGCTAAAGTTAGGAATCAAACAGGTTCATCCACAACCGGGAATCAAAGCCCTGATCTCCCACATGGGAATCAGACACTTTATCCACTACACTACTGAGGAACTGGGAAGTGTAGGATGTCATAGTGTTTTTGTTCCTATGGAATATCTCCCATACTTCCAAAAAAAGGGGAAAGAGAGTGAAAGGAGGGAGGCAGAGGGATGGAAAGGCCGAAAGTAAACGTAGGAGTAAACCCACAGGCTACTAGAGGGTGTGGGTATTGTTTCCCCGAAATCTTCCCCACCGGGGATCGAACCCCTGATCTCACGCATGGGAGTCGGATGCTTTATCCACTACACTACAGAGGAACTTGGACATGCGGGATGTCATAGTGTATTTATTTTGGTGTGCTGGGACTACTGCCTCTTGTGGTGGCAACATAGAAATGCAGGTCAACAGCGGAACGGAGGAAGGGAGGGAGGGAGGGAGTGACAACCTAACAAATGCTATCTATGGTGCGCTGGCATACAGCCACGAACAAAAATCATGCTGCCATGATTTATATTATCATGATAGACCTTGATATTGCTTTTCAGGGCTTTTGTACAAAGCTCTTGCAGACAAAACATATACTATGCGTACACTTTCATCCTATTCAGACTAATCAAAGTTGGTCTAAAATGGGGGTCACATTTTTTCCTAGTTTTACCTGAGGGGAGGATAGCTAAGAGTGCTAATCAAACTCAACACCGTAAAGCACTGTCGTCTGGCGTCTCAGACACTTAATCTTCCCTCTCCCCGTTGACCAAACCAGACAGGGGACTGTAAGACTATCAGGTAGGAATGTAATGATCTCTGCATCTCTGTAGAACAAAGAGTCTTATCTCCCTGTGCCTTCTGCCATTTCCCGCTCCCCAAGGCCCCGGCGGACATGAGGATGAAGAGGAGCGTAAATCACTGTCTCCAGTACCTCTCCCTCCGCCTCCCCCCGTCTCTGTAGTGTCCCCCTCTTTCTATGCCTGGTAGTAAACTATATGGGCTACTCTCTTCTTGTTGACGCACTTCCCATATTTTTGGGGTAGTCTACTTCTTTCTACGGTATCTCTCTAAAGAAGAGAGCTGAAATCCCTCTCCCTCTCCCCTCCTCCCTCCGCCCCCTGGCTGTAATGGTTTAATGAGGGCTTGTTAAGGTGCTTATGGTGATGCTGTCAGGGGTGGTGGTGCTGCGATTTGGGGGGGGGGGGGGGGGGGGGGGGGGCTCCTGCAGACCAGGGGCAGGCTAGATGGAGAGATAAAGGCCTCTCTGTGTTGGGGCAGAGGCCTGCAATTAGGGCTTGCCTCAGTACAGGGGGAAGAGCCAACGTCAGCTGGTGTTCCAGCACATTAAAGAGAGATAGATAAGGAAGGAGCGAGGGAGGGGGGGAGATAGCAAGTGAAATGGGGGAGGCGAGGGAGAAAGAGAGAGAAAGTGGCAGGAGACTGAAGGGCCTTTTAAAACAGTTCTCAAAAAGTGAGCCGTTTGCTCGTTTTGTGAGGAAAGCTCTCAGACTGGCACACTGGTGGGACAGGGAGGCTGGCCGGTAGCTGACTGAGGCCGACAAATCACTATAAGCACCTGGTGCCAAGCAAACAAATTCAACTCCATAACTACAGCAGCACAGCTTCATCAATTGTCTAGACCCTAGTCAAATTCCTATGTGTGTACCATGGCCAATAAAACGGATTTTGAATCTTGAAGAAGGGGCCGAGCGGAGGGAGACATACTGCTCTGAGAGAGAGAGAGAGAGAGAGAGAGAGAGAGAGAGAGAGAGAGTGAGAGAGAGGCCTGGTCTAGTTGTATCTGTAGACAGGGGCTAAATATATATAAAAAAGAGAGAACGGGTAGAGAACGAGTTTCAGTGGACAGACATGTGGACTACAACTCCGAGAGACGTTCTGGGCTTCTCGGCCCCCCCCCACTCCCTCCCATGGGCCTCCAGCTCCAGCTTAAGTTACGAGTGTGTGACCGCTGAGCAACGTCACTCTGTTATCTCCTTTACTGCTCTGTCACCGGCCACAGCTTGTCTCTCTGAGCCCACACCCAGAACGCCCTGACCCTGCAACAGTGGGTTTAGACTGCTGGAGCAGGAGCACAGTCACACAGCACTGGAGGAATCACCCTGGACTCCTCTCCTCCCTCTCTCTCTCTCTCTCTCTCTCTCTCTCTCACACGCTTTCATCAGCATGCTAATGATGGCGCCGAACTGAACTCCACCTGAATTGACCCGTGTACAATCGACTTCCACTCCACACATCTCAGAACAGCTGACCTTGGAAAAAGACGGCAACTCGCCACCATGAATAAAGGCTGTGCGGGCATGTTTCCGTTATGGTTCCAGTGTCCACTGAGGAATGTGTGGAGGAAAATAATACAATTATACAATACACGGCTGCATTGATCTGTATTGAACTAATGACCTTTGTTTTTACGAACCCATATCTCACTGCTTTGTCAACTGCCTAATGGGTACTTACTATAGAGATACTGGGGTGTACACCAGCATTTAGCTCCAAAAATGACTTTAATCCTAAATCCTACAGTGTATCTGTCGCAAGCATTTCATTATGTGATTGTGTCGTAACGTTCTGTATTTGTGTTTTGTGTGTGCTATTGCCTTATATGTAGTTTTTAAATATTTTATATTGTTTCTATGTCTTTTTTGTTTTAACTTTCTATTGTGTAGTCTAACTGTTGTATTCTTCTTCTTCTTATTATTATTCTTATTATTCTTATTATTATTATCAATTTCAAAATAAATTTAAATCTACAAAAAAGCTGATGAGTGTGTAAATTTAAATAATTATTTGCAGAGGAGGAGTTGGATGTGCCTTCCCAAAAACAGAGACTCTTAATAATTGTTTTCATTATTTTACAAAGTGAGAGTGCTGTCTTTCCAGTAACATCCCCGATGCACCTGGTCCAACTGTGTTCCCTTCTCTGGATACAGCGTTCACTAATATCATCCCTATATTCCAATATCATCCCACCTGGCACAACCCCACCTAAACCATTATGCTATCGAAAAAGTTGGCGAGTCGAGGGCGCGGATGACCGGTCTTCATTCAGATAAGTGACATCTGTGCACGACCCTGTAGTTGCATGTCCTTATATGGGGCTAGCGGGGAGTTTACCTGTGCTAATTCAGGTGAGCATCCACGCGCATTCAATTTGCGAGACTATGGGATTCATCATTATGCGAAGGCAGGTGTGAACTTATCCAGCAGCACGAACACATCGTGAATCAGACAGGAGCTTTCTTTAGAAACATTCTTAGGAAGAACTTGGTGAATAAGGCCCAATGCATTCAACCAAATACGTTTATCAATGATCTCTACAAATATTATAGCAATCATAAATTACATTTTGAATAATCAATTACCTACAAAATAATAGGCACTTGTCCATCATATGTGATCAACTTCAACTTCAAAAGTAATTGTTGACAATAGCATTTCTCATTGCACGACCACTGAGTCTTTCATTTAGCATAGAGAAAAATTCACAGGTGAGCCTCCCTGATAATCAGGATCTAGCAATCTTGAAAAGTTTGAATCTGTATCAACGTGATCATATACATCCTGAATTGTTTTGAAATACTGGGGGGAAATCTGGCTTAATTGTCTGATCCTTGATCACAAAATATGAGATTTCAAAATCTGATCGGCTCCGATTGAGATAAAAGGTTTTGATCTCCTGGATGATATCTACAGTATATATTGAGCCTCTATTTTAATTCTGTGATGATACATGAGTCATTGTCTGCACCAGAAAGTTTGTTGTCAGGTATATCTGACATTGTGTGTGGGTTTCACTCAAATATCTGACTCAAATATCAACTCAGCATCACATTTCATTACATTACATTTACATTACAGTCATTTAGCTGACGCTTCTATCCAAAGCGACTTAATAATTGCATTTAACGTAAAAAAGCCAATGTACTACTACTTGCCAGAGCTCACAAGTGCATATTCTCTCTAAAACAGGTGACTAAGAGCTTAATCTAGTGCTGAAGGCAAAGTGCAAGAATAGCATTCTAAAAATGCAATAGTTGCTAAAGAGGTAGGATTGTGGTAGTACTTTTTGAAGAGATGCGTTTTGAGCCAGGGGCAAAAGATGGACAGTGAATCTACTGTCGTGACGTCGGTGGGCGGTTCGTTCCACCACTGCGGGGACAGGACAGAGAAGAGCCGTGACCGTGTCGATCGACCGCAGGGGCCGTGGAGTTACGGGGCAACCAGTCGTCCGAGGTAGCAGAGCGTAGTGGACGGGAGGGGGTGTAGGGTTTGACCATGGCCTGGAGGTCGCAGGGAGCTGTTTTTTTCATTGCCCTGTAGGCTAGTACCAGAGTTTTAAACTGGATGCGGGCTGTCACACCCAGATTCCTCGCAGTCCGGGTCAGTGTCACCACTGTGTCTTCAATGATGATGGCCAGGTCCTGGTGCTGGCAGCCCTTCATTTGGAGAAACAGCAGCTCAGTCTTGTCCATAGGTGAAATAGCCCATGGAGATACCTTGTTGCTCACTACTTAAGTTAGCCATGGCCCATTTGGGCACCCGATTTGCCGTCCAAATCATCAAAACACATTACCCAATACAATTACTGCAGGGCCTGGCGCTAATGTGTGCTCTCAGTGGTAGCTAGATCAGGTAAACACATGGAGTCAGACAGAGGTTGATGTTCACACACCCTCATGTCCACCCATACAAATACACAGGAAGGCACACGCACACACACACACACACACACACACACACGCACACACACACACACACACACACACACATACCTTTATCTCTTTCTCTACCCCCTGACCAGTTCCTCAGATCCAGATATGGTTTTCTCTCAAAGAGCGCTCTTGTTTGAAACCCCTTGCCTATACAAGAGACAGCACATACTGTCTGGTCTTGTGACTTAGTTTGAACTCCAAAATTAAATGTTGTAATAAAGTTCTCCTATATTGGATTTAGTGACCTTCTAGAACTTATGCATGCCTTCTCTCTCTCTCGCTCTCTCTCTCTCTCTCTCTCTCTCTCTCTCTCTCAGCGCACCATAGATAGCAAATGTCCGGTTGTCACTCCCTCCCTCCCTCCCTCTTTCCCTCCATTCCTCCGTCGTGTTGTTGACCTGCAGTTCTATGTTGCCACCACAAGAGGCAGTGGTCCCAGAACACCAAAACAAAAACACAATGACACCACATGTTTTCCAGATCCTCGGTGGTGTAGTAGATAGGGAGTCTGCCTCCCATGCTGAAGATCAAGGTTCAAGCCATGGTGTGGATGATATTTTGTCACTGGATGTCATAGAAGTTATGTAACAATCGGGTTGCCTGGTGGTGCTATGTCAGTTATTGAATTTATGTGCACTAATTGAACATTTGAAATACTCCTGCTTTGAAATTATACCTACAGTGTGGGTGTCTCAGTAATTACCCATTATATATTAAGCTATACTTTGCATGTAAATATCAGGTAAATGTTTAGTTTTTTCAGACGGACGGAAGGCCTTCCCAAACCCTCAGACCCCTCGGTGGTATAATGGGCTAAGCACTGGACTCCCATGCTAACCACGACAACTATTTTCCTCCTCTCTGTTCCCCTGTTTCAGAAGGATGGGAGAGAATGTACGTGGAAAAAAAAGCCCAGGCCGTCCCAAACCCTCAGCCCCCTGGTTGGTGTAGTGGGTTAAGCATCTGACTCCCATGCTGGAGGCTAGGGTTTGATTTCCGGTTGGGGATATAGAGAACAATGGCATTCTAGGTTCTAGCCTGGACTAGGGAAAACTCACAATTCTTTCTTTTCTTTTCTTTTCTTTTCCTTCCCTTATGCCCTGACCCAGTTGGTTGGTCTAGGGTCCCAGATCTTGGGACCCTAGAACAGCTATTATGGCACAAAAACCATCACCCCCCCCCCCATTCAGAATGTACCGTTGGTGTAAGTCCCACCACCAGCTCTTCCAGACTCCACCCCTGGGCAGACCAACCACCTCCAGTCCAGGGACCCAAGCAGTGTGCATGACCCTGCCCCCGCTCTCTGAAACCTTAATCGTCTCAGATTGTGCCTTTTCTGTAGACTCAGTGGAACAGGAGGGACAGAATCCACATAGCCTCTCGGGTTTTGGTAATAGTTCACTCTTAGATGGTACATGGTACATGTTATTGTTGTGTATTGAGTGTCTCCCACTGTCTGGTTTTTAATTCCCTTTGATCATAGAAAAATCTAAACTATGGAATTGTTTAAAGACATGGACCTGTGTCGATTCGGCAGCAGCAAAATAGCTAATGTTACAGGAATCATCAGTGTAACTGCTTTAGCCACTGACCGCTACCATTAATGTTATGGAAGCTGCTGCTAGTTGTTGTGAGCTCATGAGCTAACTGGCTATCCCGCTCTTATTGTGCTGGATTAGCATTGGAAACATTGGAACTGATGTGTCCAGGCGACAAGACCTATCTTAATTTATCAGACATTATTTCATGGCATTTCAATTCACAGCTATTTCAGTGGCATGACTAGCTTCCGTCCTACCAGTCCTGAACAGAAACAAGCCAGCCATGCACATAAGCCAGGCTGGACCTGGCCTGGTTTCCTTCACTCCCTAATGTTATCTGCTTGTAGAATCAATTTGTTGATCATGGGTTTCATAGAAGCAACCTTCACCTCACACAGGGGAAGAGGCTGAGAAGAACACAAAAACACACTGGAGTGAGAGAGAGAGACAGAGCGAGGGAGGGAGAAAGAGATAATTGGGAGCTATAGCGAGTGAGGGGGGAGGTGAGGGTATGCAGAAGTTCAAGTGGAGGTTATCATATCGCTTGTGGTGCGATCAAAATCACCGCGAATCACATGTTACAGTGCACGTGCTATCTCCTGTCAGTCTGAGCAGAGCAGCGGGTAGAAAAGTCAAGCGAGGAAAAACATCAAGCTTGTTCGGTACATAAATCAGGAAAACATGCATGGAGCATGAAATGGTTTATTGAGCTTTTCTCTCTCCATCTCGTTTGACTTTCTGCCATCAACCTCCCCCACCTATGCTTCAAAACATGCAACTGAAAAGGAGAGCGGTCAAAATAGTTTTATACAGTTTTTTTTTTCTCCATCGGTCTGTTACAGCACAGGGTGAGTGGAGAGTTCGACAATAACTCAATCACTGAAAACAGTGGACGGTCAGTCCTGAGGAACAAGAAAGCAATTGCTTCTTGTCCAACGGATATTTTAACGAACGCTAACTCAATTTAGCCTCCCCCCAATTGGCGAAGCACAAAGGAGATCCATCAGGGTAGGGTTTTCCAACCCCGATGAAAACATCTGCTGATCAGCCCCTCACCCCCCCCCTTCGCCATCTGGCCTCAGGGTCTCCCGCCCTGGAACGGCGGTTTCAGATACTGTAAGACAGAAACAATACACACTGCGCATTCCCTTTTTACGTGAAAAGAAGGCATCAGAAAGGTGTCCAGCTCCTTTACGGTGTCAAACGAGACATGATGAATGTATGATACTGACATGACGCCAGCTCCTCAATGCTATACGGTTACTGCTTACACGACCCAGCAGACGTTAGCCCTGTACTGCAGGCCATGATACAGGCAGGGCAGATGAAGGGGCCATAGACACCCAGACTCCAGCACAATGGCCTGTTCTCTGAGTGAAATTAGAGTCTTCTAGAAAGCATCTGGTAACCTGGGCACCGGGGTGAGGAGGGAGCCCATCTTGAAGCGAAAAATGCCAATAATGTGACTCCTTAGGTCTTTTGGCAGGAGGTGGTTAACTTGATACACTCCTTCCTCGACATACTCTCTCTCTCTTGTTCTTTCTCTCTCATTCTCCCCTCCGTCTGTCTTTATTCATTTCTTCATCACTTCTACACAGACTGGAGAGGGAGAGAGGTGAGCTGAAAAGAGATACGCTAGGTGTCTACCGGTGGCGGGGTTTGCCTGGCCGAGCTCGCGTTTCCATCGAGGTGTCGAACAAAGAGTCAGGAGCTGCCGGACGAGCTGTAAGCCTGTCTACCCCTCTTCTCCGCCACCCCCACCCTCCTCCCCCAACCTCACCCTCATCGCTCCTGCTGGCCCATACTCTCTGGCCTCCTGTTCTTTTAATCCCCTTCCCTCAGACAAGAAACAATGCGACGAGGTGACACCGCCGACTCCTAACAGATTGCTTTCTTGTGTATTTCCTCCTTTCTTCCACTCGCTCCCAGTGGGATGAGGACGACGTGGTCAGGGAGGGGTGAGGAGGGTGTGTGTGTGTGTGTGGGGGGGGGGGGGGGCGGGGGGAGGG
This sequence comes from Borostomias antarcticus, assembly GCF_949987555.1. Lineage (NCBI taxonomy): Eukaryota > Metazoa > Chordata > Actinopteri > Stomiiformes > Stomiidae > Borostomias > Borostomias antarcticus. Next base: position 30,251,066 of record NC_140236.1, read on the forward strand.
TCTAAGGGGGTAACGCAAGTAGATTTCTTCTCGGACAGAATCTCATGGTCTTTTGTGCTGCTGTCAGGCGTCTGCCGAGGGAGGGTTCTCCTCCCCTTCCCAGAGGCCATACATCATTTCATTAGTCTTCTGCACGTTGAACAATAACATCCGTGGAGGTAATAACCAGTGTGCTTCCAGTGCGTTTCATCAGGGATATCAGTCCTGTTGTATTACAGCGCCAGCCTGTCTTTCCTGTAAAACTATCCCCATAATTCCCCCCGCTGGAAGACTGCACTAATCTGATTTAATCAAGGCTACAATTTCAGGCGCATTACATTACATTCTGAATTTTATTGTGAATACAGCAGCCCCGGGAATTACTAATGTCTTGATTTGTATGTCTGAATTGTAGCATTCCAACATCAACGATTGATTTAATTATTCAATTAAGTGTTCTGTGTGTGTGGGTGTGTCTATTTGCATGTGTGTCTACCTGCATGTCTATTTCCTTGTGAATGAGCATCTGTGGTATGTGTGTGTGTGCGTGCTTGTACACTTATATATTTCAACACCAGCATCTATGACATTTACCGTACCATTTCCCCACACAGACAGCCTTTGAAACTACACTGTCCAGGAGGAAGTGTGCATGTTCATGGTGACTGATTACCTTGGCCTGATAACACAAAGCAGTTGCATTAACACATCAACACTGTACAAGGTCTCCGTGTCATAACCGTTTATACACCCACACCTGCACAGCTGTCTGTTTACACAGTCTATCATCACTACCCTTAGCTGAGTCTGTGGCTCTGTGTGTGTGTGTGTGTGTGTGTGTGTGTGTGTGTGTGTGTGTGTGTGTGTGTGTGTGTGAGTGTGGGGGCAGTTACACACATGGCATGGGTGAGTTCCTGCACCTGTCTATTGATCTGTTTGCTTTTTTAGTTACCACCCTAATGTTTACCTTCACAACTGCATGGCTATTCAAATGAGTCATATGAGTTTTCGCTTCTCTTTCTGGGCAGTCCAGACATACATTCAAGGAACACCTACTGTGGTAAGATGTATTGGTTTGTTTTACTGATGAACTACAAATGGTTCTCTCACAGAGCATCTTGTTTGTGCTATTATTTGTGAGTCTGTCCGCTTTTTTCCAGCATACAGCAATTATTAATACAAAATCTACAGAGAGTTGAACAACAACTGATAATTTCAGTATACTGTACAAACAAACATTCAAATGTCCCTTTGTATAGGCTGGTCTTTGAGCTATTACCGAGTCCTCTGAGCCTGCAACTGACACTCACAAGGGGGGTCAAAGGTGAAAAAATCTGCCTGAACCCCAGGTCAACTGACTAGCCTTGTAGCCTGGCAGGTTGAAGTGACCTGTCACAGTGACCTGTCTTGGACACTGACCAAAATACCAGCTCAGGTCATGGGGTCAAATCCGTGTGTCACTGACAGGTCCTGAATCTACGACTTTTGCACTATAGATGGTTGGAAATGAATTAAGCATCAGAATAGAAAATGACTCAAAGGTCTCAGCTGCCACCACGTTTGTTTGTGCGTGCGCGTGTGTATGTTCACGCGTCTGTGTATGCGTGCCCGTGTGTTGTGTGTGTGTGCGCGTGTTGTGTGTGTGCATGAGTGCTTGTACTATACACAGAAGTCAAGCTCATGCCACAACAACAGATGGAGATTTTGAATAAGTAAAGGTTGCGTAGGACTGGCGCTCTACCCCCCCTCCCTTACTCTCCTGCTCTCGTTTTCTCCTCGTTTCTGTTTCTCTCTGAGAAGTCATGAGCTTACTCTCTGCTTTCAGAAGTCCATTGTCTGGCTTGGAACCCCAACAGATTTAATCATGTCTGAAGGTCAAGAAGTTAAAAATCCCTGAGGCTGCCTGGCTTTGCCGTGCTCCAAGCCACTAGGATGGCAAGAGTGGATACGGGAAGGAGACGAGAAAACAGAGACCGGAGGGAATGATTCCAAAAGTAAACACACACCCAATTTTACCTCCACCACCCTGGTGAATTCTACAAATAAAGACATGCTGGCACAGGCGCGAGCCCGCGTGCGCAGACACACACACACACACACACTGCATCAACACACCCTCCCATACCTACGCCGTAACGTTATCCCATCTCCCTCCCCACGTCATTGAATCACATTTGGGCAAAGACTGGAATGGTGTGTGTGTGTGTGGAGGGCTGTGTGTGTGTGTGTGTGTGTGTGTAGAGGGCTGTGTGTGTGTGTGTGGAGGGCTGTGTGTGGGTGTGGAGGGCTGTGTGTGTGTGGAGGGCTGTGTGTGTGTGTGTGTGTGTGTGTGTGTGTGTGTGTGTGTGTGTGTGTGTGTGGAGGGCTGTGTGTGTGTGTGTGTGTGTGTGTGGACGGCTGTGTGTGTGTCTGTGTGTGTGTGTGGAGGGCTGTGTGTGTGTGTGTGTGTGTGTGTGTGTGTGTGTGTGTGTGGAGGGCTGTGTGTGTGTGTGTGTGTGGAGGGCTGTGTGTGTGTGTGTGTGTGTGTGTGTGTGTGGAGGGCTGTGTGTGTGTGTGGGGGGGGGGGGGGACTATAGAGGTAGCGGTGGTGGACAACCAAATCACTCTTAAGCAATAGGTGGATTATTGAAGTGTGTGTCGTGGAGGGCTAGGAGATTAACATTCCTGAGGGAATTTTAACACGCTGGGTGACAAATTTGCAACACTGCTCCGCCTGTGTTCCCCCCCGGCAGCGGGGCGCTAAGCCTCGGAGTTTAGGAGAGGTCAGCTGGAAAGAACGAGGAAGAGGGGGGGAATCCATCCCTCCTGGTCCATCTGGATCAGCACACTGTGGGCGACAGAGGAAGCGGAGGAGGAGGAGGAGGAGGAGGAGGAGGAGGACCAGGGGGGATTCAGGAACAGGAGAGGTCCAGAACTGGGCTTTTTTTGTGGGGTGGGGGGGTGGAGGTAGAGTGATTGAGTCGATTAAATAAACCTTTTTTACAAGGCTTCACCTCATTTTTTTCAGAAGTAGTTCCACAGAACGAAAAAGGAGTGAATATCCTTTACAATGCGTCTTTCTAAATGTGTATTTCTGTTTCTGTTTCTATTTCTGTGTAACTTCTGGTACTAATATAGAACCAATGGCATTTCTGTAGCTTGTCCTACTGTTATTCCAGGCCACGGTTCTGCAGTAACGTACAGTACAGTATGGCACATCACAACTGCGCCTCCCGCTGGTGTGGTGCATAACCTGGCGGTGTGACTGTGCTATCTCCGGTCGGCCTGTTAGCGTGGCGCTGAGCGTGAGCGCTGATCCGTATCTGCTCTGCTGCTATGATGGCGTGTCTGTGAGTCAGAGCTCACGTATGCGGAGAGAGACCAGACACCTCTGTGTCATCAGGTGGAGGCCGGAAACGGCCTCTAAATAACACACATACAGGATACGATGATGTATATGACTCACAATTGTCTCTCTTTCTCTCTCTCATGCACACACACCCACACTCTCACACACACACAAACACACACTCACACAAACTCAGTCACACTCACACACACACTCACCCACCCACCCATACACACACACACACACACACACACACACACACACTCACACACACACACACACACACACACACACACACACACACACACACACTCACACACACTCACCCACCCACACACACTCACACACACACACTCACCCACCCACACACACACACTCACACACACACACACACACTCACACACCCACGTCTCTCCTCAGGCCTTGCGGTGCAGATGTATGAAGGTGGTTGAGCACAGCGTGGGGGATGTTGCTCTAATCCTGGGGGTGTGCGTGGCGTGTTGTAAGCTCCGGGGGTGCTAACAGCAGGCAGTGTTGTGTAACACACCGCGGGGGAGAGTGGCGGCGTCTGGTTTCTGTTGAAGTCTGCCTCAACTTCTTAGTGTCCAAGTGCCCTAGTGACAGAAAGAGAATGGCGCCCTTGTTTGGAGCTGCATAGCCGAAATGAGACGGTCCAACTGCACGCTGAAGGAAATCGGATCAATCCCCCTTGTCCGATGACAAAGATGAGGACGATTTCAGGGCCTGGGAGGATCATAGCGTTATGTTCTTTGGGGCTCAGTGTCAGATGGGGATGACTCAGCTGAGTTTACCTTCTTGCTCAGGTATCATTTTTCAACTTTTAAGCTGGCAAACTTGCTGGGTAAATAGAAGCTATACTGGCAACCCAAACGGACAGTACTGCAGCGTAGAAAACCTCGGAGCCTAGAATGAATGAAAAAGCACACAAAGACGCTGTGCAAATCAGCGGGCCACTCCCTAGGCTAGTGTGCATTCTGAAGGCCAAAGGAGAAGGTAAACACACACAAACACACACATGCACAAACACACACACAAACACACACACACCTGTCCAAACAACGACTGTCACCAGAGAGTGTGTGGACACACTGTGAATGATGGGCAATTAATTCTCAAGCACAGGGTCAGGGAGGTGTCTAGAGCGAGGGATTGGTCCAGTCAATGTTTGCTTGACTCAATAAGATTCTTCAATACCAACCTACAGTACATCTATAATATGACTAGGTATAGTAGCTCATATCAGGAGTTTGAGAGATGAAAGTGACATATTGTTTTCCCATTTCATGTAGTGGAGAGTAAATGTGTTTAGGGATGCACCGATATGAAACGTTTGGCAGATACCGGAAACATATATTAACATTGGGCGATAACCGATATTCACCGATGTTGATATGATCTGTATAAAAACAAGTTTCTATGATAATCAAATGTTATACATACTGAAAAACACATGGAAACATTGTCTCTATCTCCAAAACATTTGGAAAATTCAATAACTCATAGATTTACCACATTGTTTCCTTTCAACAACAACACACACAACAGCAGCTAGACAGAAACAATTATCGGCTGTTCACGTCGGCCATGTTTTGCACATCGGACTGGTACCGATATACTGTATTAAAAAATGACTAACATCGGCCGATACCGATATGATTGCCAAACATATAACTAACATGATCTATAGAACTGATTTGAGCTGCTCACACTGATTGGTAGAGAACATGTTCAATCCCAAGGACACATTTTGCTTCTATGTCTTTTCTTCACCACTCTAGGGATTGACATCAGCAGTTGCTTTTGTGTAATTTCTGTGGCAGCTCACCTCATGTCCCCCTGCCCACCGCCTGACTGACTGAAAGGAAATGAGAAAACAGGACAGAAAGACTTGAGGAGAAAAAAAAAAAAAAAATCTAATAACAGACCATTTTATTAGCAGCACCTTATTGAACAGCCAAGCAGAACCTGCAGAATTACAGCACAGCTTTAAAGTGTGTGTCGGTGAAATTAAGTGCCCAGCATTGCGAATAAATAAAAGGATTTCACTGTACATATAACCTGTCAGTGTACTGGTACTCTAAGAGTCGGCAGAGGCTAAAATGCAAACAGGAAGTAATTACAGAACATGGTGTGGGGCTCAAAGTTGGGCGCCGTTGATTGAGTCATCAATAACCTTTTAGCGTTCAGTCATTGTCTGGGCACTAACAGGGTTATTAATTCATCCATGTGTTGCTGTCCATTTATCACGGGAGCCAGGGGAAGATAAATAAGCACGCCGCGGCTCAGGTGGAGGACGGCTGTGAGGCGATGATCGATCAGTTTAGACGGAAGTGAAGTCCGACGACATCTGCAGTGCTCAGGCTAAATTTCTGTTTTGTTTTATCCACTCAAAGCCATCGGCATCTGGTCATTATTCCTACTGTCCTGCACAGCTGACTTGGCAGTGTGCAGAAATAAATTAAGACTTAAGGGGAATGTGAATATGTATACAGTATGTAAAAGCAAAGGCGTCTTTTTAATTTGAGCTATGGTAGGGACATTAAATGCGAGCGAGCATAGCTGCAAACCTTTTTTTTTGCACTATATGAAATAACAAAGCATACATTTGAGCCACAGTACAGTCAGAACTGATTACTGTATCTCGATGACTGGTTCTTTAACCTCCTGAATTGATGAGTATACAAACTGATAACAACTGATAGGGGAAACCTAGTGGAAGGGGCTACGTTAATGCCCACTCTGACACGACAACATCGTGTAAATGTATAAAACCGTAAATGTATAAAACCAGACGTTTGGTGATAACAATGTAGCTTTCTTTGTAGCTCAAAATGTCCTCTAAACAATTCCGGTTTTCAAATCTAATGGCGGTTTTAAACTGGGTTGCTAATTTTGACAATAGCGCTGTGATTTGGAATCCTGGAGAGGGGCTGCGTTAACGCCCATTCCACCCACTCCTATGTACAGTAACGTTGGTACATTAATATGGAATTCTCATACAATGACGAGGCATCGCTAAGCAATATTTTCAGGTTGACACTAAATTCATAGTTATGATTTGAGTTCATTTTCATATAACTAAATATGCAAAATATGAAGGTAGACTCTCTATGATATATAATTGTAGGAGAGTCGCACTGCATTATCCCAGTTTGTGTAACAGATTATTACTAGGGACAATTCAGTAGTCATTGGATATTGGTCGGGACATGTCCCGGGTGTCCCTGGTAAATGGTACGCCAGTATGTAAAAGGCATGCATTGGAGTATCGGTTTTTGAAATCCCCATAACTGTTTTTACTCTTTCCGCAGATGTTAAGCAAGGATGAAAGAGCAAGCAGGAAGTTAACAATTCAAATTCTCTCCACAGGTGAAAGGTACATTAGCCTATGAAATCTGAAATGTCCTCTCTGCATCTGCATGCATTAAACTGGCATATGCTTTTTTACTGCTTCCAATGACTCTCTTTTTTTTAAATCAATCCCATTAGGTCTATCCAGTTTATATTCAATAGTCACTGTGTCCTGTAGACGAGGCATTTCAAACTTAACCACCACCCAAATGTCAACGGTTCCCTCAACTGGGCAATCCAGCAGTCTTTTACCCTGTCAGGGTGCGACTATAATTGAATGTCGGGACATAAAACTAAAGGTTAAGTATGTGACCAGGCTGTTACAAACTATGTGTATGGGGGGGGGGGGGGGGACCTTAGGAGTCATGTACCTATGATTAGCCAAGTCTACACCTACCACAAAGAGGGCATCAGGTATCTCACAACACCTCATCACAATATGTTAAAGAAGGCTTTGTTGCTAGATCTGCCTATTAGTGATTCTACAACAAAATGATCCTATCTAGATGCATGCTGTCATGTCACATTCCCTGCTTGTTTACAGCGGTTTGCGCTCAAGTGTGTGATTCTGTATGTCACTAATTGTTTGGGGCTTGGGGATATTTTCTTCTACATGGTGGTTTCCACTTAAAATATCACAGCTAATGTTTTTGAATTAATTATTACTAATGTGGTTGTTATTTATATCACAACAGTGTCATAAGTAAATAGGTTTTGCAGTCTGCTTTTTTATTTATTTTTTGTGGGGGTACAATTTCAAAGAGCACCAAACCACCTTTGCCAGTAAGTGACAAGATTATTTGGACCAATTTATGAAAAAGTGCAGTCAATGACAAAACAACAAAGGTTGGGATAACCACTTACTGTACACTAATACCCTAACTCTGTGTACTGTACCTAATAACCCTAAATCTAACCATTAGTTAAACAAACATTAGGATACTGCGTACGTTGTATGTCAAGTGAACTGTTCCATGTTGAATTGTTTAACTTAAAAGCCTTTCTCCCATATCTTGTACAGTTGTCCTATGGAGAATTATGAGGCATTTGTCTCTTGTAACACAATGCAATAAAAATCAGGTAACCTAACCCATATGGATACAAACAGTTAATAAATACATCAGTATCCAAGGAACTGGCTTATGTCCCATTTTTGTCTCAGAAACTCCGCCAATATGTTTGTATGTCTGACAGTATCTATGGAGATAGGAAAAGGCAGGGACAGACTAAATGACCTCACTGACATCATAACGGCCCATCCAACTTAACCAAACAAGCAGCAGCCATCAAACGCATCATGTCCTGTTGTAAAAGAAAATGGTCAACAGCAAATATGTCTTGAAGACATTTGATACCCATAACCTCACTTACCCATTTCCAACACTTGGATCGCACCACTGTGGTAAGGTCAGGTTAGGGGGTAAATCTGATACCGAGGTGAGTCCATTACCTCTCTGTTACAATGCACTCAGTCATACATGTTTACAACCTCTATAGGAGTAGATAGAACATGCCTCTTTCTCTTTCTCCTATAAAAGCCAAAGAAAGTCCAGGCATGCGTTGACCCCCCCTGAGTTTTATGTCACCATAAAACATGTTTACATGTTAGGAGCCCTGGGGCAGAGAGGTGAAAAGGTTATCAAAGACAGGCCATCAGTACCACATTCAAAGCGGGAGTTTTTAAGATTGTTTAGGTTTTTAGGGAACTTTTGATTTATTGTGTTTTTACTGTTTGATGATTTTCCTGCAAGCAAAATGAGCAGACACACTCTGAGTCAATTTGAGAATGAACCTTGAGGTCGAGGTTGTTGATATTCCAGAGAGAAGTGAGTCATGTGTGCTCCTGGTGGTGCTGATGGAGACGTGGATCAATAATTTAATTATGGTGACCTTATGTTAGGTAAACCAAATGGATTTTTGAACTTTGTAAGATAAAAATAAATATGGCAATTAAAGGTGAAAGGTGAAAGCGCACTGTCTGCAATACAATTGAAATAAAATCCTTCTCTTTTTAGGCCCTCTGTTTCCTTCTAGTTAACCATTTCCCAAAGTTGAAGATAAATTAAATAAACCATTTCCCCCAATCTAGCGTTTATTTTCTTCCTACAGTACCGCACATCCTACTTCCTGATTAAGTGAATTAGCTTGTATCTGTGTACTGTCGCTTGTATCTTCCCTCGGGACTTTTTTTCTGTCTCCATCAGCATCCTCTTTCTTTGTCTCCTTCCTTCACACTGGCTGCTCACTCGCACCTTTCCTCGTTCTATTCTCCTCTATCCCTCCACTCAAATTCATCCCTCCTTTTTCTCCCTCGCCGTCCCTTGTGCTCAGGAACAGGTCTTTGCTGTCAACAAATGGGTCTCTGGTTGATTAGGGTCCCTGGTTAAAAAGCCTTTTTGAGGGGAGCACCGGGGTCCCTCTGCATGACTGGACCCATCTGTAGAGCAGCATAATGATTTTTTCATGCCACATTAAGTTAACACGGTGCTGCCAGGGAGGCAGGCCAAGACCTGGGCTCTAATTGGTGGGGAGAGAAGGGGACAGGAAAACAGCCAAAACAGGGCCACCTTTTAACTCCCCGTCTTCCTCATGCCTCTCTTCATCTATTCTCTTTCTCTATTTCCAATCTGCCTTTCCCTCTTTTTTTTCAAATCCAAGACCTTATATTGAATATAAAGGGTTTGATATGTGTAGTATCTCTCCTGATCCCTGACTCCTCTCCTTCTGTCTCCTCATTTAAAGCCATTTAAAACCTGCTGCATGACAGTAAAGACAGAGATTGCTGTGCGGTGGATTCATTTGTTTGTTTGTGTAAACCTCAGCAGATTACCAGTCAATCTAAGGTCACAGCGGTATTACGGATTATAGACCAGATCACTGTTTGTGTTTCATCCATGTTACAGGTCTGGAGGCATCCCATAATTACCTGTAGCTATTATCATGCATATAGAGTCGTTTAACAACTGATCCCCTCCAACTGAATGTTGCCAAACGATTTAACTGTGGCGGTTCAGACACTGAGGAACAGTGTAATTATGCTATACTCATAACAACAAGATAGCTCCGTGCATGTACTGTATTATTGTTGAGAACTGACATGTGGTCGACATCCATTTTTCAGTCTGATTCGTCCTATTGCCATGCCACAGGGTTACACCTTTGCCACGTTGAGACATTCCCACAGTACACCTGACAGCGTGACAAGCAGCAGGTGAGCAGAGATCGACATACTGGGTCATCTCTCTCTCTCGTCATCTCACTCTGTTGTAATGGAGCTGACTGGAATGTGCCTTCCGTCCGCTCTCCACTCTCGTTGACTTACCAGACTTGACACATGCCGTCATGAAAACGAGGGCTCAGCGTTAAACATTTGTCAAAAGTAAAGGTCAACACGTTGGCGATATTGATAGGAATATAGCATTCGATTAAATAAAGTATGCCAAAAATGCAGTTATTTACCTCTAGCATCGTTCTTGTTGTTAAAAGGACAGTACAACTGATTGGTGTCCCTCGAATGTCCATTGTCTTCCATAGGGGATTAGTAATAATGGACTTGGACATTATCACACCGTCTGCAGTGCCTCGCTAGGCAGAAGCTAGGAGGCAGGTCCAGGGGTCAGAGTGAATAGAAATCACTGGCAGTAGACCAATGACTGACAATCTGTTCTAGACTGGTCCAGAGGCTTAATGAGGCTCACAATAACAGATGTTTCAGGTTCCAGTGCTGGGGGGAAGGGGGGGAGGGGGGGTGCTGGTTGCTGAACACAGAACACGCACAAGCCCACACACTAATGCCCATGAATTAATACTTAACGCACATTCTCTCTCACATGGACACACACACACGCGCACACACACGCACACACACACACACACACACACACACACACACACACACACACACACACACACACACACACACACACACACACACACACACACAATGTTCAATTCCACAGACATACAAGCCAGGAAAGCCACTCCATCTTCTTTCTTTCTTTCTTTCTTTCTTTCTTTCTTTCTTTCTTTCTTTCTTTCTTTCTTTCTTTCTTTCTTTCTTTCTTTCTTTCTTTCTTTCTTACTTCCTATTTTCTTTCTCCTCATCCCTCTCCCATGCTCCTCATCCCTCTCTCCTTGTGAACATTGGTGTCTTCAGTGAGTGATAAATGTATCTTCCTCTGTACAGTGTCTGGCCCTGGACACTCTTAAATTACCCCAAGCTGTGGCAAAAAAGACAGGGGGGACTTAAAAATAGCATAGGAACCTTTTTTTTTTTTTTTAGAGTAATGGTTGCGACCCCCCTCCTTCTCTTTCTCCTCCACTCCTTCTCCCACAAGTATGAAGGGAGGTTGGGTTATTGATGATTATTCAACCAACCCCCCCCCCCCCCAACACCCCCGTTCCACCTTCTCCCCACAGACCTCTCATGCTACTTTCTAGACTAATGTTGTCTCCCAGTCATAATGGGGTCAGCAAAGTAATGGCAGGGACATGTTGTGCAGTTACTGCTGTCTGTAAATGGCCCATCAATAACAAAGGCCATGCATTACTGATACAGAGTCATTTTATTGGGAATAGACGGTGATATTGATTGCCTTATCAGCTAAATCCTGTTAGCTCTAATGCTAGCTAGATGTTGTGAAAGATGGAGGTTGGATGAAAAATAGACTCCCTTCTAATGAAATACAGAGAAAATAGAAGTAAATCCCTCAAAGCATACAGATAATCGGACCCTGAGTTCCTTATCCTTTGTAGTACTTTTTCCAGAAATCAAAAACACAGTTTCCATGCAACTCCTATCTCCCACATAAGCTGTGTACACTTTAATTGTGTGTGCTCCAGTGTCAACCAGTGGGGGCCCACGCCTCGCCAGGTTGACAAATTGATTGTTATTCCTGCAGTTAAAGTGATGGAGAGGCCGTAGCTTCGCCCGGGACAGTTTGACCTGCTCACTTTGTCCACCAGCAACCAGACTTGTCATCAAAGTTCCTTTCAGCCCAGAGTGCAGCAGTTAACCTACGACCTTTCACCCACTGTGCCCCTCTGTAAGTGGGCGCTCTAAACTTTAGGAGACTGACAGGTTTGTGAAAAGGAAATGCTTGAGAGGGATTGCGAGGGGAGTTGGAGGGGGGCAGAGGGGTTCAGGGGCGGGGGTGGTAGGTGGTGGTCTATTGGTTGGTGGTATTGGTGTAAGGAGGGGAGGTCTTTTTTGTAAGAGCCTTAATTGTGCCCCCCAGCACTCTCCTCAATCTCCTTTTACAGCCCCACAAGCTTAAATATTTGCAAACAATCCAGTCGGCATAGCCGCATGTTTGTCCACTGCTCATTTGCTGGTGATTAGAGCTCTTGTTCCCCTCTAAAAAGACCACTTACCCTCTGTACCTCCCACCACACTCCCTAACTCCTCTCCTTCCTCACTAAGCACACGATGTGACAAATGAATGGAGTCAAATTCACCTTTTCCTAGTTCCCTTTAAATCTGGCTGCTTGATTGACTGCAATGAAATTGTCCACAAACAGCTTTGCTTCCCTGTGTAGGAGGAAGCAATGTGTAGGAGCTCTGGATTCCCCCTAAACAGTAATTCAATTTAGTTGATTACACATGTATCCTAAGCTTCAAATCACTTCCACAATTATTCCATTAAAGTTTGGTGGGTGAAACAAAGTTTACTGTTCAGTTTCAATCTTAGCAGCACATTCCTAAAAACCAGACACCCTTAATACCACAACATTTAAATGGAATAGAGTCCACAACAGACGCATCAAAGCGGCTCTCCAGACATCATTAAACTGAACGCACCAGTATTGGCCATGGTGGCGAGACTGATTGTTAAGGTGCTGGCTCTCGTTGAAATACCCTTCAATACCTCTCCACCCCCGTTGAACAAGCCCAGCAAATCAATACCACTCATTTGAAGGTATTTTGGGGTAGATATATCAACAAGTGCCAGGGAATGTTTTCACTGATGGCCCATATGGGGGAAATAGGCTGGTTCTGTGTTTTATTAGTCAATTCACTGAAACAGACCCACTCTTTCTGAGCATCAACAAGGCTCTCTCTCTAAGGGATTGTTAGATGCTAGAGAAATGCATGTGGTCTGTTATCCGGATGGATAGAAACCCTATGGACGTATGCTCATCATACAACATGGTGGTCAATTCCCTTTTTCAATTTGAGGCTTTTGGGTTAAATAATACATTTAAGAACACACGGGCAGATGGTATTCAACATATGGCTTTCATTTCAGTTGCATTCATTGATATTATTAGCTGGATTTTGCCATTTGGAAGTCAAGCATGCTGGAAATTCTTTCTATTTTCTCAAGTCAGAATATGAATAAGGCAATAAATTAGATGGTAAGGAAAGTTTCCACCATCGCCTCTGAATACTTACTGAAGTTATTACTCTAATGGAGCTTGGCTGCCCTCAGAAAAACAAATCTGCAGCAGATAGATTGTTCTTACTCTCAAAGGCCTTTCCTAATTGTGTCCAGAACGTTTGAAGCTTGTGCTGTAGGGAATTTCATGACAATGCCGTTTGAAAGGGACGCAGGAAAGAAGTTCTGAAGGTGTGTTTGAACCCGTCTGAGACAGAAAAAGAAAGAGAATTAATGGTGTTTTTCTAAGAGAGAGAGAGAGAGAGAGAGAGAGAGAGAAGGAGAGAGAGAGTGTGTGTGTGTGTGTGTGTGTGTTTGTTTGTGTGTGTGTGTGTGTGTGGTTACAGTATGCAGCCCATCAGCTCCCAAGTCTGTATATAATAAGGCAAAGGCACAGTATACCCCTTCAGCTGCCAGGAGAGGGTCAGCCATGCTTGACCGATGTTCCTTCTCCCTCCACCAAACGCCCAACCTACTACACACACACACACACACACACACACGCATATTCAGAGTCATGTCAACTACAATCACACACCACATAACTAAAGACTGCGAGTCAAACTTTTACTGATTAAGGGTCCATTCACCAGATGTTCTCAAAGGTGCTTAACATCACTGCCTGTACGTTTCCTTCCTTCCTTTCCACAGATGATGTTCCATTTTGACTTTCAAAACTGGCTCTAGTAAATGTGTTAAATAAAATCACCATTCTTGTCCTTGGGCCCAGTTTGAGTATATTGCCTAAAGAAAATGCAGCACTGCTTGTATATAAGACAGGGACTGTGTGTGTGCGTGTATATATATAACCCTATATACAGTATATAAATATACATATATTTTAGAAGTGGATGAGCATGACATGATGGCTGCCAATTTTGTTAGCGCTCACGATCTCCCCCTCTGGTGAAAATATGCTATGCCTTGTTAATAACTCAATGTGAAAACAATTTTTATGAATCAGACCTGATCTGGCTTACAAAATCAAAGGAACTATATTATTTACCATTCAGGTGAGGCTACATTCAGTAAACTGCAGTGGTGTATAAAGTATCCAGAATACATACTTGAGTAAAAGTAAAGATGCCTTACTGGAAAATGACTAAAGTAAAAGTGAAAGTGATCTATTATAATACTACCTGAGTAAAAGTCTTAAACTGATATTAGTACTTAAGTACAAAGTCAAAATAAAAGTATTCAAGTAAGACCCATTAATCCAAAAGGCAAGACTATTATTATTTACCAGAATATAGCATAATCATAAGCAATGTTGTAAAACATTGTCTTCATCAAAATATAACCACTGTAAAAAAGTTATTTCACTTTTCATATTTCATTTACTGTATTATTTTACAGATCTTTTCTCTTTTACTATATTATGTGCAGATATGTGCAAACATGTTTACTATAAAAAAGGTTATAATCTGTAAATTGATTTAATACGCACTGCAATTTGACAGTAAGTGCTTGGCAACTTTTGCTGCCAGAAATGTAGTTTCAGTGACTTTTCATGACATTTCTCGTATGATGAATCCTTTATTCAAAGAAAATAAAGCATACAATAATTATTTTTTATATAGTTACAGCCAAGGATATCTTTCATCATCATTTTGAGGTGGATCGGCAGGTAAGGTCAGTGGTGGAACGAAATCGGACATTTGGAGCGTGCCATGGCAAAGTGTGCTGCTGGGTGAGAAGCTAAAGTTTGACGCAAATCAACATATTTAGGTAATCAAAATAATCGATAACATCAATGCCTCGTTCCAGCCCTAAAATTTTGTTTTACAAGTCAGATTGACCTCTGTTGATCTCTAGCCTCTCCATGCATACAGTAGTTAAGAAATTAGAATATTGATTCAATCTCCTTTAACTGACTTAAAAACAGCACTACAGAATGAGATGTTGCCTGATTCAAAACTAAAAGAGTGAGACACAGTGGGCGTTTGTCAAGTCAGACAACATAACTTTATGCAGGGTTTAAATTGTAAATTAATCAAGCACAAGGTTGAAATTCCTAAACTGTCACTGCTATTGGGAACACATTAATTTCACCATTCTTGTAAACCGTGACCACCTAAAATGTCATGAACCTCCCTTCATATCAGGCAGTTCCAGAGCACTGACAGACTAAAAGAGGAGGTTTTGTGTTGCACAATGTTAAAATGCCACCAGCTAGCCCATTTAGTGCAAGCCTCTCACTGGAGAGCCATTGAGTTTTCACTGCTTTAATGGTGTTCCCTACGCTAGTCTCTTAATCCGACCACAGGCATTCACAACTCAGCTCTCAGGTACTTACCCTGCTCTCTCCTCCAGATGGAGGTTGGATACGTGACAGGGACAGTGTCTCCAAGTCAATTACAGGACCCACGGTGTCCCAAGAGAGCCAACAGCCATGTCTGTGACAAAATGGTCACCCACATTTCTTCATAAAGAAGCAATTTGTGAGGTACAGTATAAGAGGCTTTGGGTGGAGGTTGTGGAGAGTGCATCACTTTGCAGAGAAAAGATCATGGAATCCCCGAAGACGATAGCGTTAGACCGAATGAATAAATAATGAAATGGGCTAGTGCCAGTGCCTTAATGTTAAAGTTGAGTGCAGAACAGAGGAGTTGGATTGCAAGATGTGTCATACAGGTTAAGTGGCACAGTTATTTAGTGAGATAGTGCACCTTCATGGCTGGATGGTTAGGCTGGATGAATGTAGTTGTTATAAGTGTTACAGTATGTGCAGCCTATTTTCCTGTTCGTCAGTCAGAGTGCCATGAGCGGTGTCAGGAAGAATAATAGAACAATCTAGAAGTTACATGTTTATTTTGGTTTATTATTAAAATCCCACAAGGTCTACTTGTATTATACTGTATGTTATCAGTGGGGTCAGGAATTCACGAGCAAATGACGGCTTATGCAGAATTATGATTATAATTGTGTTGCCTCTGTGTATGAAATGTGCTATACAAATGAAGTTTAATTTGATTTGAATATACTGACGACGTTGGGAGCGTGGTCTGCCCTTGGCACAAGAGGCTATCCCTTTAAAGCAATCTTGCTAGAACGCGAGAGAACAAGGAAACAGAATGTCTAGCGCAGGGGTCTGCAACCTGCGGCTTTGGAGCTAGGGATGCGCATCGAAAACCGCGAGCCAAGTATATCCATGTAATGGCGGCGGACGGTTCACTGAGAATGCAGCTTCTAAAAAATCTATTTTCTGCCGCGAAACGGTTGTTTTCATCAATCTGTCTTTATAAATCGCTAGTTGTGCTTTCATAGAGCGAGGGCTTGTTGTGGTTTTTCACATGCCTCTGTAATATGATCTTTAGAAACATCTTGAGAAACAAAGTAGCTTCCCCACTTGCTCCAGCACATGCGCACAGTAAGCAAAACTGGCTATTCTCCGTCTGTAGGCTACACTTGCGGCTCACATTCTCTACGAGATTCGCTACGATCGGCGTCCATCATATTCTAAGTCATCTTCTATATCCTCAAAATCTGATAAATATTCAGGCATATTGCACACAATATTCCAGGCACCAACAAGCCGATCGTAGAGTAGAGAATGTGAGCCATGAGTGTAGCCTACAGACGTAATGGTGAATAGCCAGTCTGCGTGCTGTGTGCATGCGTGCTGGAGCAAGTGGGGAAGCTATTTCGTTTCTAAAGACGTTTCTAAAGATCATATTACAGAGGCATACTTGAGACACTTGAGAGGGTGATAATATTGACTGAGGCTGCCCTAGCGAAGACAGTAATGTAAGTAGCCACACAACCTCGGACCAATAGCTATGTTTCCATAAAATGACAGACAAATGTAACTTTAATTAACTTTTGAGGAGAAAAAAAAAGTGGTTTCCATTAACTGGTTTTGAATGAATGAAGGTTTACGTAAAGTGTTTCGTCAGATGGGGCTACGTTACACCTGGCAGTAGAAGCAGTTAAAGTTATGATTAGGACTGTCAATTTAACGCATTAATTAGGTTAGCTATGCAAACATGAATGCGTTAATAAAAATGTACGCATATTAATCGCATTCATCGATTTTGTCCACAGTTGCCGGACGGAGCAGGTGTTAACATATAAGTTGGTGCTAGGTGTTGGCAATGTGGAAGACACAAACGCCTCACAAACTCCAGGTTGAAATTCATCAGGACAAAATTGTGGTGTCTAACTGCACATGTAAAGCAGGGTGAGTAAGTTAGAGGCATCCATTCTTAGAAAATAAGCCTGTGAGAATGATCTGTTTACTACTGTAGCTATGGGATAATTAGCTACTGTACATCTAGAACCTAACCTCTTCTTAGCTTTTTGTGTTAGTGCTGCTGTAAACTGATGTGTGGAGTATTGTGCAGCTTGTTTTCTTGTAACAATATGGTACAGCAACCTGCAGGCCGGTTTTCTGTATGTTTTAAGAACCATTTTCTTCAAACTAATGTCGGATCTATGAACACAACGCGGGACAAGCGTTTGTGGGACATCAAGCAACTTTATTGGTTATTATTCTCTGCGTGATTGACAGGTCAGAATGGTCTATTGAAATATTTTCATTTGGGGGTTTTTGCCAGCAAAAAAATGAGGATCAATTTGCGATTAAACGTGATTCATTAATTACAGGTTCTTTAATCGTTTGACAGCCCTAATTATGATATGACAACGACAGCAGCGGAGACAGATGATCAGACATGTGCATTGAATGTTCGCTATATGTCAGAACTTATTTGGCAAATCTGTTTCCATCTAGTATTTTGCGCATTAACTCTGTTTCAAAAAAGGCAAAAACCACGTATAAACTTATTGTGAATTTTTGCGAGTTTTTCAAAGTTAACCATTTACAAAAATTTCTAATGAAATAAAGTTCAAAAAGCACATAAAAATGCTTCATGGAAACATGGCTATTGTTTATGCAGCAAATGGACAATTGGCCCATGAGCCTGAAACTTTTACAGACTATTCAAAACTCAACCTAAGCTGGGGACAGCATGCCAGAGCTAGAGTGGCTGCCTGTTAACTGGAGCTGTCAACGAGGATGAGGCGGACCATGTCAGGAGAGTCTGTGCCGTGGGTAAAGTCCCCTGCAAACCACAGCCGAAAGCGCCACGCCGTTCCAATTATATATCTCCCATTGTTTCCTATGGAAGCCTGCACACTGGTATCGTTCCGCCAGCAGCCGACAATGTCACCCCGGGATTGATTTTGACTCGGTTCTGGAATGTGGCAGCCGACACATGTGTCAATCCAACCTAAACTTGGATTAATGCATATTATTTCCTGCATTTTATGATAATAAATAAATGTAAAATAAAATCTGATGACATGTTTATGTTCCGGTCATATATTATGTTTGAAACCTTTCAAATAAACAAAATTCACAAATACCATCGTTGTTGAGATAATTGAATAATTAGGTCCCGAGCACTGGCGGTGCGAGGCCCTATTGAAATTGTAAGGATTATTCTCCTCCATCTCCTACCTTCTTCTTCTCCCCAAACAAATGCCTTTTTGCCTTTTTTCCCTACTCCTTTAAGACCTTTGTGATCAAAGGTTATCAAAAAACACACTTACAGCGCCACCTACTGGTGAAACAGGAAGTACTCATAACTCCTACATACATTATCCGATTTACTCCAAATTGCTCATGCTTGATGAAGGTCGCATCTTGAACACATCTGTAAGTCAGTATTGCGTCATACCTACAGCGCCACCTACTGGTGAAACAGGAAGTCCTCATAACTCCTACATACGTTATCCCATTTACTCCAAATTGCTCAGGGTTGATGAAGGTTGCATCCTGAACACATCTGTGTGTCAGCATTGAGTCATACTTATAGCGCCACCTACTGCTTACAGGAAGTCCTCATAACTCCTACATACATTATCCGATTTACACCAAATTGCTCACGCCTGATGAAGGTTGCATTCTGAACACATCTGTGCGTCAGCATTGAGTGATACTTATAGCGCCACCTACTGCTTACAGGAAGTCCTCATAACTCCTACATACATTATCCGATTTACACCAAATTGCTCACGCTTGATGAAGGTCGCATCCTGAACACATCTGTGCGTCAGCATTGAGTCATATTTATAGCACCACCTACTGCTTACAGGAAGTCCTCATAACTCCTACATACATTATCCAATTTATCCCAAATTGCTCACACTTGATGAGTCCTGAACACATCTGTAGGTCAGTATTGAGTCCTACTTATAGCGCCGCCTTCAGGTCAAGCAGGAAGTCATAACTCCTACATACATTATCCGATTTACACAACATTTCTCACGCTTCATCAAGGTACCGTCCTGAACACATCTATGCGTCGGTATTGAGTCACGCTTAGAGCCCCACCTACTGGTGTCAGGAAGTTTCTCTCAGTACTGGACACCGAAATAGCACACCATTTAACGGCACCGCACCCCGACACGTGTGGGGTGCGAGGGCCGCTCACTGCTGCTTGCAGCCCTAGTTAATAATTGAATTTCAGGGTGGCACAACCGTAAACATAGGACTAATTTTGAGTGAAGAGGAAATAACAGTAAACAGGATAGGCCTATTGCATCATCAAGAGGACCGCAACTGAGGTTAATGGCTGAGTGAAAAAGGTTTGTAGATTTCTAACAAAATATTGATAAAATAGCTACTTTCAACTCCTAGATAGCTTGGCACATGTTCCATGTCAGGTGGTACAACCAATGTAAAACTAAGAAAATGTTATTTTATTATAAAACTCTTTATTCTATTTGATATGTATTTGTATGATCTTTCTAGCAAAGGCAAAAGCTAATACAGGCATCGAAGTAGAACGCTGTACAATTTGAAATAAGATTCAGAATTCAGGTGGTGACACCAATAAGTTAGTTGGTGCAACTGCAAGGAATGCCACTAATAATGTTATTTAAATCTCTAAGATGATCAATTATATTTCTAAAAAGTTTATTAGTTTTAAATTTAAAATGTTAGACATTTTCATAATTTTTGATTTTAGATCATTTGCAGTCGCATATGCTGTTATCCAAAGTGTCTTATACTGTAAGTGCATTCAAAGTAGGTAGTCAAGTGTACTAATACTCACCAGAACTCATAAGTGCATCTCCTTTCTAAACATGCATCTAAGAGCCTAACCGCATGCTAAGACAAAGTGCAAGGAACAGTTAAGTACAAATACAATAGGTGCTAGAGGAAGGGTCAGGGTAGTATATCTTGAACAGGTGAGTTTTCAGCCTATGGCAAAAGGATGGGTAGCGACTTTGTTGTCCTGACCTCAGTGGGCAGTTCATTCCATCACTGCGGGGCCTGCAGGGACCTCGGAGCGACGGGGTTACCAATCGCCTCGAGGCAGTAGAGAGAAGTGGTCGGGCGTGGGTGTAGGGCTTGACCATGATCTGGAGGTAGGAGGGAGCTGTTCCTTGCCCTGTACGCTATTACCAGAGTTTTAAACTGGATGTGAGCTGCTACAGGGAGTAAGTTCAGAGAACAGAGAAAGAAGTTTTGTTGGAGAACTTGGGGTGGAGAGGATGATCGGACCACCAGATTTGAATTTTAGAGCAGAAGAAAACTTTGGCAGTAGATAGAGCAGGAAAAAGTGGAAAGAACTGATTGGAAGTTAAGAACAACACTACCTCACACCTTTCACACTGTAAACTCCCACAGTACGTTGTAGAGATGTGATCAATGGCCTTCCCCCTCACTACAATGTAGGCTACTGCAGGCTAATGCAAACAATTTGGAACGTTCTTCAAAAGCAGTTCAAATTTAAGCAGAACAGACACTTGTAAAATGTCCCAGCACTACAAGGTGAATTTGCAAGGAAGTATAGGCAATGTATTCTGTAGGCCTATAATCCCCCGATTCTTATAACTCTGAACAGATATCTGTCATTCAGCTTTTCTTGTAATCCGCAGTTTGATTGTTAATTCCTTGTGCCAATTACATTTTTGTTTTGTTTTTTCACCAGTCAATCAAAGGTTCCGATTGAACATGCCCCTATTCAACCGTATCCATAGGCCACGTTACAGGCTGTACCAGGCGAGCTCGTATAGCCTACTACAACAGCACACATTACAGAGCCAAATAATAATGTGATGCTGCTTTGGGGGTAGAGGTGGCTGTCAGTAGCCTACTTAATGAAATTCATTTTGGAAGCCTACATAGCCTAAAGATAGTGGTGGTATAGGCTGTTGATATCTGCATTGAATGCACTTTGTGTCTGTATCAGTTTGTAAGTGAATAGCCTACAAAATTCAGATTAGGGGAGATACAGGGGAGTTTGCAAACTGTCGTGACATTTTCCGGAGGTGCTCCCAGATCTAAAGGAATGAATGAGGAATTAAGGAGTATCTGGCCAGGTGTCCCGGAATGATTTCTAGTGGGATTAGCAGGGGCACATAATCTGATGATATCCCCTCAAATAACCAAGTTTAGCCTATGTATAATAGCCTACATTCTATTCTGCGTAGGACCTACTTCAGAATGAGCACAGAGCCTATTTCTGACCATCTAATTTTGATGCTTAAAGCTGGAAGTCCAATCGCATTGCGTTACATGCCTAAACATGATTGAATCAGCCCACAACTTAAAAATAGTAGGCCTATTCATCTCTTGATGGGGATGTTACAGTGACAACATGCAGGACATGGACAGACAGTTGGTGTATTCATAAAAAACCCACTTCTGCATCAGGATTACTGACATAAACGCATTCAATACATCTCATCATATTAAAGTCTCGTCATAATATGGGAGCTATAACGTGAGGGAGTGGATGAAGGACTAGGCTATATATTGGAACATTTGGACTGAATTTGATTATTGAATATATATCCTAACAAAGTGCTCTCCTACACGTAATGGTGACAGCCTATGTTTCCACTCCATACAGTATGAGTGTTGTGGGCATCAATCCGATAACCTCTCTTATATGGGAAACCAGACATGACAAGTATAAATCCATAAATAAATAAATACATAATACATGCAAACATTAAAAAGAAAAGAATCAAGTACATTTTGGTAATGTAAAAGGCTATTTATGTATTTTTACATTCATTTATGCATTTCTATATTTATTTCTATATTTATTTATTTATACATGTATCCATGTATTTATGTATTTCCACATTTATTTATTGATTGATTTCTACATTTATTTATCTATGTATATATCATACAGAAATACATAATATGTTAATAAGGTAGGCAGCCCTACCTTAATCTAAACCCGGATTGGTCAGATGGGTGAACCAAAGTAAGTAAAAAAGGAAAGGAAGTAAAGGATTCCAATCAAATCTACAATAGAGCCTCCCGTCTGATAAAAAACAGGGGGGACCAGATGGAAGCTGATAGCCACAGCCTTATGTTCCTCAAGGATCAAAGAGGATTAAGTAAGTAAGTAAGTAACAAAGCTAGCTAGCTAGACACTTCCAACATAGAACACAGTTCCTAGCGATGTACATAGGGAAACGTACTATTTTCTCAATATATATTTCATTTATTTTTTTATGTATGTATTTATTTATGCCTGCACTTATTTGTTTATTTATTTATACATATGTCATATGTACCCATACTCTTAGGCAAAAATCCATCATTGAAATTATGATTAAAATGCTTCAACAGCGATTAATATAATTGTATGATATGGGATGGATGTACAGTATGGTCTTAGCATGAGGCTGAGTGTGTTCGCATACTGAAATCTCAAAACGCTCCAAAAGGCTTCTTGTGGTTTACTATTCTATTTCCGGGACCTATTACGCATATGGAGAAATTGGGGTTTAAGGGAGTGTAGGGTAAATATGCTCGCACCCAATTCTTAAAGATCATTCACATTCAAACTTGATAGACTGGGGTTTGCTAGACATGTTGCATGGGAGGGTATTGGGGGGGGGGGGTATATCAATGTATTCAGCCATAGCTACTGCAGCAGTCCCCAACCACACCATGAGGCGAATTCACTAAAGTGGAATTGCAGCAGTTAATTGCGCCATTACTGTACATTGCGCATCAGTTGCTCCAGCTATGTGCTCCGTTGTAAAAACCTATTCACTAAAGACATTGCGCTAATAATATCCCAGCGCAAACACGCCCATTCGGTGTTTGCGGCTGAGTGCAATTTGTTGCTGATATAGGAAATTACTATAAATACTGTGCATGCAGCGCATACAACTCGTATGCATATCATTGGACGATGGCAGACAGAAAAAGAAAGATACGATTTTCAGACTGCGAACTTGAAGTCCTCATGGACGAGGTTCAAAAACATGTCTGACAGCTTTCTGCAAAAAATATCACGGCTGCAGCAAAAAATCATATTTGGGGTTTAATTTCCCAAGCAGTCAGTGCCACTGGTGTGTGTAAACGTGGAAATATGGACTGCAAACGGAGGTGGAATGATTTGAAAAGACGAACACGGGAAAACTCATAATTTTATGTTATGCAAGATGCAGCATGCTACGATGATCTGGCATACTTTTGGGGGAGTGTATAACATTCCCCCACCGGTAGGATCTAGGCATCTAAAACAGCTTTTCAAGATTCCAAATCAAATGTGCGCTCAATCACACCGTGCGTCCTGATGTGAGCCCGGTTGTACGCCGCCTCTTCAATGTTGGAAGGATTACGCACGGGAGTCATCATCCATGGCTGAAGATGATACCTGCCGTCACCTATGATACAAAAACACATATTTTAATTCCGCACATTTGCAATGACTATTACAGCAGTAACGTTTTCTCTGAACAACTTTCTTACCCAGTAACCAGGTATTGTCCTCCATGTCTTGCATGATCCCATACAGGCCGCTGCTCCTAAAAATGTACCTATTGTGCACCGACCCAGGGAATCTGGCAACCACATTCGTGATAATGTTATTGCCGTTGCATACTACCTCGGTGTTCATGGAGTATGTTTGCTTCCTATTACGAAAGACATGCTCATTTTCTAATGGTGGTACTATGGGTATGTGAGTGCAGTCAATTGCACCCACAACATTGGGGAAGCCGGAAAAGTTGAAAAACTCCTGCTTTGTCTCCTCAATTCCCCGCATGTTTTGAGGAAATTTGATGTATTGTGGAGCTAGTCTTACAATTGCTGGTACAACCTCCCACATGGCCCTGCAGATGGATGGCTGTGATAGATCAGAGCCACCTGCAATAGGTGTCTGGAACGATCCAGACGCAATAACCTGCAGTGTTGCCAGCAGTTTGGTAATCCCAGGTATTGCATGGGATCTTTTATTGACTGGCTCAATGTCATCTTTGATTTGTTTGAATAGTGCAAGAATTGTTTGAGCTGGCAACCTGTATCTCCGGATGACCTCGGGCTCGCGAACCACCAAAGACATCCATTGGACGATTGTGGGTTTTCATTTGCGCATAACTATACATTGAAGTCTGCCAGTCAATGACTTTTCCTAAAAAGTGTGTTCTGTTGCACCCCCTATTGTTAAATATTTTCAAGATCATTCAAATAAAAAAATATTGTGTATGTTTTTTAATTTATACCTTTTTCGGCCGCCAACTACGGTGGCCGACAAGGGCAAACGCGCTACAAATACCGAAAACATTTCCATTAGGAGAAACGCGCTGCAAACAGAAATGACACAAACTCAAAACACATACAAAATCCAAAACAAATACATTAACAGCAAACGCGCTGCAAATACAGAAACGATACAAAGTCAAAAACACATACAACAACAACAACACATGCAACAAAAAAAACGCTGCAAATTCAGTTTCCAACACAACGGAAGTATAAAATATAAACTTACATGTTTATGAACGAAAGAACCAAAGAAGAATGGCAAAATATTAAAGCCTTAATGTAAAAAAAAGAACATAATCACTATAATGTTACCTTTTTTATGCCGCCTTTTCGTCTAGCCTTGTTTGAACCATGAGGTTTGAACGTCTAGCCCGTCTCCGGTCCGTTCCACTTACGCGCAGTTTCATGCTATGTATAGCCTATTATATGCAGTTTCGCGCTATGTAGGCTATTATAAATAAGTATTATTAATTGGGGGAGCTTGGACTCGCTGGGGACTGGTGGAGAGACGCATAGTCTACAGAGCCTCCTGCAGCAAAGCTGTCTGTGGCAGTTGCACTGCCAAGGTGCAGAGGATTTGTGCGAAGTGTATTTGAGCTGCCGCCTCAACTAGAGATGGGATTTATGGCTCTTCGAAGGGAGCCGGATCTTGAGGATCCGTTCCTTGCAAAGAGCTGTTCAAAAGACTGGCTCATTTCTAAATGTATTTATTTTTAAGAAGCCAGCCTTGGGGTGAGCCATTTTATCTGGGAAATAATCACTGGGAGGAATGATAGGGTAATATTTTGATCAGAATCATTCAAACTTAGACCTCCAATATTTATTCTATTGGTGGGATATTTTGAAATAATGATTAGGCTATAATTTCATTTGGTAATGGCTTGTGTGGACATTTGTGGTAAACATTCCACAGGGTGGTGCCACATGCCTCTGCTTTGACAGCAAGATCATATTTTTGGATTTACCCTTTGTATAAAATGTGTTTGTGTGTAAATAAACCTGACTTATGTTATTCACGCAACACCTAAAAAAAACTAAGCAGGCTACAATGAATTACTGAGCTCTCCTCCTGCCTGTGAAGTAGTAGGGAGGAGCTTGACTGAAAAAAGAACGTCTCCCACAACTGCGAATTGTTCCCATCGTTTGTTTTAAAGAGCCGTTCAAAAGAATCGGATCGTTCGCGAACGTCACATCACTAGCCTCAACCGCGCGTAAGACTTACTTGTGTATAGCCTACAACTAGTAGCTCATAGCCAATCAAACGGTTTATTGTTTTATTCATATATTAACTAGATAATTAGATAATTATAAATTGTATTAGATAATTATTAAACATCGAAGTTCTATGCTGCATAATAATGCAATAATGCTGCTGTAATCACAAGACGCATAGGCCTAGCCTACCGTAAAAAGCGATACACTCTCATATATAACTTAGATAATTATTAATTAGATAATTATTATGAATCTACTTTCTATGCTGCATCTGTACAGTAGGCTACTGTTTTATTTGGACCATTGGCCAAAATGCTGTTCTTGTAGCTGTTTTATCTATCTTTTTGATTTTGTGAAGTGTAGGCTATACTATTCTTGTTAAAGTGCGAAAATAAGATTTTGTTGTGTTATTTTATTGTCATATAGTCATTCTGTGAGTAGTATGAAAGGACAACATTAACCCTTGAGTTGTACAGTACAATCCTAAAACTGTATACCGTAAAAAAAACTATGCGTTCTTACGGTAAGTCCATTGAACGGCTACTGGCCGATATAGGTACTGTATATAGTGAGCCGCTGCGGATCTAGTGTCAAATCAAAAAGTGACATTCTTCTTCTAAATATTATCTCTTTTGCAATAATGTTCATTTGCATTGAAAGGGGAACATTCTCTGCCCATATTACCTAATTTAGATATCAGCTAATAATACCGGCGCAGAGAAACACTATGACGAAGGCAACGCAGTTAACACTGTATTTCACCCTTTGCGAGGGCTTTGTGAATAGCAACGTTTATTTTTTACTTATTTGCACAGGTTTTGCGTCAGGAAAAGTTGCACAATTCTTAAGTGAATTCACCCCCATGTTTATTTTTATTTGCATTATTACCTAGATGATTATGACAAAAATGCTTTATTTAGGCGTTCCTTGCAAAGCTCACAGGGTTGCAGCTGAAAGAATAAGATATAGGCATAGGCTACAATTGCTTTATACACCATGAGAATAGCCCAATAGTGATCTAGCTCACTCGCGTTCATGAGGCAGTGATATTGATCAAAAGTAGCCTACGCATCACAGTCGGCAGCGAAAAATAGGTGAAAAGTTTGTACATGAAAGTCTGAAGAAAAGTTATATATATACTGTATATATATATATATATATATATATATATATATATTGTTAGACAGGATCCACTCAATTTTTCCTTTTTAATAACACTCACTGGTATTATACTGATGAATACAGTGTTAAGGATTACGACCACTCGTCAGTTTAAAATAAAAACTATAACGTTATACTAATATATAACCAATAAATACGGTAACACTATAATATAATGCGAAATGATGGTCCTACGACAGCGTTCTCGTATGTTTCATCAAACATTTTATGGTGCCAATCTTATCATGGGCTACAAATGATCGGGCATGATAAATGTGGCAGCTGAAACCAATTGCAATTATATTCTGGCCTCGCCCTTGCAGTTCAACATGGAGATGCATGAACTAATACGACTAGTATGGCCAAGAGCATACAGGTAAGACCTGTGTGAATTTCGTCCCGTAAAAAAGGCTAGCAGTGTGGTTGCGAGGGGGATTAAATAAGCGAGTCAGGTGGGATAGGGTTAGGCATAGCCTCTCTCACCTCGGCGGTGAGATAGGATCCCCATAGCCTATTTGATGACTGTCAACACGTTGATAAGTAGGTGACTGAATAGCCTACCCATTGCTTTTCATTTGTTTAATTTTGATTGCATGTAATTATGTCACCAGTATAGCCATGGCATTAATTGATTGGTGTAAGATACATTTTGCTTTCATTTTAATACTTGTAAGGCTGTCTAACAAAAAGGCTATCTCAACATGAATGTGAAATTACTCTTACACCAAAAATCATTTAACTCTGTTAATTGGAGTTACTATGTTAATTGGAGTGTTAATTGAACAATTGGAAAATACCCATTTATATTACAGATACAGTATATGGCACATAGACAAGGCCTTTACAAAATAGCCTATGGGCATCCTATCTCACCGCTGTTGCATGAGAAATCAGGAGAAGGCTAGTTTAGGCTAGTTTGCTACAACACAGCTGTTTAAGATTAGAGGTGATTGCGTTTGCACCTTTTCCCGAATAATAACAAGGAACGTGGCTAGGAAAAACAGCAGTTTCCATCACACTTGTGCTTTCCGGAATAAGGTAGGACTATTGTGTTTGGATACACCCCTAGTTATGGGCACCTACACACAGAGTAGATGCCGAACTCATTGACAAGACCTACAAATAAGGACTAGAGACTGGCAACATGGACAAATATATGGCAGCAGCATACAACGTAAGGAGAACAGTGAAGGAAGCCAAGGGAATATTTTGAGAAGATGGAAAATTCAAACAAGGCGACCTCAGAAGTGTGTGGCCGGGATTAAACACCATGACTGAGGAATCAGTGGCTACAGTAACAGGACTGGCTACAGTGCTGATGAACTGCGCTCCAGCATGCTGGACCAGGATGTGTGAAGAGGTGTCATTTCAAGTGCCCGAGTTGCCCCAGTGGCCTCGACATACAGTAATAAAACCATGGAGTGTCAGAAATAATATTTTTGCTACATACAAACCAGGGACGTGCAGAGATCTTTAGAGGGGCAGGTGCTCAAATTTTAAAAGGGGCACATGTATCAAAATGTTAGAGCTACAGAATAACATAACCAGTCAAACTAGTACTACCAATCAATATTCAGAGAATGTAACACAGAATCTTACAGCGAACCGCATCCTAGTATTATGATTACGCCTTAGAATAGTTTGGGATTCATCCCTCCAAAAATGTCTGGCTTCTGTCTTTTCTAATTCTCTATATTATATGCTGATGTTATCGAATAGGAGTGCTTGCAGAGGCGTATTTGCCCACCTGAGTATAGCAGATAGCAGACATTTATCAGCAGATAAAGCTGAAAATGAATCCTAACTGCTTCATTGCCACAAAGGGAATCATTGTGGAGGACAACATGTACTGTACACTTTATCCCTAACTATCCTCTTATAGCCTGGAAGACTTCATCACAAAAAATATATAATAACTGTGACACAGTATTGACCTCTGTCTTTACCTCCCTTATTCTGTGAGCTTGCATCGAGTCATTGTTTAACTCTGGAGTCCAGCCTGTAGCCTTTAGCTAGTCTCCACTCAGTCGCCAAAACACAAGGCAAACTTGATTATTCCCTATCAGAGAAACCCTTGCTTCTGTTTTTCTGCTTCTGCTCATCTACTGCTTTGCTGGCTGTAGATGACTACAGACCAGTTCCAACCAATGCCCTGCTCTTCATAATGGTTACCTTGGGACCCTAACTCTTATGCCAATATCCTTGGTGCCTCTGTCATTATCAGATCATGCCCCAGAAATAGCCCAGAACCTTTGGTCTGGCTTTAGTTCATAAAGGAGTTTCCCAATTAGCGTGTGGAATTTGTGGAAACAATTAGTGCTTCCATCACATAAATGGTCAGTAATGTGGACCTTTCTTCATAAAGATAAATGTCAGGCACTGTCTAATTTCCCTGGCCGGACATAACGCTGGTTACTTGCTACATTATCATGAGTATGCTGATGTAAATGTAGTTCAATGAGATATTGTGCTGAGGATGCCATATCCACCAGCAGCCACACAACAATTGCATTGTGACATTTGGACTGTGAGATCACATAGAGGGTTATTTTTATTTTCCCAGAACATTTCCCAGTATTTTGATAGGCCTACTTACAGTAAGTTGTTTAGTACATAATAGACTGTGATAAACTGTGGTTTTTCCAGTCAAATTCAATTACATACTCCAACAGGGATCATGATGGAAAGACGTCAATTACGTTGAGGCTACATTACCATGACAGTTTATTGGATAACTTTATTAAATGAAGACAGCATGTTTAGAGAGAAACAGCAATACATTTTCACCTACAGTATGACAGATGCTTATGGAAGTGACCAGCTTGTGATACACGCTAGATCTAAGCTGTGTGAAGAAACTTGCTTGTAGTTCATCCTTTGGTAAATTTCTGTGTGTATTGTGTAAGAGAGTGTATTCTCTTTTGCAGTAATGCAGATCTGGATCAATGTACATGTGAATTACTTGGAAACCATGCCTTCTGTTGTGGTATTTTTCTGCTTCAATGATTACAAAAATATGTGTCTAGACGCTACTTGTTTATTTTCACAGGTTTCAGAGGGCATGAACACAGAGGTGTGTGTGTGTGTGTGTGTGTGTGTGTGTGTGTGACAGTGGCCAATTTGATGCCAACTCTGGGACTTTTGATGCAACACCAAACCTGTTGTTCAGCAACCAGGCGTGGTGTTGTCTTTCATCCAGCAACAATTCACCTCGTCTCATGTCAACAAGGTCCTTAAAGCCCGGAAACGCAGGGGTGGGACGGAAATCGCCATGACAAGGGGTTGACAGAAAGACATACCAATGTAGAGAAAAAGAAAAAAACAACATCTTCAATTGCAAAAACAAATGTGTGATTCCACTAAAGAAGTCTGCCCGTGCACATTAAATCAGACGGAATGTACAACGTTGGCCAAATCCTGCACACACATCACATTATCGTATCCTCTGGTGTTTTTTACCAATACCTGGCTATTATTAAATTATGCTAGCAACAAAAGAATCCCTTGCCAGGTAATTCCCCATGCCATAAGGAGGAACCCTGCCCATGGGGCTGTGGAATTTCTCACCATGTGTTGAACTTGTGTTGGCCAGGTGACATGGTGGGACCTCGCAGGTGTTGTCTGCTCATCTCTCACCACGAGGCCAGTCAGTCAGACCTGACTAAGCCAGGACAGAGGCCCTGCCAGTGATTCATCTAACCCTCCCTCTCTCCCACCCCTGCACAGCAAACGACTGGCCCTCCGACTTAATCAATCACCTGGCCAGAGAGGGATGCAGGGACATGGAAGGAGGGGGGGTGTGGAGGAGGAGGGAGAGATGTGTGTGAGGTGTGTGTCAGGGACAGGTGGTCAGGGTCAGCATCACTCTCACCTTGGCAGATCCTCTTGGAGGGTTCTTGACAGGTCTACATGCATCCGCCCACCTGCACTAGTGCACACACGCCCGCACACACACACGCACATGCACACACACACACACAAACCCCACACACATATTATAGCTGCCAGCAGACCAAGACACAAAAACACAGACACATACACCCACACACTGAGTCACACTCAAACCACACACACACACACGGTGCAGACAGCTCCAGGCTATTTGCCCTCTCTAGGGGGAAAGCCCAGGCTATGCTAATGTACATTATGCCTGTTCATCAATTTACTGCGGGACACAACAAGCACTCATGTGCCAGAACATGCATATTTCTCAAGGTTAAAAAGTTAACAGGGATAAATGGCCCCTTCTCTATGAATAAATCTTCTTATCACGAAGAGAAAATCAATGATTTTGGTGAATATAATTTAGAGACCAACTAAAACTTACAGTAGTATAACTATTCATTTACTATTAAATTGCTTTGCAGGGCCGAATTACCTCATTTTCCTTGTTGTTAAAGGACAGTTCGGAATTTAGCATTATAAACTATAAGGTAATTAGTCGTAGTCATAGTCATTTTTATTGGTCACACTTTACAATAAGCGTCACAAAAACATTAGTTAACTGTTAACTAATGCTTATTTAGGGTTAGGTTAGGTTACTAATGTTAATTAATACCTTAGTTAAGGTTAGGGTTGGGGTTAGGTGAGTTAACCTTAGTTAACATAAATAACATTAGTAAATGGTTAATAGAGACTAGGGCTGGGAGTCCGAACTTCGGGATTCGAATATAATTCGAATATTGACAGAAATACTGGTATTCGAACGAATATTAGGCAGCCCTTAATATTCGAACCTGTAAGTTTTGTAAATGTGTTGGCTAGCAAACGTTGCTTTTGATTCAGATTCAGAGGGTTTTTCACGCCTGGTGAAGTTGCAATCGCGAGCTCATTAGCAAGGCTATTGGACCTGTAGGAGGTGACGTTAGTTAGCACTTAGTTAGCAGAACAATGGCCTCGCCAACGCCCACAATCACGCTGGAGGAGATCGAAATCTATACCCCTAGACTGGGTTGCACCAGTTTGTCTAAACCCAAGCATTTAGTCACGCCTAAACACTGACTAAACTCTTAGTTGCTACTAGTTAGTCGCATATTACTTGGTATCTTATTTCGGTTGCACCACGGCAATTTAGGCGTTGTCTTAACTAGTAGGCCTAACTACTAACTAGTTACTAAAAAATAGTCGTTGTATGACTGTGACGGCAGGATCCAAATAGCCAATCGGTAAGCAAGTAAAAATGTAAACAAGGAGGTTGATCGCCCTTACCCAGCCCTTACCAAGGAGCTTGGGCCGTGTCCGAATGTCCATATTACATACTATATAGTACATACTGCAACTCGCCTACTACATACGATTTAGTACATACCTGTACTACTCCACGAAAACATGTTTAGTATGCGAGATAAATGTAGCATGCTTCACGAGTCATCCAGTGAAAGCGACGGGCTCCGGCTCGCATATGCGATTCATGTTAAACTTACAACAATATTGAGCTAGCCAGGCATTTGAGTTGGTCATCCAACACAGGCTCGATCCTCACCTTTCTGTATAATCCCAACTGTGAAATGGATGTGATAATAGTCCACAAAATATTCTTCCTTTGCCTCGTTTAGCACCAGCTGCAACACTCTCCTCCAAATTCATTATCTCCGTTAGCAAGGCTAACGTTGCACTCTGTAGCTTGTGCTTATTATTATTATTGGACTTGGTGCTTGTGCAGTGGAGGGGTTCTTTTGGGGGAGTTAGCCGTTGGATTGTTATGCTTAAATTATCCTAGCCAGCTAGTTCCCAAGCTTGTTTGATAACCTTTGATTCAGACATAACGTAGGCTGCCTGGTACAGTCCACTGACCAGTTGCTGGTTAACTATGAGGATCCCAGCCGACCGTTGCATCCCCCCAACCCGCAACGGAGGGTTATCAGCTGGGCTGGGACTCCCCCTCTCATCGCTAACCAGCAACTGAGCCAATTGAGCTAAAGGTGGTTAGCTAGCTCGATCGTGAAATTACTCAAACTTATTAAATATGACACCAATAAGCACACCGGTGCCAATAGTTAGCTTAATCTTGATATAACTAAGACATCTGCTAAAAATAATAATTTTTCCACCGACAGATTTAGCTACAATGTTTCAGCCCACCTCCGTCCTAATAGCAGAGTTGAAGACGCTACTTCCTCGCACTAGTCATCACTTACACCACCTCCCAGGGTGGTGTACATATTTAGTTGTAGGAACTAGTCGTGAGTGGTGCAACCCATTTAAATTTAGTAGTGACCAAATCTCGAATTAGTCACCACTTAGGTTATAGGCCTAGTCACCACTTAGTAATGACTGGTGCAACCGGCTCCTGGTTGACGAGGGTTGTTGAGTCTTACATACTGCAGCCAGATAGCCCATAATGGCAAGTTCTGATTTAGCCTAGGCTACATGTTTGATTAATGGGATATACATCCTACTACCTTTATTTATCTTTTATTTGTCTTTCAGTACCTAGCCTGACTGGCTTATTTTTATTTATTTTTGTCAAACAGTGAAAACCTACTGTTCAAGCCAGGGTCTGACATAAATGAAAAGAACGGTTGTTGACAAAGACTTGTATTTGCTTCTGAAAACATCATTGCTTATCGATATTGCTTATGATACAATGCCCACTAGTGGACAGAATGTGCACAACTTTATTTTAATACCTAGGTAGGTCTTTCTGTAAGAATTTAATGGTAAAAATATTATTAATAATAATTCGAATATATTCGAATATTATTATTAATAAATAAACGAACTTCGAATATGATTTTGGGGCAAAAGTCCCAGCCCTAATAGAGATATTAGTTAACTGTTACTTAATGCTTAATAATGCATTAACTAATGCTTATTAATGTACCCTTATT
Source organism: Borostomias antarcticus (assembly GCF_949987555.1). Classification (NCBI taxonomy): domain Eukaryota; kingdom Metazoa; phylum Chordata; class Actinopteri; order Stomiiformes; family Stomiidae; genus Borostomias; species Borostomias antarcticus. Next base: position 30,284,861 of record NC_140236.1, read on the forward strand.
GTAAAGTGTTACCTTTTTATTTATAATGCGCACCCAACTATAGTGTGTTACAACTGCCCGGGGCGCAGACCCCGAAAATGAGAGAAAAGGAGACGCATAAGACAAGACCTAGAGCGGGAGGAGCGGGTCGGAAGATCAACGATGTATGCTGGGGCAAGGCCTAGCCTTTCTCAGGAACTGTGAGTGCACTGATGACGTAGCATCTGCTACCACAGTCCTTTCTACCAACATAGGAAATTTTGACTTTTAAATAGTCGCCAAGTTGGCGGCGCTTGGCGCTCATATTTAAAAAGTGTCAAATAAACATTTCAAAGCAAAGCAGAAACGCCTATTCTAACAAACGATGGGTTTCGAAAGCTCGGCGCTACCGTTAAGTGATCGTTTTAGCCGTTTTTTGTGGCATCGTCATTATTTTTCGAGGTAGTCTTCTTCAACTGCCATACAACTCCGCATAGCGGACAGCGCCCCATCTGGTCGGAAATCCTTGAAACTACCTCGGAAAATAATGACGATGCCACAAAAACCGGCTGTTGAGTCGTGAGAAGATGAGTATGAAAATGACCATCTGAAGGTCTTGAGGGGAGAGAGAGGACTTGATTCTTGCGATGGTGCGGAGTTGAAAAAAGCAGGACTTCACTGCTGAGCTCACTTGTTTATCGGATGTAAGTTCGGAGTCGAATATAACACCAATGTTTCTGACCTGGGGTTTAACCGAAGTGAATACACTACCCAGGTCATTGGTGATCCGGGTAGCAGTGATGGTGGAGCCAAACAATGATTTCAACTTTGCTTTCATTCAGTTGCAAGAAGTTTTGGGTCATCCATGCCTTGATGTTGTTCTGACAACCCATGAGCTGGTCCCGACAACATTGGTCATTCGTCTTCAGTGGGAGATATAGCTGGGTGTCGTCTGCGTAACAGTGGAATTAAATGTTGTGCCGTTGGATGACTTGACTGAGGGGAAGCATGTCGAGCGATGGGACCCAGGATAGAATCCCAGGTGAGGTTGGCTTGATGTGAGGAGTGACTTGCTATGCAGACCGAGAAAGATCTATTGCTGAGGTATGATTTAAACCAGGCCAGAGCAGTATCTATGATACAAACTCCCAGCTGTAGGCGGTCGATGAGGATTTCATGATCTATGGTATCGAAGGCTGCACTGAGATCTAGAAGTATGAGGGCAGCACAATCTCCGGAGTCGACTCATCATTTAACACCTTAGAGAGGGCATACTCTGTGCTGTGTCCGGCCCTGAAACTAGACTGGAATTTATCCAGGATGTTGGTAAGGCGGAGATAGGGCAGTAGATAACTGAGAATGGCCTTTTCCAGCAGCCTGGACAGAAAGAGATGGGTCTATAGTTACTGAGGAGAGTAGGGTCAAGATTGGATTTCTTGAGGGGCTGGACTACTGCTTGCTTAAAGCAGGATGGAACTGTACCAGTGGCCAGAGAGCTGTTGATAATTGTCAGGATGCTGGGACCTACAGTGTCAAAGACCTCCTTGAGGAGGGGGTTGGGGACAGTGTCCTGGGGGGATGCAACAGATGTCAGTGAAGAAGCCATCTCAGAGAGGGAAAGTAGTGTAATGGGGTCAAAGGTAGACATGCTGGATGAACATCCCAGAGTGATAGCTAGTTCGCGGGTGGAATATGGGAATGGGTTATTTACGATCATATACAATGGCCGATATCAACGTTTCATCAAACGGTGCACTCCTTTTTTGCCAGAAAATCAACAGACAAAGGTGAGATTCCTGTATTTGCAAATGCGAGTTTATGGTGTTTTTGAGGGATTCTGTCTATGCACCATGGATCCATTGCAATGGGCTATATCTTGGTAAAATAATCTATGCTTTCGGCAGTAGGATAATGTTTTGTCAATGCATGCTAACTAGCAACGTGATATTGATGTACAAGTAGAAGAAAGTATTTAACAGGTGAATTTAATGTTATTTTTTATTGTTCTCTATGAGAATATTGTTAATATATTTTCTTGTTTTATGTCTGTCCAGTTCTCAGGGCTTTGCCTGGATTGAGATGAATAAATGCCCGTGTATGAAGAACAGCTTGTGTGCGTGGTTACCAGAGGGAGTTACACCAATGTTGTATCCATGTTATGCACCATGCCCAAAGCAAATTCCTATGTTGAAAAACTACAATGGCAATAAAACAAATTCTGATTCTGATTTGCTGATGTAGGTAATGTAGAGGCATCAGTATTAAAAATGAAAAACTGCTCATAGTTGCTTAAATTGATGCTGTGAATAATTTTAAATGGTTTGACAGTGCTGGAGTGTGTCCATAATCCATGGCATTACACAGATGAGCATATTTATGATTTTGGACTCCACGCTGAACTGAACTGTCTGATTTTACAGAATTGCAAAGGAGAAGTGTACAAAGAAACTGTCATTAAGTTCTGGGAATGATGGATGTTCTGCTCACAAGCAGATGAATTGTCTAAACACGCCAACACTGTGACAAAGCCACACACAGATTGTAGAATTAGATGGGCAAGTTAGAATCAAAGGGAGAGGGAGGTGAAAGACAGGGAGAAAGATGGACTCAAAGACTTGGGAGAGAGAGGGGAGAAATCTGGAGGAATGAGAGAAGACATGAGAACCGAAGGAGGGATAAGCAAGGGGGGGTGGTTGGTATTAAAGAATTTCATGCATTTGTAATTTGCATTTCTATATTCAGATGTGTCTTTCTCTGCAAAATATCACATGAACATTAATCAAGCTGTCAGCATGCTGGTACAGATATTTTATTTTGAATGTTCACTTGAACAAATACTGCTAATATTTCCTTATCAACATGTTGTCTGGAGCTTGTTGGATTGCTTTGAACATAGTCTGAGTTTTATTAAAAGGAAATTGGCAGGGGAGTGGAGAGGTGGGGCTTGGCTCAGTATTAATTTAACTCTTTCATGTTTTGGTATCTTACATGTAACATGCAAATAAGGATGGTAGGTAGTGGAATTCATTTGATCAATGCTACACACACACATACACACATACTGTACATTTTGCTTCATGTAGACATTACGCCCTGAATATACTGTTAGTCTACATTGTCATCCTGGAGACTGCTAGACGTTATTTGTTCTTCTAATTATGTATTAGTAACAACATTAACTTGATCCCCCACAAGATCTGAGACTGCACCGTTAATCTAACAGGGCTATGGCAACAGCATCGTTTAATTACCATATTCTGGTCCTAATTCCCAGTGATCCGAGACTTTTTTGTAAATCCTGTCATTTTCCATGCCAATGTAAGGCATGTTGTTTGTTTTTATCCATCTGTTCCTGCGATAGAGGATTACCAGTTAGACTCTGTAATAACGCTGATAAGGACAGTGTAAAGAACGAAACAGAGGAGGATGAGAAAGAAAGACAGAAAGAAAGACAGTGGGACTTAGTGGAGCACTGTGTCTTGTTCCGACACAGCTAAGAAATCATTAGCAGCAAAGCAGATGCATAATTTACTGGGTCTGTGTAGTTAAGGCTTGATGGAATGTGACAGTCGAGAGACAACCTTTTCTCTCACCACCACGGAGATGGGCCTTCTCTTTTTATATAAAGAGAAATGGATTGTGACCCACAGTACCATACGCACCATGTTTCTTTGATGCCCGCGGTGCAGCTGGGCAAGCCCTCACGCTGCATTCCATTTGGCTCGTGAAGTTGTGATCAACGCGATACTACTCGCAGTTTTAACTGGACTGCAGATGGATACTGTTAGAGACGCCCCTCATGACTTGTTTTCTCGGCCCATGAACTCGTACCACTCGCCTCTACGCCCAGTTAGCTCTGGAAGGCCCGAACAAGATGGCAGCTCCATGTGTAACTAAGTGAAACTTGTGTAGTACTGTTTTATTAGCATTTCTATCTTATTTGTGTCTCATTAAACCAGTCATACACACAGTATTCCCCAACTGTTATCTGAGGACATTAATCACGTGATTGGGCAGGAACGGGAGTAAAAGTCAACGGGAGCAGACAGGAGTAGGAACTATGACAACAAACTCAACGGGAGTGGACGGGACTGAAAACCATGATGCAGTTAGAAGTCTAGTACTGCTATCCGGCAAGCAACGTGCACAGAAAAACGGAGCAGGATTGCGTGGGAGTAAAAAGGGATGAGAGTGGGATTCTGTAAAAGTTTGGCTCGGGATTGGGAATGAATGGGATTATTTCTGTGGAAGTGGGAGGGAGCGGGAGTCAAAATCCATTCCCGTGTCAGCCTCTATTTTGTATGCGCGTAGTACGTTGTTCTGGCATCTGGCAAACCAGTGCATCTACTGGTTTGGCAAACAAAGCTAGCCAACGTCCATCTTTGTTCCGAGCTGTTGTTGTTGTCTACTGTAACGCATTAGCTCATGGGGGACGTCGTTCTCCATCTCTCCCACCTCCCCACTTCCCAGACAAATGGAACGCAGCAACAGTCTCAACCTCCATATCTGTAGCCTCTCCTTGCATACATGGCAACTCGAAGGCAGACGGTGAGAATAACGGTTATACTACCGTCTGCTGCGGATCCAGACTTTTGGAGGCTGAAGCAGGCCGGTTTCAACTGTTTGACCCGGGGCATATAGGGCTGAGGGCTGGGCTCTCTTCCCAGGCATCGCTACTCACAAGCCCAGCCGTGGCTCCCGGGGGCAATAGTGGAAATAGCTGCTGTCACAATGAGTCGGCTTTTCATTTGCTTCCTCAAACGGAGAAGCGCTGGGGTGAAGAGGGGGCGAGAGCATGAGACGCCGAAGACGTGTCCCAGCAGACTGAGGGGAGAGGGCTTCTCTCTTTTTTTTACCTTGTCGCCTCTCCTTCGCTTCAACCAATGACGTCTACCGGCAAGATATCCCTGCGCCTCTATCTTGAGTTATACATAATGTAATAATATAAATACCATTATTAATAATAGTAATAATAATAATAATAATAATATGTTATTATTGTATTATACTATATATAACATAATAATGTAAATATAATTTGCCTTCAATGGTCATTAAGGAAAGGAAACTAGGGGAGATGGCAAGGAAAGGAAGCGACAGGCCTCAGCTGCAGAGGACACTTGGAGGATGCTTGGAAGGCTGGTCCTGAGGTGGGGAGGGGTAAGAGAGAAGACGTTGCCAAGCAAACACACTGGCCCTAAGCCCTGAGGGGAAGCACCAGATGTGCCTGATTCATCACAGAGACGGCCAAGAGAGGCAAGAGACACAGAGTGGAACACCATGTTCTTCCTGGGGCGGAGAGAGAGAGACAGAGGGAGAGAGAGCGACAGACAGAGAGAGAAAGAGAGACAGACAGAGAGAGACAGAAAGAGAGAGAGACAGAGGAGGTATAAAGAGAGTGGGGCAAGAGGAACAGTGGCTTCAGACTAGGAGTTTAGGGACAGGGAAGTGCAGGCATACAGAACATATCTATGAGGGTGAATAATTAACAAGAAAGAAAAAAAAGAAGATGAAGCCGTTCCTTGGCTGAGCGTCTGAGTAATGATCACCCATTTTTTCATTACAGTGACGAAACGAGTAAAAGACTGATCTGTGCTGATTACGTGGCCATGGAGCCATTAGCTGATTAGGTGGCCATGGAGCCAGGGAAGGTTCAGGTATGCAGAGTCAGCCAATACCCTCCACTCCCTGCCGGGCGCGGCCCCATCGCCAGGTGGGCACAGGCTTAGACAAGCCGCTTAAATCCCAAGATATCTAACCCATGACACGCAATGACTGTCAATAGACTCACACCTGACGAGTTGAGCATAACCTGGAGCTAGGATTACAAGTGTAAATACATTGGATGTCTCGTGAATGTTCAGAGAGCTGTCATTCCCTATTTGCTATGATACAACTACTAATGACCCCAGAGATCTTGTAGCTGGCTCACATGAATGAAGAATGGTTCCTCTTTATTTTGAAGACTTACTGTATGTTTGAATTTGGATAAGTTATTATAATTTTTTTCCCATTTACATTGAACTACATGGATCTCTCATGTGGAGAAACATTGACAACACATACTGTATGCACGTGCACTGCTCAGTTTGCAGTCACAGTCTATTTGATTCGACAGATGTAGAGAGTTGATTTTACACTCAGGGAGACAGTAGAGGTAGTCCTCGTGGATTTATTGTAAGCCATCTCCAAAGATAGCGTGGAAATCACATTTTTGCGAAATGTTCAACCATAGATTTTCTTTTTACAGACAGACACATAATGGTTGTGGATGCAACTTCTCGCCAGAATTAGTTGTCCATGCCAGAATGCAACAAGGCCCATAATGATTCGTTAATGCTTGATGTGTCAATGTACTGTATACTGTATATCCCCAATGCCACATCTGTATTTGCGTGTGAAAAGATTTGGGAACGCTTTAGATATTTATATTTTAACTGAAAGGGTAAGGTTCTAAATGGCCTGTGAAACCGCATCACTCTGACTCCATTTCTGAGAGCTACTGTACAGTACATAACATCTCTGAGGTTCTTCTCGCTTTTCAACCTGGACATTTAGCAGGCAGACAAGCCATGCCTCAAACCCACTTAGGCATGTTAATTATAGACTGAGCAAGCAATTATGCCTCATTATTTTCTATTTTTTTCACACCTGGGAGAGGAGTCAAGATTCCTCTACATCAATGGTGTTTGGTGTTCTGAATGCATGTCTGGGTTGGCGTCAACAGTGCCTACAGCCCATATTGGCAAGCAAAGCTGGTGTATCTCCACATGGACTATGACAGTTCATCTTCAATAGATCGAGCCGCCAGACTATTGTGCTGGATAGACAGGTGTGGATGCATTTAATTGCCTGGTATTCAGATCTGTCTCTGCTTTGGTCATGCTTGATGACACCAGCTCTCTCAGTCCTTTAATCCTGTCAAAAATATTGACACTGCATGTTGTTTTCAATATTCTTCTGCTGATTGGATACAAAGGTGCACATCAATGACATCAATTGCCTCTAAGGCGGCACTCCTGGTTGTAGTGAGGAGATAGAAAGAGGGTGTTTGTGTTTGTGGATCATTTACTACTGAGTTGGCCTATACTGTATGAACTATTGAGGAAAGATCCCCCTTTCATTCTCCATGTTATTAATTTTCCAGCTGGTAAATCAATTCCCCTCTTCATATAAACACCTTTTCATAATCCCTTCATCTTCCTCTCATTGCGTCGCATTTTCATCCCCCACTTGACTCCATTCTCTACTGCCTCCCTAAAAGGTTCCAGCATGCACGGTGCATACTGTAGCTGGTCTAGTCAATCTTGGTAATTGTCAACAAGTTCAACGAATTGTATAAAACAGATGAAAATCAACATGTTTACAGACAGTGAGATTGTTGACTGATGGATTAAACATTCTTAATCAATCTCATGCCAGCCCATATTGCAAATTGAGCAACATTCATCTCATCTGAATTTAATTTGCAGTTTCATTACCTCTGCAACAGAGCAGTGCGAGAGGTAATGTTTTCGGTGGTGTGCGTGCGTTTGTGCGTGTATTTGTCTGTTGGATTGGATTTGTCTGCAGGATTACGCAAAAACTACTAGGCCGATTTTAACAAAACTCTGAGGAGGGGTGTAGCATGGTTCACCTTAGAACCAAATACATTTTGGAGCAGATCCGAATCACGGGCCGGATCCACAATTGAAAAAAAAACTTAGAACAGTTCTAGCTCCCTGTGTGGGGGTGTTCGAGACACCGGGATTGGATTTGTCTGCAGGATTACGCAAAAACTACTAGGCCGATTTTAACAAAACTCTGAGGAGGGGTGTAGCATGGTTCACCTTAGAACCCAATACATTTTGGAGCAGATCCGAATCACGGGCCGGATCCACAATTGAAAACAAAACTTAGAACAGTTCTAGCTCCCTGTGTGGGGGTGTTCGAGACACCGGGTTTGGACTGAGTTGTGCGGGGGGAGAGCCCAGAATGCACTGCATTGCCCCCTGCCGGCTGTGACCCAAGAGGGGCGCCACAGAGCCGGCCAAATACAGCCACCCATTCAACTCCAGTCATTTTTACCTCCGCCCCAGCGAATCACAGGGCGGGTCCACCTAAACACAGCCCGGACAGCCATTCACCTCCATTCATTTTTTGGACTAGGATTACGCAAAAAACTACAAGACTGCTTTTCATGAAACTCGGTGGAGGGGTGTAGTGTGGGCCAATTTAGAACCCATTCCATTTTATTTTTCCATTTTTCCAGCTCCTTAATACAGGGTTGTGTGTACACAGAATCCCCAGACAGCGCAGAAAAAGTTGAGAGGTTCCCAATTGACGTGATTGATGTTCAAGGTCACGTGCAAATTTGACGTTTTATTCAAGAGAGACCTGGCATGGTTGGGGCCAGAGAACACTGTGATGCACCAGCAGTCAAGTTTCAGCTGCTGCGCAAGCCTGATGTCCTTTGGAGGCAGCGTTTTTTTCTGAAGTTGCCTGGAAAGGAGTCTGAATTGAGACAGACTTCCGAGGAAGCAATGCGTAACAACTTTATGATGTCATGTTGCTAAATACACATTCTGGAAAAAGTGTTTCCTGTGTAACAGAACCTATCAGTTGTCAAAACGAAAAGCCGACAAACTGGTTGTTATGCTGGTCAGCTAACGTGTTCCTAAATAAATGCCAATACGTTTGACTGCCTGTAGCCATCACGAATGGTCTTCCCCAGCTGGCACACGACCGACCTTCAACTTTGAAATATAGTTGGATTAATGTCAGTCTTGAACGCATATGGTCCGTTGGCTTGGCTATGGATCACTTTCCACGGCTCTAAGAGCTTGTGTTCTCTTGTTCCAATGAGAAGTTCCACTTCAGCGTCAATGTGAGGCAACCTGACTTCTTTGAGGTATTGCCATTTGTCAGCATCCTTTTGTAGTGGAACATTCTTCGTGGAGATGGGGATGCTTCTCTGTGTGAACACCTTGGACAATTCAATGAAGTTGTTGTCTTCTAACCCACTGACCTCCAGGTCAGCAAGGATGTAGCTCTCCACTTGCTTCTTGGAGCTGATGGTGCTTAGCATAAGCTCTGTCTTTCTGCCTTGAACATTCAACCGCTCTGCCAGAGCCTCTGTAGTAAATGTTGCAGAGCTGCCTGGGTCCATGAAAGCATAAACCTCCACAGCTTTGTTACTCTTCTTGTTCTTCACTCTGACAGGCACTATAGCGAGCATGCAGTCATCTCCGGCCCCAGTGCAAGCATTTGTCTCCTGATGTTGCGAAGCATCTGCACTGGCTGCGTTTCCTTGGGAGATGGATTTTGTGGCAACTTCAGTTGTCTTCTCTTTTGCACCTTTGTCTTCCCTTGCAAAGTGAAGCACGCTGGGATGCTTCTGGAAACAGTGCTCACACGTCATTTTCTTTTTACACTCCTTGCTTAGGTGACCTTTCACCAGGCAGCCAAAACAAAAGCCGTTCTTCTTCAGAAACTCCACTCTTTCCGTATGTGTATTTTCTCTCAGCTTGTGGCATTCTTCCAGTATGTGATTTATTTCACAGAAAGTGCATGGCTTTGTAAAGCATGGTTGAAGGATGTAGCATCACTCGTTGACTTTGATGACTCACCTTGTTCATTATCAACTTGCTCAGCACTTATGGTGAAGCTGCTTCCTTTTTTGCTTCTCTTCTTTCTTTCTTTCCTTGCTGAGACTTCTTTGTGTCTTTCTTATCAGCTGTTGCAGAGTTCTCCAAAGGTCTCAGAAGAGAGGATCAGAGATGATCTTTGCTTGGCGATTGACAAAGTCCACCATCTCTGTGAACCTGGCTCATTTCTGATGGTGTTCCTGAAGGTCGTATGCATGAACTCTCCATCTCTCTCTCATCTTGAACAGCAACTTAGCAATGATCGCCCTCATGGTCGTTGGATTGTCCATCTCCTCCATGTAATCGACATCTTCCATAGCGTTGCGACAGCTCACTAGAAACACTAAGAAAGTGCTCAAAGATTTTGCATCCTCTGATTTTATCACCGGCCACCTGAAAGCCCTGTCCATCAAAGCTGTGGCGATCTTCAGCGGGTCTCCATACCTGTCGTGAAGCAGCCTTACTGCTTCTGCATACCCGTGCACTGCTGTCATATGTTGGCAGCTCTTCACAAGGTCCTGAGGCTCACCTCTGGTGTACTGCTCTAAGAAGTACAACTTGTCAGCACTACTGTCAGCTTGTGTATCAATAACATGATTGAAGGCTCTCATAAACGAGCTGAACTCTATTGGTTCTCCACTGAACACTGGCACATCTCTTTGAGGTAAGGAAGACAGCTCCTGGTTCTTCGTGAGCATTTCAGCAATGTCTGTTTGTCTCTGCATGAGCAGATATATTTCTCTTGTGCTGTCATGAAGTTGCATACTATCATCGTGTTGTTGACTATCATTATGTTGTTCTTTTTCAGGTCTCAGCTGAGGCACACTCCTTTGCTTGGGTATAGCTCCAAGTGGCATGCCTTGGCTACTTTTCACTGGAAACGTGGACATTGCCTTTCTTTGCGGCTTGGTAGGTGGAACGCCACACTCATTTCCACCCCCTGACTCAGACTTTGTCTGAAGAGGCTTTGTCACCACAGGTTTGTTCATGCCCACTTTGCTCTGGTGTCCTTCACATTCCTGATACACCTTGATTTTTAGCATTGGCTACTGCTAGAGCTGTTTCAATCTCCAATTGTTCCCATTCAGCTTTAAGTTGTGCTTCTTTACTTTCTAATGCCTGTCTTTCTTTCAGGGCTACTGCCTGGGCTATCAAGCTTCTGGCTTCTTCTTTCATGCGCGCCGAGGATGCAGAAGATGCCTTTGATATGTTAGACGAATGAATGTCCTTTGCTGTCACCTCATTGTTATATTGTGCAGCCTGAATCCATTCCTCTATTTTAGTGATGAATAGATGGCATTTATCTGCTTTTGGCTGAAACCAGATCTCTTGATCAGCTTCCCTTTCTTCATCACTGAGATATAACAGCACTGAATAGTTAAGCTCAATAAACTCATTATAGAATGTCTTACAAGCTTTCATTTGGCTTTGCACAATATTGTCATCAGGCCATTCATTTACAAGAAGAAGTTTAATGCCGTTTGATTTTGCAGTCAACTGTCTCAATTTGCCTCTTCTTGCATTTATAAGACCGTTCAGCTTTTCCTCTAAACCCTTGGGTGTTGGCTCCCTCTTACGGACAGTCTCGGTAATTGTACCCTCACCGTCTTTCTCGTCTTCCATTGTCGTTTAGCAGAGAGGATATAAGCAATTGAGAACGGTGATAGAGTTTAACTCATTGATTTATATTCTTCCTCCATTTGTAGCTAAGGCATACACTTCAATAAAGAAGTCCAGATAGTTATCTTTATTCAGTTGACATGCACAGTGACTTGTTTCTTTGTTTGTCCTGCTCGTTTCAATTAGCAACCTCGTCCAGTTTAGCTCAGCAACGTTAGGCTTCTTTCTTTCATCTTTGACGAGGGCATTCTTAACTAACTCTTCCGATAGCAAGTTTCTTTATCAATTAGCAATATTTTGTCTTGCTTAGCTAGCTGTTGACTTAATGTAATGGAAGATTTCTGTTACAATTCTTAAGCCACTTCGATTTCAATGCGGGCAGTAGAAAACTTCTGACTCGTGTCCAAGGCTAGCACAGTTATCCACAATTATGATGTAGCTACTCACACGGACTGCAGGAGTAACATTGATTTTCTTCTTTAATCTCTACTCGGCAGGATCAGTTACAGCAGGCAACATCACTCTATATTTCAAACTTATAACTAGCTAATCTAACAGGGCTAGGTAGAATAGCTTATGTTGGACGATGATTGACAACGGTCAAGGGCTGTATGCTTCCAAACTGCACACGCATTGTCTTTCAACTGATTAACTATCAACAATTCACGGTTCTAGCGCATTCTAGAATTTCTCAAACCAAATTATCAACATAGCATACAGCACAAATTCAATTGTCTGCTCTTTTTCTATTATGCAAAAATAAATTATACAAAACACGAAATCTATTCAAATTATAATTTTCCAGGATTTGGCTCTCACAGTCATATAAAACGAAATGTAAAAAAGGCCATTTAAAACAAAATGCAGGCAAAATAAAATACAGGAATGAAAGTTACAGTGCAGTGAATGAATGATTAATTATTTGATTTAATAAAAAACTGTGGCAAAAAGAAAAGTCTTCAGTCTTCATTTAAAAGAACTGAGAGTTGCAGCAGACCTGCAGTTTTTTGGAAGTTTGTCCCAGATATGTGGAGCATAAAAAACTGAATGCTGCTTCTCCATGCTTTGTTTTAACTCTGGGGACAGAAAGCCAGCCTGTGCCACCTGAGAGTTCTGGATGATTCATAATGTAGCTGCAGATCAGAAATATATTTTGTCCCTAAACCATTCAGTGCTTTATAAACCAACATCAGTATTTTAAAGTCAATTATGTGACAGACAGGAAGCCAGTATAAAGACCTCCGAAGTTTTTTCCAGATCCTGCTGAGACATAAATCCTTTAATTCTTGATATTTTCTTCAGGTGATAGTAGGCTGACTTTGTAATTGTCTTAATGTGACTGTTGAAATTCTGGTCCATGACTACACCAAGATTTCTGGCTTCATTTGTGGTTATTAGCATTACTGATTGGAGCTGAGTGCTGACTTTTAATCGTTCATCTTTGGCTCCAAAGACAATTACTTCAGTTTTATTTTTGTTTAGTTGAAGAAAGTTCTGGCACATCCAATCGTTGATTTGTCAATGCACTTACTCAGCGCTTGTATGGGATTATAGTCCCCTGGTGGTATGGTGATATAAATGTGTGTCATCTGCATAACTATGGTAACATATTGTGTTGTTATCCATCATTTGAGCTAGTGGGAGCATGTAAATGTTGAACAGAAGAGGCCCCAGTATGGAGCCTTGGGGAACTCCACAGGTAATTTTTGTACACTCAGATTTGTAATTGCCTATAGACACAAAGTAGTCCCTGTCCTTCAAGTAGGATTCAAACCAGTCTAGCACTGTGCCAGAAATTCCCAGCCAAAGTCGGCCTAGTAATATGTTTTGGTTCACAAACCGTGTTGAATGCAGCGCTGAAGTCCAGTAATACTAAGACTGCCATTGTCTGTTTAAATGGATGTCATTTAAGACCCTAACAAGAGCAGTCTCGGTGCTGTGGTGTGGTCAAAATCCTGAATGGGACACATCAAAACAATTATTCAGCTGTTGAAAAACTTGTTTTTCAATGATGTTACTTAAAAACGGGAGGTTTGATATGGGCCTATAATTGTTTATTTGTGAGGTGTCTAGATTATTCTTTTTTAAGAGTAGCATGACGACTGCAGTTTTCAGGGTTTGTGGGAACACACCTGAAATAAGAGATGTGTTTACAATTTGTAGTAAATCAGAGTCCATGCAGTTAGATACATTTTTGTATTCCTGTTAGCAGAATATCATGGCAACAGGAGAAGGATTACAGACTACAATAATATGTTGCAAATGTCTTGCGTGTTGCAAAACCATTATCTTTTGTTTAAATGCACTCAATGCTTATGCATATGCAGCAATAATGTCTTTGGAGTGTTTTCCTTTGGGGCAATACTTTGAATTTAGTTCTACTACTTATCCTTCTAAATCCCATTCCAGTCAGATGGCTGCTGAGATGCTCACTTGCCTTTACGAAGCTCACATTCAGACTAGAGCCTGTGCAGACTAGAGTCACTACACATGTCAAAGCTCACAAACATCTGTCAGTCACCAACACATTCTAAGGTCAACAAAGATGGCAACAAGGTTATACTGATGCTAATGTTTTCAAATCTATCCTTGAGCAGTGAACACCAACACCAAGCAAAGAGTGCTGTTTGTACAGTACCACTCTGTTTTGTCATGGGTTATTGCAAGGTACTGGCATTATTGCTGCCTTTTCTCTATTGAAGTGTCAAAAACTGGTGGGTGTAATTCTCCTTTAAGATCACTGATAAGGATGTGTTTCCCTGAGTGTGAATATGCTACGAGAGGAGATCAAGGGGCAGGAGAGGAGTACAATGATGAAGGAATAAACAAGAACAACATATCTCTGTATGTAATGTAACCTGGTCCAAGTGAATCCTGATACACTGGGTGGATTCAGGGGGGGCTGATAGGGTGGCTGCCCCTGGGCTCAGGGCTCAGACGGCCCATGACATGCCCTTCAAAAAGTCTGTTTAGACCCCGGGCTCTTCACATTGTGTTAACGTATTCAACCGAATCGGTTTGTGGAGAGCTGATATACATTAACATACCTTTTATCAATGCACTAAATTGTATGTATATATATATATATATACATATATATATATATATATATATATATATATATATATATATATATAATCATGCTCAATCTGCTCATGCTCAATCTGTATACCACGTAAATCATGCTCAATCTCATCAAGCTTGCTTTTATGCATCCATCAATCAATCATCCATCCATCCCTCCATCCATCCCTATATGCTTCTTGTTTGTGGGCCCTCGGGTCACCAGACTTGGAGAAGGCGTGCCATCTTTAAGCCTGGCACTACCCGGTCTGTTAGGTCTTCGGGCAAAGGGATTGGGTTTCCTTGCGCCTCCCTCTTGTCAGAGGATTAGTTTGCATTCTGATCATCAGGAATACAAGATGCTTCTCTTCTGCCACAGCCAACTGTACACTCACATTCCTTTGTATGTGTTTTTCACACTCCCAGAAATTACTCTAAATATGTGGCAGTGGCCTTAACTCGATCCCTTGAACCCCCCACTCCCCAATATACTCTCTCTCTCTTTCTCTCTCTCTCTCTCTCTCTCTCTCTCTCTCTCTCATTCCCCAAGCTCTCTCTCTCACTCTCTCATTTTCTCCCTTTCTCCATCACTTCCTCTGGTTCTGTGCTGGATGAGCGTGAGCACTGTCTTTTGAGGAGGGAAGGGGGATTATGTTAAGCTCTAACTCGGGGAGACCAGCCTTATCTTGCCTGTAGCAGCACCATGCACCAAAGAAAGACTGTCTGGAAGAGAGCACAGCTACAGGCTGTGGAGAGACAGAGGAGGAGATAGAAAGAGAGAAAGAATGTGGAGGAATGGGGTGGCAAGAAACCACAACTGGTCCATTTTTTTTCTAGCTCATTGGCACATATGGCGACATCAATTTTGAGACATTGCAGTGTTTTTTCCTCATATCCAAAAAGAATCACTGTCATCATGAAAGCTGCACTGCATTCATTCAATTCCCAGTCACAGACAAACGGGAGCCCTTTGGATGTTTGTGGAACATTCACGTTTATTGACATTTACTAAATGTCAGGGACCCCAGGTGAGTAAAAAACTCCATCCCCCTCCTTGCCCTTCGCCAGGACACTCACCCATTGTGACTGACCCGCTTCCAATCCTTCCTTTTGGCATATCTTCAGTTATGCGCCTGCATTATACTCAATTACCATGTCCATGATTAAGGTACCATCCCCTCCTCCATTTCCTGAACAAAATCGTCCCCTCTCCCAGTCTTGAGACAATGGACTGGCTGCAGAGGGGAACAAGGCCCCACTGTAAGCAGGCTGCCGGCCTATTCACCTGGCCTAATTACCCCAGCCCTTTGGGGGCTATGCTCCTGGGAAAGACCCAGGCTTCAGGGGGCCCACGGCAAACTCAAATTTCCTCGCTGTTCAAGACAGGCATCAGCTCCCATGGATGGGTCAAGAGGGGGGGGGGGATGATGCCAATATGTTCATATTACAGGCTAATGTGGCTAACATACAGTCGTAGAACTAGCTTGATCTGTAGTGTGCGTTCATTGTATCCTCTTGAGGTCAGTAATTGACTGACTCTCAGCCACTCAAATAAAACACAAATTTATGTGGGTTTGAACTTGTTAAAAGTAACAGATCACTTAGAGGGAGGCCAGCTAGACTTGGCTATGTATAGCGTTACACATTTGTTAGTGTTTGTTGTCCGGCCCCATTAGCTTCAATGTCGCTAACGGCTTTTCTGTGAACTCCCCAACAAATTAGCCGGGGACTTGCGGAGCACTCGCACAAATGAAAATAAGCCCCATGAACCAAGCCTTATAAAGATAGCAACCAAGGACTTGGTCTATAAAACTAGCCAGAACTCAAAGGACAAAGCCTCAACTGTTGAGGTTTAAGCTCTTGCTTTCTGTGTTGACCGAGTTAAACCACAACAAGATACCCTATGAACTCAGTCAACCACTGCCAATGATTCTCTCTGGGATGCGCAGCTCAGAGAAACAGACATTCATTCAGACAATTGTTTCATATTCTGAGTCACAGCAGTTTTCAAAGGATGCAAAAAGTTGATCATGTGTAAGTACGCACACAATTACGCCACTAATGGCACTTTTCTGCAACATGTCCAAGTTCACACGGTACACAGGAAAGTATACTACAGTACCACCATGTACTTTATTTACTACTACTTTGTGCAATACTTACTGAAACAAGTCCATGAAATAAGGGTGTACCCTCCCAGTGTGACCTCAACGCCCGTGGGGGTTAAAGGGGGGTATTAGAAGACCAGGGTGCGGTACCAGGCAGGGGTTAAAGGGGCACAATGCCTCTTTCTTCACTCCTCCTGATCCTATCACTCCATTCCTAGCCCTGGAGATGAAAGAAGGGTCTGTAATTGGAGAGAGAGGGGGGGGGGCAAGTGGAAGTAATGAAAAGTAAAAGAAGGGAGAGAGTGAGTGGTAGGATGAGTGAAAGAGAAATGCCTTTGATTCCTTTAAATAATGCCAAGGAAAACAGCGCTTTGGTAAGCCCCCCTTGTATCAGCCCAATCAAAGTGGGGCTTGATTGACAATGTAGCAACACAAGACTCCGGGCTGTAATAACCTGCTATTGTGGAGGGAACTAAACACTTTGTCTTCCTTATTGGCAGGGCCGGCCCTGACTTATAACTGGCTTTTGTCCTTGAGGAGCGGCGGGAGGGCCACGTCAGGGTCTGTCATCAGAACAGCAGCCGTTCTACGAAGAACCAGTTCCCAGGACCGAGAAACACTGGTACAGTATGACAGCATGACAGCAGTGTACAGGGTCAAAGCATGTGCGTGAAATCATTTTGTAGGACATTGACACACCCGCACGCACGCACACACATACACACACACGTATGCACACACACGCACACACACACAGATTTATATATTGTACAGTATGTGCACATGCAAAACATAATTTCCCAGTCAACTAACACCTGGTCTCTTCCATGTTATGGTGTTTTCAGTGTTCTGTCATGCAAGTCAAGCATGCAACACATGATTTAACAATTACAGTACGGTGCACTTTATCAACAGAAAGTCACATTTTATCTTTTACAATTAGAGCCATGCCTCTGAGACACAGCTGAACTCTGGATCACCACAAGAACCCATTTTTGTATGTTTTTTGTTGTTGTTGTTACAGTCAAACCGTCAGCCGTGGATAAGAAAGAAGTTCTTTGTGATTTATCCGTGCCCTCTGTGAGAGCAGGCCTATATCTCCTCCCTTCACCTCCATAAAGACACTGTCCTCCATACATTATCCCCAGGAATTTTCAAGGAGGAACTCAAGCACTATCTATTGTTCAAATCTCCGATTCTTAGCTCTCTTGTTTCCTTGTACTGGGTTTCATAAAATAGTGCAATAAAAGAGCTTTTAACCTGAGTTCCAAGTGCTACACCTGGCTCTGGCATGACCGTAAATCTGGAATAGAGGGGGCATCAAAGAGGACAGGGGCAGAGCAGGAATGCAGTGGTAGCTTAAATACCAGAGAGAGAAGGAGAGAAAGAGAGAGGGAGAGAGAGAGAAGGAGAGGTAGGGGAAAGGAGGACAGAAAGGTTATACATATGAGAAAGTTCAGTAGCCGCCTTATTCTCAGAAGGTAATAAGCAAGAAATAGAAAAGGGAAGACAAGCTGGAAAGAGGAGTGAGGAGCGAAGGGCAGATAGAGGGATCGGGGAGGGATGACACGGGTCAAAAAGGGGGTATACTGTACAGTTCCCTACTGTTTGACAGTAGACAGAGAAACAGGACAGCATCAAAGTGACCTGTTGGTTTTGATATGGTCTCAGTGTGTGTTCTCTCAATCATGATTAAAATGATATATGTTTTTTTATATTCAGAAATTACACATGCATAACGGCCCTTCACTGGTTTGTCCTTGGTTTGATACAGTCATGACTATGGCTATTAAACTTGACTTGAGTGAATATTCGCTGTACAAATAAATTGCCTGGTCTCCACCTGGTTGCCCCCCACCTCACCCTTTGGCTGCGACCCCCTCAGCCATTTGCATGCTATCGATTGAAATATTAAGTTGTAATTACTTCTGAAGTGGGCATAATATCAAGAAGTTAGGTCACCTATTTTCAGATCGGAAAGAGGAAGAAAAAAGCAATTCTACCCGGTCATCAACACAGGTGTTCTCTCTCGGGCCCCAAATGAAATGAACATGGAAATTAATGTTTTAAATGCAGCCGAGAGAGAGAGAGAGAGAGAGAGAGAGAGGGAGAGAGAGAGAGCGTAGGGGATCGAGACGGAGCGCTAGCGTCGGAGCAGCAGAGGTAATTATTTGGTGACTCCTTCACCTGTGACAAGTGGTTATGTGGGAGGGACCGAGGGGAGTGTTCACGCCCCGGAAAGAAATTGTCCAGAGACTCTGAGGCTGCTTCTGCTAACTACTACAATGACTCCCTAATCCCCGCTGCCGCTCTCTCTCTCTCTCTCTCTCTCTCTCTCTCTCTCCGTCCTCCTTCTCTCGTATTCTCTCTCTGTCTGCTGCTTCCCAGGAAACAAATGTCATCCATTTGTTCATATTCATTTTCTATCTCGTCCCCTCCTTGTCCTTCTCTTGCCTTGCCAACGCCAGCCACCCCTTTCAATTGATGTCCCCCCCTGAGCATCTCCAATGCACTAAAGGATGGAGATTCATCCTGTAAGGTGGTTGTTAAAAATGGTATATATGAGGTATGCAATCTTGTAGTTAGGTCAGCAGCAGCTTCAGTTCTTACAGTATGCACCCTAATCTTATAAAAGAAGCTGCAGCCTCAATTGTGCATGTACAGTATGTATGTACATGTACGTGCATGTGTGTGTGTGTGCGTGTATGAGCATGTTCACACTATAGAGGCTATGTGCAATAGCAATAGCACGGAGCAAGAAAGTATTAGGTTCAAGCAATTAGCTCTCGACGCAACAAATGTGATTCATTTTTCAACGGCAGTAGACGAGTCAAGGCTGTAAATCATATTCAAGACGCATCTAGTTTTATAACACGGCATAGATCAATATGGCCTCCCTTCCATTCCCATTCACCAAAGATGGATATTTCCCCCGGAAAGGGAGAGGGAGGGAGACTGGGAGAGTTACAGCAGGGGAGGTGACAGTGGCTGAACTATTGGCCTATGACTCACAGCGAAGGTGATCCCATTCAATTAGCAGTTCGCTCGAGTTCCCACCCAGGACACTGAGGTGGGCGGGGGGCAGATCTTCTTGCACTGTGTGTGAACCTGAATTAAACATTTAGTGACCTGCTTGGTTTGCATCTCCGGCACCACCATTTTATCTCTGCTTTTCAAGGGCGTGAGACAATGATTTTGGGGCTGGATTAAAAAAGATGGTTTTCTTATGTTCGTGTCATTATTGTTTTTAAGGTTTAATAGGAGCTACAGTAGGTTGGTTGATCTTGATTGGAGAGGCCAAACACTAATGTATATCCCTGTGGACGGTAGTGGATGGTACAGTCCACTACAATAGCATCAGCTCTCAGGCCTTTTCGCCATCAGGATGGTACAGTCCACTACAATGATATCAGCTCTCAGGCCTTTTCACCATCAGGATGGTACAGTCCACTACAATGATATCAGCTCTCAGGCCTTTTCACCATCAGGATGGTACAGTCCACTACAATAATATCAGCTCTCAGTCAGACTCTCAGGCTCTGAGATGATGTCATGACTACATTACCATCCAATTAAATTACTGATTACAACAGGATTTATTGGCTATTAAAAACAATATCCTGTATCAACAGAGACCATGAGGACCAGCATACAGTAGTATAGAGATACAAATCTGTATTTAAAACCTTGCTCTGAGTGCATCTGCTGCATTTTGTTTCATTTTCTAAAAGGCTTTTACGGTAAATCAGCATCACAATTCCTCCCATTTTAGCTTTTAAAAAAACAAGCATGGTGGGATACCAAATCGCGTTGTGCACGGTAATGGTTACCAGTTGTGCCCCAGGTCATCATGTGTCGTCCATAAGTCACAGTGTCACTATCATAAGTAGAAATATATCTCTTTACCGCCGTCGCCACCCGGGGTATCTGCTGGAGGAACAGAAGGTCGGGACCGAGGCACACAGACAGACAGGGATGTGATCAAATGTCCCCAGTGATCCCAGCAACGCTCTGTAAAGTAGGACGGGGGGAAACTCGAACCCGGACCAAAAGACAACGGTGCTAGTTAGGGCTGAGGAGAAATACGATCACATAAAACAGTAGAGCCACTGCCACTATGAGCAGCATTTCTTCAGTCTGTATTCTTGGAAAAAAGGACTGCAGGACATACTGAACTTTCAAGGCCCCAGTTTCATTCAAAGGACATGTCAGAGGGGGAGAGTGCTTGGGCGCCCGAGTATGAAATATGTGTTTGTTTATGTCCATTTGTCTGTTTATGAGTCTTTTTTTTCAATGGCTGTTTGTGTGTGTGTGTGTGTGTGTGTGTGTGTGTGTGTGTGTGTGTGTGTGTGTGTGTGTGGCGTGCTTGCATGTGTGTGTGTGTGTGTGTGTGTAATATTGTTGTCTCTGGCTGTGTGTGATTCTGTGACTGTGTCTCTGTGAATGTCTCGTTATCCATGTCCGTGTCTGCGTGTGTCCAAATACTTGTGTGTCAGCTGGCAATGTTGAGTGTGACAAAGTGCTGGTTGAAATATATGAGTCTGTGTACAGGACTTCAAAGTGAGGGATCACTTCATGCGGGTGTCTGGACGCCAGTACTCTGTTACTGTACTGTAAGTGTGTATCTGGAGATTTTCATTCTGTGTGCACGTGTTTTCAAAGATATACATTATGTATGGTGAATACATGTGTATAACGATGGATCCATTTTGTGTATTTATTTATTTATTTATTTATCTATCTGTTCAGCCCGTCTGGGCCTCTGTTTGTGTGTGTGTGTGTGTGTGTGTGTGTGTGTGTGTGTGTGTGTGTGTGCGCGCGCATGTGCGTGTGTGTGTCTGCTGAGCTGTGGGTCTGTCTCACTCTCCTAGGAGATGGACACTTCTTTTACAACGAGCGAAAAGGCTTCTTAATGAACCTCCTGGATCGCACTGAATTTCCAAACAGCCTTGAACTTCACAAAGGGCTGTCTGCCAGCTCCCCTGGCTGCTGCTGCTGCTCTGTGCGATAGAGAGAGAGAGAGAGAGAGAGAGAGAGAGAGAGACAGAGAGAAGGGGGGGTTGTGGAAGGAGTGCAAAAAAAAGAAGGAAGGTGATAGAAGAAAGAAAGGAGGCAGGAGAGAGAAAATGAGAGACAGTGAAAGAAAGCGACGGAATATGTCCAGAGAAAGAGAGAGTGAGGGAGTTGGTGTTTAGGAAAATAGAGAAGGGTGAGGGGAGGAGGGAGAGAGAGGAGGGGGAGGGGAGGAGGGGGAGGGGAGGAGGGGTCCTCTCTCTTTTATTTCCTCCCTCTCGCCTGTCTCCCCAGAGCTACAAGGACTCCCGTCTGGTCTGATACCAGGGTGTCCTCAATCCTGGGTGGTTGTCTATACTCTGGTCTGGTAGCAGGGTGTCCTCAATCCTGGGTGGTTGTCTATACTCTGGTCTGGTAGCAGGGTGTCCTCAATCCCGGGTGGTTGTCTATACTCTGGTCTGGTAGCAGGGTGTCCTCAATCCTGGGTGGTTGTCTGTACTCTGGGGCGAGCAGCCAGCCATGCATGTATTGTACAACTCTCCAGAGTTTCTCTGTTGCTGTTACAAAACACACAGACACACACACATTCCCAGGTGTGTGAATTAAACCTGTCCAACTCTATTAGTTGCCCTGCGCTCAGCTCGATGCCTAATCTCTGATAGGATATCAAAACATTGGCAAGGAAGGTGGGGGGGGGGGGGGAACAACGGCCATATGGCGCCGCCCACCATTCAATTGCAATTACAGTACTATATCCACCATATTAGCAGACAAGCTGACCCACACATGGACGGGAGCCAAGAGAGAGTCCGACTGGCTGTCTTGAGAGGCAGGTGTTGCCCCCCCCCTCCCCCAGCCCCTTGTGCACAGCTGCAGCGGCACACCGCCACTGCTCTTTATTAGTCATAGACGGCAGCGAGGCCCAGCCTCTTTCAACGGTTATTAGCGCCGCGTGGTGATGTCTCGGGCTGAGCCGTGATGCAGACAGAGCCAGGAACGGACACAAAGCTCCGGGGGCCGCCTGGGCATGCAAATGCAGCCAGACCCGGTGTGCTGTATCCCGGCCGACATCGCTCTGAGGGAGGGAGGAGGGGAGGGAAGGAGGGAGGGAGGGAGGGAGGTGCATATTTGTGGATTGTGTTTGGCAGAGCTCAGGCACTTGTTTATCTCCCTTTGCTGTGCTGATTGCTTTGTAATCACCTCAGGTTGTTGGCTGCCAGAGGTTCGCCCCAACATGATCAGAGGTAAACATCTAGGATATTTTTGAAAGCTGTGTTACCCATTATCAGTATTTGTGATATCATCATCATCATCATCAGCATCATCACATTCATCATCATCATCTTTACAAATCTTGCCAGTCTCATTTCATAGGCATTCCTTCCAATTTGGCAATTGGTATCTGTCTATGGTCATCATCATTATCATCATCATCATCAATTGAAGCCAAAGTTCAACACTTGGCTCATCCATTCGATCCGTGTATGTAGTACAGTGAAGACAATTCGGAACGGCCTGGTACCAGGATGAATACGAATGAGTATGGCATCGCTAGCTGACCATTGGCTGACTCATCCCTCGTCTGCTCCGGCTCTAGGGTCTCGTCTTCCCCGTCTGCCTGGAGAGAGTTCTGGAATGTGCGGTGGCACCAGACCAACAGACACAGACTAAGTGGGTGTGCGTACTATCGGTGTCTCTTCCTCCAGTGTGGGGGGGGGGGCTATTTCCAATGCTCTTCTTCTTTGCTCACGCCATATGTCCGGAGGTGCTAGGGACACCGTCGGTGCCAGAGGCCCCCATCCCACGAAAACATGCTCGGCCCGACACCCGCTATCTCGAGTATACCAGGAAAACATGGGCGTGTGTGGAATCAAACAGGGGAAACACATCTTTAAATATTTTAATTTCATATCTTATTTTAATTCATTTTGTTTGTTGATCTTTCTTGTACAGTAGCTTAGCATCATTGTCAATGATTTTTTTCAGAGAATCTTAAATAAAAGTTGAATAAAAAACCCATTATTTATAAGCCTTTATTTGTTTAGATGTGCATTGCGCTAGAGGTGACTCACAGAAATTCAGAGGACTGGATACACAGGGACACTTCTTTTATCAGGACAACAGTATATTGCTTTTTCAAAATAAATAAATAAACAGATATTGATGTTTCACCTGTGCTCACCAGGCTGGGTTCATAAGAAGTAACTTAATGTAATTAAGTAGTCTCAGATTAATTAGGAGACAATCTATTTTCATTCTCTCCCGTAACACCCAAACAATGTGTCGAGATTCCCCTTGTGAAGCACTGATAGAGAAAATAACATAATGAACTAATGAACAATTTACTATGGGAGCTTTGGGAGAACTCCAAATAACACTGTTTTAAATGGCTTCTCCTCTCCATTAATATTCATTGCGTTTTCATAAAGGAGTTTAATTAACTAGCTTTCTTCCTGTTAACTAAGACTGCTTCATAACCCACGCAGACCCTAATTGGTGTGTTTGTGTGTGTGTGTGGGTGTGTGTGTGCTCGCGCGCCCCCATGTGTTTGTATGTGCGTGCAAACAAAATATTGTTGGAGCATGTGTGTGTGTATGTGGAGTATATACTGTAACGTAACATACAGTATTGGAGTATATAACATAACATAGGGTTATCACTTATGTATACATACACTATAGACACAATGCAAACGCAATTTTATGGCTGCATACAACCCCCCCCCCCCCCCAACCACACACACACACACACACACACCATCTACACTCCTGCACACTATCCCAGCATTATGGACCCCAGAGGAAATACTGCTATGGTAAGGACATAAAGTGTATTAACTCCCTATGAGGAAAATGAGTTGAAACACAATGTGGCATATTAGACTTTCCTCACAGCATCGATTCAGGAGTCTGGACAGCTAGCAGTCATGGAAATGCAGGCATTTGTTCACATCCAATAAAGTTGCCTCCAGCCAGGCAATTCTCCTGTAAATGATCCGATTTTCCCCATTCACAACCATAGGGAGCCCCATGATATCCACAGGGTACTATTAAAAACATTTCAAAAGAATAACTCTGGTACTGAACTGTGTCTTATATCAAACCCCCAGATGTGATATGACTACGGCTATTAGAAAAGAAAAGTGGTGGGATTTCACATAAAAAGGATACTGGTTATACATGTGGATTGTGTTGCTACCAGGTATTACCTTTCAGTTCTGAGGGACAGGAGTTATTGGAATTGGCGGGTATATAAATTCAGCGGGATGAATGTGCACATTGTACAAATAAAGCAGGATGAATGTACAATGTACTTTGTTGAGCTGGAAGAGCAACACATGATTATCATGTGCCAAATGCTATTGTTAGCCTTATAGACACGGCTTAGGGCACGGACTAGCACCCGT
The DNA here is from genome assembly GCF_949987555.1 of Borostomias antarcticus. Taxonomy (NCBI): domain Eukaryota; kingdom Metazoa; phylum Chordata; class Actinopteri; order Stomiiformes; family Stomiidae; genus Borostomias; species Borostomias antarcticus. The sequence continues at coordinate 30,309,655 of NC_140236.1, forward strand.
CTTTGTGAGGTTGATATTTGTATCCTTGTCCTGAGGTGGAAGGCAGGGTTATTGGTTATTCCCTTTCTCATGGGTTCTCCCCTTCTTCTCTCATCATGTATTCTTCCCCTCCGACATCAGCCTCTTCTGCCCTCCGCTCCGTCGCTCCTCTCATCTTTCTCTTCACCTCTGTTTCTCTGTCCTCCTCTCTCACTCATCCTCCGCTTCTCACCCTGCTCCCTCCTCTCAGTCTCTTATTTCCCCCATCCTTCATATTTTATCCATCTCTGACTACACATAGCAACACAGCTCTATCGCACGTGCACACCCGCTGAATCCAATTTAATTCATTTTATGAAACTGTAAGAAATCTTCCACTCAATTTTCTCCATCTGACCTTTCAGAGAAAGTCTGTTGCCACTGTCTGACTGACTCTGAGGCGCAGACCCATCTGTCCGCCTGTTTCACGGATCACAGCCTCTGAGGGACACAGAAACTCGTGGAGATCTCGACAGTCTGCCACCAGCATTTCAATGAAGGGAGCTGGATAAGTATGGCTCGCTCCAACTTGCCTTTTACACTTCCTATGGACGTGTCACAAATGTGCAACAATAGATGGCATTTTGATTAACAACGTTATTCTTCCACCCAGACAAAGGTGCATTTAGTTATAACGTGAAAGAAAAGACTTCAGGCCGGTCACAAACACCTCGCTCTTCATCTCTTCAACTCTTGGAAACACTTCAGAACCTCCCTCCCTTCCCTTTCCACCACTTCAGCGCCGGGGCCTCTTTACATCGCCATCAACAGCGGGAGCAGTGAAGCATCCTGGGAGCAGGAGGACTTTGACTGGGCAGGATCCCAGCTTGGTCCCCCCAAAGCCTGCTGTTCATGAAAGAAGTCGGCCGCCTTTAAAGATCCCGCTCGGAATTGACGGGTCCTGACACTGGCTGCAGACTGACCGCCAGCTCTAGCTGCTGTCTTCCCCCACTGGGTTCACACACCCAGGAAGGGGGCATCGGTTTGAGCCAAAATGGCTGACGTCTGAATGGACCCAGATGCCTGAATAGAGGGACCGTGGCATTGCTAAACTGGGCCTGCTCCATCCCCCCACTGTGGGAGCCGTGGGAGGGGATCATCAGGGGCAGCCAGCGTCCCAGGTGACGGGCGGCTAGGACAATGCCCCAGTTGTGAGTTCATAAAGGAGGACGGGTTGTTTTGTTGTCACTGCCTACCCCAGGACATGAATGTAATTAGAGCACAGTTGAAAGGTCAGAGCTGTACTTTTTAGCTGCTGGATGCTAATGTGCCATCGGCGAAGAGACTGACTGCTCCTCCTCCCTCCTCTCCCTCCACTTAGAAAACCCAGGGGCTGAGGAAACGTTTTGTGTTGGAAACATCGTGCTGAACAGATAGCGGGACGAGTGCTTGAAAACAAACACAATGATACATCCATATATCTGCTGATTTACCACAGACAGTGATTGACAACTTATTTCTATTCACAGCCACAACCGGGGGGGATGAGAATGAAACAAAATAGAAGATGAGATGAGATACCTAAATAAGAGGACGAGAGCAGACTTGCAGCGTGTCATCCGCTCTGCTGAGAGCATGATTGGACTGCAGCCCTCCATTCCTCCAGGCCCTGCACACCTCCGGGGGCCCTGAAGCGGGCAAGAAAGATTGCGGTCGACCCCTCCCACGCTGGACACAATCTCTTTGAGCCACTCCCCTCCGGCACGAGGCTGCAGCCCATCAGGACCAAAACCTCAAGGCAGATATTCCACAAAAACAGTTTCTTCCCCACTGCAGCTGGTCTCATAAACAGGACCCGGGACCCCCACTGACACTCTATTATTTTGTACATTATTGTAGATTGCATTGTATATTGGTTAGATTGCACTGTATATTGTATTGTATTGAATTACACTTGTATTTTGTTGTGTCTTGTCCTTGCACTTTGTATATTATTGGTATACACAACAGTCCAAAGCAAATTCCTCATGTGAAAACCTACCTTGTAGAACCTGTTTCTGATTCTGATAAACCACATTGGATATTCCCTTGTAGAACAACAGTCTGGTTCATTGGTCAGTCTGGCATTGGTCTAGTTATACCAGTTCCCTCTGAGCCACAATGCATCAGATTTGCACTGTACTGTATATATCCATCTGGCCTGTGGAGGGATCTGGAGAAATGAATGGGCGTTACGGTGTTTGAACGGTGCTGTCCTGGTGTCTATTCACTCATCCTGGCTGTACAGTATATCCCACGCCAGGGGAAGGAAGGTCCCTTTGAATCCTATAATTCATATCCTCCGACACAAGGTTTAATGTAGATACAGAACACAGAAGAAATGGCAGCTTTTAATTGAATGGTACTGTTTGGATGGTACTGTTGACCCCGATAACCAATTGTGAATTATCTGCCTCATAGAATAGCACTGGCTCCTGGAGCTGTTTTTTGTTGTTTTTTTGCCCGCCAACTTTCCCCTAGGCTATATTGAATTATGTCTCTGTCAGGTCCCTAAGCCCTCCATATTTTCCCTTCTCTGCAGCAACCCTGGATTCAGTATCAAATTCTCCCCATGATGGCATTTTGTGCATCCCCCTGGCCCCTCAGATCTTTATCCCAGCGTTCAGTTCTCTGGCCTGTGGACAATGTCGTTTTATGTGGGGGTCAGGTTTTAGAGGATTTCTCTCTACATAGAACATGCAGAGATCTGCAGGAACCCTCTACACTTAATCGATCAAGTGTTTAAAACTGTCATGGGGTAGAACTGTCTCACTCCATCCTCCCAATGGTCTGTCTCACTGTAGCATCCCACTGAAATATACCTCATATTACAGTACAGCCAAACTACAATGTGATAGATTTATATTAACGCGTTTTGTCTAGTCTAAAGCTATTTGGCTGCCAACGCAATTGGTTTAATTACTGAAATGGCCAATTAGTTCCTCAAAAATGTGTAATGGGCCACTGAGAATTTGGATTTGGAGTCACCCAGTCGATTTCATGGGCCAAAGAGGCATGAAAATCCTAGCAGATAAATCGTGAATGGAGTCCCAGGTCCAGCACGCTCCATGGGCTCCTGTCTGAGTCATCAATGGTGAAAGACCTGGGAAAATGGTCCTGATCGCCCCAATTTTACAAATGAGGCAATTAGGAGGACAGGCTGAATCGAGATCAGGCTAACCGAGATGGAAAGCAGGAACAGAGGGGAATAGAGGGTCCGGTTGAGAGGCACGGGTCTCTTTGTATTCAGCCGTCTGCCTCTTGGACTATCTTGTGTGCCAAATTAATTCAGCGAGCTCAAGAGAGTCCAGAACTCCTGTGAAAATTGATCAGAGCAGGAAGCTACCTTTGATATTGATACAGATAAACTGGATGGCTTCCTAATGCCACGGAGCATCCACCAAAGTGTGAAAGGCCGGAAAGAGAAAATAGGAACATTTAAAAGGACCTGGCTGCTAGTGTATAAAGAGAAGGCTGGCAAATGGGGAAGTGGTTTGAAACCAGGACTCCAGAGTCCTTTTGGGACTTTGCTTTGGTGGAATGGTCTCTCCTGTGGCTGACATAAATATTCAAATGAATGCCAACATCTGAGAATGATATGACAAAATACGATGTTTCTGAGGCTGGCAATGACAAAACCAGTAATCAGAGCAGTTGGAGGTCATATTAAATACAAATAATTAAACGATAACATATTTTAATCTACAAAGGGAGGAGGCCACTGTGCCTGAATTATTAAAACTCATAACATTTTTTTTCCCCGACTGTGCAACACACTGCAGGGCATGGAAATAGACATTAGTCTCCATCCATGGAGCTTCCCGGAATGAACGTTTGCAGGCTGTCTTAATGTAATGATGATGGAATACACTTGATCTTACCACTAGAAGTACTCCTGAATCACACTAAAAGTTCCTAGCCAAGAGTTCCCTCTTAAATCCTATTCACAAAGCTGCTGAGACAAACGTATACTAAGGAATTCAGAGAATTATTAAGATAAGAGTAATGGCGGGGTTGACATTGTTGCTATGGGTGATGTTGTGTGTCATGAACGAGCTTACTCAGAATGCCCACAGCGATTGATAGGGGATGAGCCCCTGTCCATCTTTTGAACAGGGAAATGTAGGCCTGCCATATTCAAATAAAGATTCCAAAATAAAAAATGTAGGCTAAGTTTCACTGATTAAAAATTAAACCAAATATAATATACTTACTAGTCAGTTACATTCATCTGATTATCTTACATGTCTGCATCTCAGAAAACCAAGCCAGGTCAAGCCTGGCTTATGTGTGTGGCTGGCTTGTTTCTGTTCAGGACTGGTCAAACGGAAGCTAGTCACGCCACTGAAATAGCTGTGAATTGAAATGACATGAAATAATGTCTGATAAATTAAGATAGGTCTTGTCGCCTGGACACATCAGTTCCAATGCTAATCCAGCACAATAAGAGCGGGATAGCCAGTTAGCTCATGAGCTCACAACAACTAGTAGCAGCTTCCATAACATTAATGGTAGCGGTTAGTGGCTAAAGCAGTTACACGGATGATTCCTTTAATGTTAGCTATTTTGCTGCAATTGCTTCAACTTCTGTTTCTGGACAAAGGTAAGGGATAAAAAGATTGGAGTGAAAGGATGAACGTGTGGATGTTTGGGGTATAGTCCCATAAAGTCATCCCCAACGGGGCCTTGAACCCCCGTCTCCCAGGTGGGAGTCCTATGCTCTCACCACTACTCTACTTGTGCAGTGGAGATCAGCGGGTTGGTTTTGGTGTCCTTCTTCCAGTCCCTAGTGTGGGTTGGGGTTAGAATAAGGGTTGGGGATGGGACAGGATCTGACCTATAAGGCAAGGGGTAAAGGTTGGAGTGAAAGGATGAACATGTGGATGTTTGGGGTATAGTCCCATAAAGTCATCCACACTGGGGCCCTGAACACCCGTCTCCCAGGTGGGAGTCCTATGTTTTCACCGCTACTCTACTTGTGCAGTGAAGATCGGTAGGTTGATTTTGGTGTCCTTCTTTATTTTGATGTGCTGGGACTACTGCCTCTTGTGGTGCCTCTTGAAATGAAGTCACCCATGTTTGAATCAGCAATACCGTGTAGGTGTATTAGTAGCCTAACTAGTAGCCTAGTAGAACTAGGCATGATAATGGCACAGGACAGTGAGATTACATTCATATACAGTACCAATTACATTTACATATATACCAATTACATGGGTGAGATAATGTTGTTTTTAAGATACAGAAAGACGAAGACATATGATTATCCTGTGACAGGGATTAGGTTCCACATTGGAATGATCTCAGAAAAGGACAGATTAGATCACATAATCTGTATACTGTAGTTGCTGTAATTTTGTCTAGTGATAGTTTCCATGTGCCTGCACTGTACATATATATAACTGATGTGAAATGCAATTTCAATGTAAATGTTGACATGTAGGTAATTCACTCACCCTGTTCGATATTCACCCAAGCTAATTTGAGTTTAAGAAAGGAAGGGATTTGATGGACATCAGGTCCAGGCAAGTAAAAAAAACAAAAACATTGCAATACATGCCTTCTGAATTTAAATAAAAATATAATTTCTCACTCTATATGTGAATACGAATTGGAAATTAAGTTTTCCCACAACAAGCAATACATGCAAGGAAGATACATCTGCTTGAACTGCTAAAGTACAGTATGCATTAATGTAGACAGCATATAATAATAATAAATCATTTTATTTATACAGCACTTTTCATTCTCTCTCAATGTGCTGAAAAAGAAATATGTTTCAAACAATTTGTTGAATGTCAGTGCAAGAGTTGAAAATAGGGTATTCTAAAAGCATGGTAAAAGACATTTCAAATGTCAAAATGTAATGGGTTTTCCAACTACAGTACAGTGTAATCGGTATGGCCTTTTCCTAAATGAGTAGCTTGGTCATTTTTTTGAATTGCCCTATGATGTTGCAGCTGCCAAACAATTACTGTTTATTTTTTGACCTGGATTTCAGGGTTGTCTTACAGTACATACTGTGGAGTGAAAATGCTACAAACCTGTGTTGTATCAAAGTCAGGTCACACACATCATTCTTTCCCAGTCTTTGGAGACCTCTGACCAATTGCAAATTGATGTTAATCTAGTCCACTTCTTCGTATGGGTTTTGGTGTAGTTGTTCTCTCCTCTCAGGCAAGGGGCCGAGGGGCTATGCTCTTACCACCCTGAGCCTGGGTGAGGGAGTCACCTGGGCTTTATATCTGGGCACACCTCCAGGAGCCATGTCACCATTTCGTCATCAACAACCGTCAGTTATACATTGTCTGGTATACGCTCCTATGTAATGATGGCACTGAATCCTTGGTCAACACTGTGTTGTGTCGTATTCTGTATAAAATGAAGTTAAAAAAAACAATACAACTCTTAAAAAATAAATTAATTAATTCAGACCACGCATTCCATTGGGTGTCCGATATATCGGACAGTCCCGTATGACGTGGTCTGCGGTTTGTTCCTCTGCGCCACACTCGCACGCCGCACAGGATGCCAAGCCCCATCTGTGCATCGATGAGAGGAAGCGTCCGACGCCGGTCTGGAGACGATTAAGCCTCACCCACACCAGTCCAGGTACGTCCATCCCATTAGGGGGAAGGGCCGGCGGCCGGGATGAAATCATGGAGTCTGGAGGTGTTTGCCTCCCACTCCACACGCACCCCAGATGTAGTCCGCCCATCCTGCCTCGCTGATGTTAAGATCTCTGCATTGTTGCAGGAGATCCCATGTCTCAACTTGAGACACTCGGGAGGCTCCGCTGTTGCAGTGAGCCTGTCGTGGAGCAGGTGGTTAGGCTCCACGGCCCGGCAGGCGAGACGTGCTGTGGTTCCTGTGCGGTGGAGGCTAGCGGGCTGGATGCCTGCAAGGATGGGAAGGTTGTCCACAGGAGTGGGGCGGAGGCATCCTGTCATGATGAGCAAGGCTTCGTTGATAGGCGGGTCAATGAGGCGGGTGTGAGCGCTGCGACACCAAACAATATTCACTGGTCGAGTAGACCAGGGCTGCCGTAAGCAGTGTTTTTGCGCCGGCGCCCCAGCCTGATAGGACCAGTCACCTCATCAATGCCACACGAGCTGTTCTTGCGCAGTGACTCGAGGTGTCGGCGGAAACAGTCAGCCTTTCATTCATATCCAATCATCAACCACAGTCATGCTTTAAAGCCTACTGTTTAATGAATCTTGTCTGAAGGAACTTTTGTCTGTGAATAAATATACTTTTTCAGCCAGAAGTCATGGAGGAACCTGATTTAATTTCCATTGTAATGAAAAGAAAAGGACATCACATATCAAGAATAGGTCACACCAAACTCAGGAGGGCACAGGGAGCGATATGGACCAATGAGACGTGTCGCTCGGGCGAGTCTGCGATATGGACCAATGAGGCAAGTCACTCAGGCGTGTCTGGCCTGTTTTGACTGCAGATGGGCCAATTAGGACATGATGAAAAGCTTTGGGAAGGGAGGGTTTAAAGTGTGTCTTTGCAAGAGCAAAGGATTTTCAGTAGATAAGAGAACACCTGCTGCCTGATTCTACCTGTGATAAAATATTCAGCAGGTCCAGTCGAGGACGAGATGACAGTAGACAGTGATGGCAGTACAGACACCGGAGTGAGTGACAAGTTCCCCAGTAAAACAACATTGAAAAGCCAATACGAGACTGAACACAGATACTGTACTGTACATTCATGCAATCAGGTCTGGGAAGTCTATTGCATGTAAAGGACATTCCAATCTATATTATACTCATGTTACCTTTTTCCTGCATTATAAATCCTGAAATAAATTGGTGGAGCTCAGATTGCATGATTCGGCGGGCACTGAAAACATGTCTGGCTTATAATGTCCCGTGAAAGTGCTTTGACATCAGTAATAAGCACATTTCAATGACTGGGAACTGAGCTGTGCTTGAGAACTTGAAGGAAAGCGGTTCTCCCTCCCTCCTCCTTCCCCCTCCTCCCCCTCTCTAGACTGAACCGGGGGGAGCCTCCTTTCTTCTCCTGGCAGCACATCCCTCTCTCCCTCTCTCCATCGCTCACCTTCCAGGGCCTCCTGCTGTTTTTCATTTCTCCTCCTCCGGGTGCGGTCGGCTGTGTGGAGAAGCAACGCGCTGCGAGTGTTTCAACAGTCCATAAATCGCTGCTTCGTTGTCCTGGGGTCCCATTTGTTATCCATTTCAAGTCCCCAGCGTTCCTTCTCACTATGTGGGAAGACTAAAAACTATTTCCCTGGGGAGATGATGATGATATAGGTACAGTATCTCCTTGTATCGGCTCCCTTAAATAGTACAGCATGTGTGGCACTGAGCCACACTAGGAAGATCCCTTAGCTTTTCAACTTTGTGAAGCATACATATTGTGTGGACCGAGGTGTTATGAATTACTGTACAAGTTGGTCTGAACCTTGACCCCACAGCTATTAGTCCAATACTGAAACAGTTATGCAGATTAATGTGTTGACCTTTTGACAAAGGGCTTGGATGTTATTCAGTGGTATTATTCACCACATTACGCTTCCCTACTCCCAGTGAGCTGGAACTTTGTCTTGCGTTGTTCAGAGTAACAAGCGGTTTACTGTACCAGTGGTGGGCCGTTGTGATGCTGCTTTAAACACTAAATGGGTTTCAATTCTGGATGGAGCTTCATCCAAAACCACCCCCTGGACTTCTACACCTCTATAATGTGACTTGGCAGGTTTGTTTGGTGTTGTTGGGCTCCTGGTGGGGGTTCAGCTGAGGGTAACACCACTTGAACCTGTCTGGGGAGTGGCATGTACAAGCTCTACTGTGCAGATGTAAAGGAGGCCTGATCGCCGAGCAGTTTGATCTTTGCCAGGGTTCCCTCGAGATGAATCCAATGGTGCAGACTGGCACAGATGAAAGAGAGAAGCTGAGGGAAGTGTTGACATGAAGAACCAAGGTTTTGATATCCGCTAACACACATCAGGCATCATCCCTTAAGTTTCTTTATGCATACTTTGAACTGGGTTTCATTAGGAGAACTCCCACGGTTTGAAGCAGATGATCTGTAACATATCTGCCGTCATCTGGCATAAGCTGATCAGGCACCTAAAAATGCTTCCGTTTTTGCTTTGAAGTTATTTCAAAGCAGTGTCTTCTGATAGTGTATTGGCTGTTAAACATTCCAATAATGAGCAAATAAGGTGAAAATAAGTTTTCTGCATAAATATCTAATTGAGTTTGTAGTAATGATCAACAATAATTCATAACATTATCTCACCACTGATATGTCCTTCTTGTAATCAACCATGACATTTTTTTTTTGTTGTATTGCATATACTGTAAGCAAACAGGCAAGTCCGGAATGGAAGACATTGGAATGTTTTCCAGTTTTTAGGGGGTGTAGTTGGGAAACTGTGGAGCCATGGATACCATGCAGGGCTTTCTCACACCCCAGGACCCTGGAGGGCTGTCCAGCCATGGCGCTTGGCAGGGCTGGGTGTCTCCTCCCTGGGCTAGTCTGTCTTTTGTGAGTCCAGGACTGGAGCCAGTCAATAAAGTCAGAGACCCCACTGACTGGGGAGAAGCATGTGTGTGTGTGTGTGTGTGTGTGTGTGTGTGTGTGTGTGTGTGTGTGTGTGTGTGTGTGTGTTTTACGCATAAACTACCTATTATACCAATACCCATCTATCAAAGCCATATTTATTCTATAGTCTCTTGTCTTTTACTCAGATGCCAGATGAAATCAGGGTGTGATACATGGAGGATCAGGCACAGGTGCTGGAAACTCTTTACCACACTTTCATGCTATGATATAATTCATTTTTTGTTCATCATTAATGAGTTTTAGTGTGACTACTCGCCATCACAGTCTGGTGCTCTCGCCTCCGTTCCCATCTCTTACTAAATCATGCAGAGAGAGTAATAAATCGTGTATGTGCATGCGTGCGTGCGTGCACGCGTGTGTGTGTGTGTGTGTGTGTGTGTAAAAGAGAGAGAGAGAGAGACACACACACACACAACTTCAAGAATTAGCCACAAAGTGTTAAAAAAAGGCAAAGCTCCAGTGGTGTCTGGTGGGTCCTGGCACCAGGGCTGACAGAGGCAGCGAAGCTGCGCATGTGTGAGCTGCTTCTACCGTGCTCGCAGCACATGCAGTTTTTTTGCATGCCCTGACGGGAGGTTTCTAGGCACCAGAAGGGCACTTGAGCAGGTACCCCAGTCAAAACAAACCTTGAACCCGGAGGCCTTGGGATACGACCGGAGCCACGTTTTGGCGCTCAAAATCCGAAGCTGTATTCTAGTGTAATGGGCAGATCCAGAAGCTTTTGACAAAAAAACTATAGGGATAGGCCTACACTGTAACGCTGTGTTCACTTTACATTGTAAAAATGCAAAGAGGTTATTTACGAATTTGAGCTATATAGTAGACCTATCGTAGTGGATACTATAGCCTATCAACTTCGCGAGTCCCAAAGGGACAGTTGATGCATGCAGATAAGGAGAGCACAAACCTAAATTAATAATACAATATTTAAGATGACACAACCAGAACAAATGACAGGGCAGTTCGGCACCACTACAGTGTAAGCCACAACACACTGGACTTGATTGCCGCTTGGCACACTGTTTCCTTGCGCCTGCTGTTGCTTTCTCAAGTTCATGCTTCCGAACCTGATTAGATCAAGAGCGGACAGCACAAACTGACGCATTGTCACATAGGCCTACAGTGCAAGAGGATTCTGAAGTCTCTAAATCAGCGGTCCCAAACCGCACCACAGACAGGTTGCATATTGACAATATTTTTGCAGACCGGATTCACTTACTATTTTATTAGGACATAATTTAGTCTTTTTTATGTAGGCCTGCTTATGCCCAGTATGCCATTTCAACTCCGACGTTTGCACAAGACTATGTCCAGACCTTCACTGAAAGAAGGCACAGAAATAAAGTTTTATAACGATTTTGTAAGGGTATGCCAGGCTTACATTGTCATATATGAGAAATTGCCACTGCAAAGCTCCTATCTACACAACTCATTACATTTCGACTCCTCTGGCGGTGCTAGTCTGGCCTGAGCATCGACTTAATCAAGGCTCCAGAAACCTTTATGTGGAGTCTCTCAAACAGTGGAGGGAGGCTAGGCTAGCTTTGGGACTGCATTTCAGAGCACATTAGACTCTGGATTTCAACAAAGCCAGTCCACTGAGATATATATCCCATCCTGCGTGCCAACATATGGCAGTACAGTATTGTATGAATAATAAGTATGAATAATAAGTATTTTGCTACACATTAGCACCCACACAGCAAAGACATGTCTAATGCATTCTATTATCTTCTGAATTCACACTTTGCCTCTCACTCTGCCAGACTATGATGAAATGTCAAGGTTGTCTCTAGCTCTATTGAAGTTACCATGTCATACAGAAATGTGGGTTTATGGTCTAAGTCACAACTGACGTAGGGGCAGATATACTAACATGTTAGCGCCCATTGTTTGTGTTATTCCATCGCAATGTGCGCCTGACAACATGGCACGGTATGTACGAACAGACCACACATGGGTCAAACCGCATTCTGCCTCCATGGGAGGGTCGAGGGAAAAGTGGGTGTGAACGCGGCACAAAACAGCGAGGAGATGCCCAAGAAAACACTGATTAATATCCCATCGTATGTATGAAATCTGCGGGGTAAAGTGCACATCTGTTTTGCGGTGAAATGTATCCGCCTTTGAAAATCAGGTGTAATCCAGTTGTGCATAACCCACCAGCCTACACATAACCATATCCTATTTTTATGAACTGCATACATAGGGGAGCAATTATTATTAAATATGTTTGATAAGCCGATATCCGTGCAACACTGATATTTACGAGGTTGCATATGTGAGGGATGTGTGGTGGAGTTTGGACCCAAAATGCAGACGGCAGGCAGCACTGGTTCAAAAGGGTGTTTTAATGACAAAACTCAAAAAGGAAACACGGTGAGCCATGCACTAACATAGACAATGAATCAACAGAGAACAAATGAAACAGGAGGGCAAATATACTCAGGGATAACAATCAAGGAACAACGTACAGGTGTGCCACGAGACAGGTGCAGACAATCATGCAGACAAGGACGGGTGGAGGGATTACAACAAGACACCAACACAAGGACAGAGGAACTAGGACACAAGGGAAGGGAACAGGGAATGAGGCTGGGACAGGGAATGGGACTGGGCAGACAACTAGAGGGGGGGGAGCTAGAGGGCCAGGAGTGGAGGGACTGGAGTGACGTGAGACTAGTGAGGAGACAGGTGTCTAGAGCTGGGGCTGGGAGGACACAAACCAACATAGAAGACAAGACAACAAACACAAGACCAAACACACAAGGAGGCCGAACAAAACCTAGTGACAATGTGACCAACGTGTACAAAAGTCTCTGGGGGGTAGTGCAGGGGCAGTCACTGGGAGGGGAGGTGCTCAGGGTCCAGGGGGCACAGGAGCTCAGGGTCAGAAATCCAGGCTGGGAACAGGGGGTGAGCAGGGCGAACCAGGGGGCAGGGGCAAGGGTCTGGACCGGGAGCGAGCAGAGTGGACCAGGTGTCCCGGGCAGGGGCGAGGGTCTGGACCGGGAGCAGGGGGCGAGCAGAACGAACCAGGGGTCCGGGGCAGGGGCGAGGGTCTGGACCGGGAGCGAGCAGAGTGGACAAGGGGTCTGGGGCAGGGGTGAGCAGGGCGAACCAGGGGCCTGGGGCAGGGGCCGGGCAAGGGTCCAGACTGTGAGCAGGGGGCGCGCTGTGGCGGACCCGGCCTGAACCATAACAGCATAGCCTATTAATCAAATTGGTCTCAGATAGATTGAATATGTCCCGATGTATTAAGGCCTGCAATTATTCAAATGCACTGAATCATTCACACTGACTGGAGCATTCAAAATGCAGACATTGATTACAGTTGGAACCATTCAAGGCTACAAAGTTCCAGGCTGGGTAATTTAAAAAATGGCTTTAGAAAATGAATATATGGCAGGGATAGTGTAAGCTATCCCTACAAGAAGATGCACAAGGATGATGCGGTCATCGCCTTATCCCATCAACAGCAATGACCAGCCTAAAGATAGCCTACCAGGTCAGTCCTCATAATTTAAAGCAGTCAATTACACAGAGGTAGCCTAATTATAGACAAAGCAAGTCTGCATACTGCAAGTCACTATATTTTCCCCACACATTATGGTTTGAGGGTGGTGACATGTGCCGATTGCGCATTGAGGCGCAGGCTACATCCAACGCAAACTGAAGACACACCATGTGCGCTTTCTGCAGGCGCTATTTACGTTGCGTTTGCAGGCGTTAGTACATCTGCCCCTTAGGAATTATCAAAATGTCAAATAATCAAATTGATACTTGTAATATAGGCCTAGTTGTTACCTGATTCAGTTCCTTGGTGTCATTATGATTTTTCAATGCAATGTGATGAGTTGATAGCACTTGTTGACGTTGATGTAAACAGTGACTCAAATGTGACTCATTTTCAGACACAATAGTGTTTATAATGTGTAAAAATAAAAGTGTATTTTGTATAAAAGCTTGTTTAAAGAAAGAGTGAACAAAAGAAAGAGTAAAGTTGTTGAACAGACGAAAGAGCATTGGGATAATACGAAAGACAAAGAAAACCTGTGTGAGAACCCATACTGTATGATTGATGTGTGTACAGAGACGTTAGAGCCTATTGCTTGACCGGCAAAATTAGTAAGAAAATGGGATAGGAGTTTGTATGTGACAAACATCATTCATACATACCCAGTTAGTTTTTCTAGTGGAGTCGGGCACACATACAAAATGTTATTGTTGACAATCAATCGTGGTACAGTAGCTTGGAGTATATTGCCTGTTTATTCCAAAGCTCATTAATACAAGCATCTACTTTGTTCTATAATGTATGGTGAATTAAGGCTTTGAAGTACAATGTTTAACATTTTATAATTACTAAACATGGTATAATAGGGCGCTTTCCCACACACACATCAGTAGACTCTTATCAGGCAGTCTCTGCTTATTTAAATAAACTTCTTGTCTAAACAATCAGAAACATAAATCTAATTGTAAATGGTATGTTCAGATATAATCTGCGGCTTTTAAACAGGACTGTTGAGTTCCAGAGTGTTTCTTTTTGTCGTGTGACCAGCGACTAGCCTGATCTCCAAGCCTGATATCCAACATTCCAAGCTTCTCCCATATCCCAACAAGGACATTAGTCACTGGAACCAGAGTGGAAATTTCACTCTTTTTTCATCCCCTAGGTAACCAAGGGTGACAGTTCCTAGGTTCAGTGCCGACCATTTTTGGTTTGCGGTTGTGTCGTCACCTCAGCAGGCATGGAGGGCATCTCTTGACCCGTTCTCCCCCGTGTCCCGGGGCATTGGCGTCAACTCACCAGGCAGCGGAACGGCCCAGGGTCCAGATGGCATCAGGCCCTCGTGCCCACACACTTGCCCACTCTAGTCCTGGCACAGCCAAGCCACCAGCCATGGGCACTGTAAAACCAATGCCAACCATAGCCAGGACATAGGACTCGATATAATCTAACACTATTTCCCAAAATCCCCTTGTCCATCGTCCATCACTAAGATGAAGCCAAACCACAGAGCGCCCGTTCCGAACTCATAGATGGCTAGGATTGCTTATTGAAAGAAAAGGAGAGGAAATCTGACCTGGTCCCTTGACATAGAGAATGAAATACGTTTAAAATGTTCATGATCCCTAATTGTATTTTGGAATACAATAAAGCTGGGGTCTAGTGCTGTCTGATCCCATGATAGCAGAACCAGTGAAACGGAGTGCAAATGAAGTGAACGGTGGTAAATAACCAATATGTAATGAAATTAGACGGCTCTCTCCCGGTACTTTGATGATCCTTAATTATGAAAGGCTAAGATCGGTCTACCATGAATCGATTTAACCCCAACATTTCATCATCCAGATAATTTGCTTAATTAGACCTTTGCTTTGTCTCTAATTATTGTTTTCAGATGCAAGAATCAGAGGCATGCTGTGAATTTAAATACAGAGCCAGAGGGTTTATCAGATCAGAGTGTATAAGTTCTGACTGCACTGTGAGGCTGTCTTAATGATGTGACCTCCGTACAATAATGTAGTGGATTAAGAAACACTCCAAATATCGCTGATGGAAATTAAATCAAACTTCTGAACTTGGGTGCAATGTCAAGGCAAGTCAAACTTTTCTAGATTGCAATCCTTTCTATGCAGTGCAGTACTGTACACCAGGTGCCTACCTGTGCTTTATTACAGAATGGGTGAAAGATCTCAGGGTTTCCAGTAGCAGATGGGAAGCACACAGCATTGGCAAAGCCAAAAGTGGAGCCGCCAAAGGGTCGACAGTGTCGGCAGTCCACAGAAGGTGTTTGTGTGTGTGTGTGTGTGTGTGTGTGTGTCACTGGGGCAAGTGGTGACAAACGATGGCAAATTGGAGTGAAACCCTCCCGCTGCTCCCAAGCCATGCCAACAGAGAACCAGAGGACAGGCAGTGGAAGAGAAAAATGGCTATGGGACACACATGCATTAATACAGTACACACAACACACTGGCCGTTTAGGGCCAAGTCTTTACAAAGAGATGTTGGTTCGCAAAGGGTGACAGACACAGGCTCCTACAGTAGTTCCAGACACAGGCTAGGGCAGGGGTGCCCAACCTTTTTTGAACCAAGATCTACTTTTCAAGAAGCCAGCCTGCCGAGATCTACCAGTCCAGTTTCAACATCGCAAACACACACACATACACACGTGCATACAACACAGACACAGTTCCCAGTCTGCATAGTAAACTCACAACATACTTTTTTTCTCTTTGTCACAGCCACTTGGAGACCATCACAAACCCTCCCCCTTTATGATGATTGATTGATTGATTGATTGATTGATTGATTGATTGATTGATTGATTGATTGATTGATTGATTGATTGATTGATTGATTGATTGATTGACAGACAGTAGGGAGCCATAGCCCTTACTGGACTGTATGCAATATGCACCCAACAAACAGAGAAGCAAACCAGATACAAAATAGGTAGGCTAGATCTCTAAATTTTAAAATAGTAAATACATGCATTTCTGTACCTTAGGGGGAGACCTGGCACTGGGAGGAGGCAGCTAGTTTCTTGTAGTCAGGGCAGTAGGAGCTGGTTGCTAGGCGTAGGCAAGCTGCAAGGTGCTCATCAGTCATTGTGGATCTGTACCATGGATGTATTAATAGAACTGGATACAGCCACTCCATTCACTGACCGCTATCAACAATGAAGCCCTATTGAACCGCGCCATCTTGGCAAATTTGTAGTCATTTGGCTATTTCCGGTGACTTTTGTACTTGCGCAGTTGAGCTTTTCTGTCCGACGCACGTCCACGAAAAAGTTCACCTTTATATGAAATGTAGACGCACGTGCCCGGCTCTCTCGGCTCTCCCCGCTTTGATTTAGCAATGAAAACTGGCTTGCATATTAACCTGTTTTTGTAAAATATATCCATTGGAGAAATTATTTTTTCATCCAGGCATTTTAGTTTTAACAGGTTAAATATAACTATACATGTTTTGTTTGCTAGTAGATGGTATTCATTCCGTTCGCGATAACGTTATTGCAGCCAGGCTAAATTCCTCCAGGGAGCCAGTGACCGGCGAGTTGAAGAGCTTCACTCCCCGCCAGCAGGAGCTTTGGCCGCTGCTACCGCATCTCGGATAACCCGCTGAGTTCTTAGCTGCTATTTCACATTCGCCCTTGATCAATCGAATCTTATCTCCGTATAAATACACATTAAGCCTATATCGCCTTATTCACCACAAAATATGTTTCAATCTGAGGTTATTTTCATAGATTTTGCCTCATTTTTGATAATTTACTGCCATGCAGGCCGTCTGCGCTGTCCCCAGCACCACCTTAACAGAGGAAGTTTGAAATGTCTAAATATTCCCAAGCATGTATTTCCATTCGTAAATCACATTATCTGACCTGCCCGGACAACTGCATCTCATCCGATAAACATAGCCTATGAACAATACATCCATGATGGCAAGCCAGAAACGCAGACACAAGTTCAAGTACCACAAATAAAGGTAGCCTATTAATTCTAACATCAACGGGGTCCCGGCTAAGTCTTTTAATACCATCCATCGTCATCCGCTTATCCGGGGTCGGGTCGCGGAGGCAGCAGTTCCAGCAGGGGGCCCCAGACATCCCTTTCCCTAGCAGCATCAACCAGCTCTGCCTGGGGAATCTTTAGCCGTGCATAGGCCAGTGCGGATGTTTAATCAAATGTGTTAATGAAAATGACCACAAAAAAGGAGAGTAGTCAAAGCACACCGCTCAAAAAGGGCTTTATACATACAACAAACTGATCAGGCTAATCATTTTTTAATGAAAATGACCACAAGACAACCTCCTGTGCATAGTTGAAATGGTAGTGGGATACGGTGATAAACTGGAGTGATCATTTGACAGCAATTATTAGCCTTTTCCAGGAATGGACAGAAATGGGATATTTTTAGAATAACAGTAATTTATTCACATACAATGGAAAGGAGTTGATGTGTAGGCATAAAGATGAAACGATACACTGAGTTTGGGTGTTTTCAGTCAACGTTGGCGTTGACCGCTTCTAGCTATCGAATGGCTGACTGGTGTAAGATGGATAGCCTAACGTTAGAGAGATAAATGTAGGCTATGGTTATGTTAATAAAGCTAACAATGATGTTGTAACATGCATGCAGCACTGCCGATCTGAACGATTGATTCATTATGACCATGGATCGGTATTGGGATTGATCAAGGGCGAATGTGAAATAGCAGCCACAAACTCAGCGGGTTATCCGAGATGCGGTAGCAGCGGCCAAAGCTCCTGCTGGCGGGGAGTGAAGCTCTTCAACTCGCCGGTCACTGGCTCCCTGGAGGAATTTAGCCTGGCTGCAATAACGTTATCGCGAACGGAATGAATACCATCTACTAGCAAACAAAACATGTTCAGTTATATTTAACCTGTTAAAACTAAGATGCCTGGATGAAAAAATAATTTCTCCAATGGATATATTTGACAAAAACAGTTTAATATGCAAGCCGGTTTTCATTGCTAAATCAAAGCGGGGAGAGCCGAGAGAGCCGGGAACGTGCGTCTACATTTCACATAAAGGTGAACTTTTTCGTGGACGCGCGTCGGACAGAAAAGCTCAACTGCGCAAGTACAAAAGTCACCGGAAATAGCCAAATTACTACAAATCTAGCCAAGATGGCGCGGTTCAATAGGCCTTCACTTTAGATTTCGAATCCTGGGGGCTTGATCTGTACTTGGACTTGATGATTTTCATGTGAGAGAAAGCAGACTCAGAAAAAAACGCTTGGCCCAGAGTGCCGGAAGAGGGAACGGCATCTAGCCCCCTGCCTCTATGACGATCAGAGTGGGCCGCGATCGGGAAGGCGCTCGGAGGTAACTAGCCTACTAAGACTGTCAAAGAGAGCCACAGGGGGACTGCTGTACATTATAGTCCCTTGCCTCCACGGGCCGACGCTTCGTGGAGTTCCGAAGGAAATACAGCCTAGTGTCTCTGCCTCCATGGCGACCGGAGGGACCGCTGGATGGCCCTTCAGAGATGTTTCGGTCCACGATCACCACGGAGAGCCACAGAGACTAAGCTAGTGAAATTCCCCGGCTTCCACTAGCCGACACATAGTGGAATACCAGAAGAATGCAGCAATTACTCCGGAACAGAGAGCAACGATGACAACAGAGATGACATCGACAGAACACAGGCGATGTAGCGCCTGTAGCTCTCTTTTCAAGTCTTACTGGACAAATAAATAAGTATTATTAATTAGTAAATAAGTTGTATTTGTGGGCTAAATTGATTGGTTGATTTTTGATTTGGTCTTGATTTCCATAAGCCAGAACGAGCTGAGACAGCTGTCAACGGACCGTAACGTGAACTGTATTTTCATGAGGACTGTAGGGGGTGACGGAGCTCTACCAAAACACAAAAGCAATATGGCAGAATACAAGATGCATTTTAGTCAAAAACAGCCTGACGAGTGTCTGCTTCCTCGTTGTGAGTGCTTGAGATCCGCCCACAAAGCAGCCTCTCTGGGATTACGTCACACACACTAACCCGAACAAGGACAACCGGAGGACCCTCCCCCCCCCCCCCCCCCCCACACACACACAAGGCCATTACCATCAATTTATAACCCCCTCCCCCCCGGATGCCCCGGACAGGACGTGAAAAGTGAACATGTCCGGGTAAAAGAGGACGTTTGGTCACCCTATCTATCCAGCCAGTAAAAATACCAGTATTGACGTTAAATAAGGATTGCTAAGGGTGGTAAACAAGGGATGTTTAGGGCCCCATGTCTGTGTTTGTCTTGGGCCCCAAAATGACTAAATCTATCCTTAGACGCTAGCTAGCTAGAAGGGTACTTTCCTATCCACAAAAACACTTAAGAAAAGAGGCAGACAGTCTGCTTACCGGTTTAGGCAAGATGCTCACACATCGCCACTCCATCTGAGCAGATAAAGGGGCACACAGACCCTCCAAGACGTTAGTTCACAGGACAGCCCCCCCTTGCCCCAGGCAATCTGCGCGCCTGGTCCTGCTGGATGAATGCGGCTCCCGTTCGTTCTTCGCCTACTGGACGGTTTTCACTTATCGATTTTCCCTCAGCCGACCCGGGACTTGGTATCACGGCCCTGCGTAGCCAGTATCCTCTTGGATAGCGTAAAAAAAAGACTCTCTTCCCCTCAAAGTTCCCCCACACAGCACAGTTGGACAGCGCAGTCCAGCACACCAGGGCTTTGGTAACCACCGATGAGAGTCACAGCACCAACCTCCCTGTCATCCTGTGCGACAATAAACAACATTCCTGCCCAGTCATCATTTAGATGGAAAACCGGAATTGTGCTGGATAGTATGCAAACAAAACAACAGTGAAGGCTGGCGCATGACAAGAAGACATCTCAGGTGTATACACACCAAGAATAGACAACAGTACAGTATATCAGAGTAAACTAACATTAGCACTGGTGTTGTCTGGTTTGGGCTTAGGGACTGTGTCAAGGGCTTGTATTAGTATACTTGTGAATAAACCACCATCTCAATGGCTTGGCTTGTTATGTTGCCATTTTGCCAACATTTGTGTCTCTCTCAAAGTCCAAAGAATGAATGGAGATGAATGGCAGGCCATGTTTGGGCAGCTTGTCAACCCACCCCATGATTCAGATCCACTCCAAAATTGACTGGGTTCAAATTGGCCCAAGCTACACCCCTCTACTGAGTTTCATGAAAAGTGGTCTGGTAATTTTAGAATAATCCTAGTCAAAAATGAATGAAAGTGAATGGCCGGCGCCATCGTGTTTGGTCAGCTCATGGACCCACTCCGTGATTTGGATCTATTCCAGAATTTAATGGGTTGTTAGTTGAGCCATGCTACACCCCTCCAATGAGTTTCATGAAAATCAGTGTGGTACTGTAGATTTATAGTAAACCTTGTCTAAAAAATTAATGGAAGTGAATGGCCGGCCGTGTTTGGGTGGCTTGTGGACCTGTCCTGTGATTCGGATCCACTCCAAAATCTAATGAGTTCTAAATTGACCCATGCTACACCCCTCCACCGAGTTTTATGAAAATCGGTCTGGTAGTTTTTGCGAAATCCGGTTAACAACAAACACACAAACAAACCAATTGTAAGGAACGGCTTGTGGACCTGCCCCATGATTCGGATCCACTTCAAAATGTAATGTGTTCTATGTTGGCCCATACTACACCTCTCCAATGAGTTTCATGAAAATCAGTGTGGTACTGTAGTTTTAGCGTAAACCTTTTCTAAAAAATGAATGGAGATGAATGGCCAGCCATGTTTGGGCAGCTCGTGGGCCCGCCCTGTGATTCAGATCTGCTCCAAAATATAATGGTTTCTAAATTGGCCCATACTACACCCCTCCACCGAGTTTCAGGAAAATTGGTTTTGTTATTTTTGTGTAATCCTAGTCCAAAAAAATCAATGGAGGCGAATCTGGACAAACCAGGAAATGGCTTGGGTCCACACCCTACCACCGAGTTCCGTGAAAATCGGTCTGTCGCTGGGGCGGGGGTAATGATTTATGATTGTTTGGCCTGTTTGGGGTTTTCATGTCATTCTAATGAAACATGTTTTTCTTTCATATTCTGTAAGTCCTGTTACAGTATGACATTCAGAGTTATATTTTTAAAGGAGTAGTAAAGGGAAAATGCATGTTTAGCCCTGTTTTAAGGTTACTTATGATCATATACAATGGTTCAGATCAAAACGTTGACAAAACTAGCACTTTTGAGAAAGTCTGATAATTGCTCTACCACCGTTTTGGTCATACAATGGATGTGGGTGGGCACCTTGAAAAATCATTCAAAAAACATGTTAAACTCTCAATTTCAAAGACAAGAAACTCACCCAGGTGTTAGTTGGCGTTCTGACATATAATTCACCATAAAGTAAGATTCTAGTTCATCTGGAAAGGCTTTTTTAAATATTTAGCATAGAACTACAGTATTTAGTCGCAGCACATACGTGTGTAAACTTCCGCAAACTAGGTAGCATAGCAACATAAACAATAACAATAGCTACCGTAAGTAGTTCCGCTTCCTGAATCCCCTCTGCGGATTTATCTACACATTTACAACGGTCGCTTCAATACAAGTCAATGGATTTCATAAAATGATCAATAAAACCCTACATGATTCATACTTTGCGGCAAATTTGATGTCAGAACAACAACAGACACCAATTACCCCCTCGGTGAGCTTCTTGTCTTTGAAATTGAGAGTTTAACATGTTTTTGAATGATTTTTCAAGGTGCCCACCCACATCCATTGTATGACCTAAACGGTGGTAGAGCAATTATCAGACTTTCTCAAAAGTGCTAGTTTTGTCAACGTTTTGATCTGAACCATTGTATATGATCATAAGTAACCTTAAAACAGGGCTAAACATGCATCCTTTACTACTTCTTTAAGCCTTAGCCTATGTTTCACTAGCTTTTCTAAAATATAGTTCAGTGCCATACAACATGATATTGGGAATACTGTAACTCACTGTGTATTAGGGCTGTCAAAAAAATGTGAAGTTCGAAAAAAATGTGAATATCTTTTTTTTTAAGAAGTTCGAACCTAAATTTGAGAGTTTGAATATTGTAATATTAATAAATAATATAATGTATCGCTGTCCCTTGTAGGTTATTGAATAAGTAGGCTAAACATTTATAGGCTACAATTTATTTACTGGCAATAATCCAATAATCCAGACCCAGCACCTTATCGAAAGATGAAAGTTAGAAAGTCCTGTCCAGTTGTGTTTAGAACTCAGTAGTTTCAGTGACAGCGTTCTCGACAGTTCCTGACAGCTCCAAACAAGAGACGAAAATGCGGCCCCACCAAGCCAATACCTCCCGACGACTAGAATCACCCACTGCTTTCACTCCAGATTTACATACAAGAGGCTGCAAGTGGCTACTAACACCAAAGATGAGCCGTACTACTCGACGGTATGTTGGAGGACAACAAAGGGTCATGTGTCCTTCCTCCCTTTGTTGTAACCATTTTCTGAGTAACAGGATTATTCCAGAGCATGCTCTCCTCCCCCACTGTGAAATATGTCTCACCACACCAGGCCCTCCATCTCTCCACGAGTCCATAATGAGAGAAACCCATGAACAGTGACATGCACGGATGTATTTCACTATACACCAATGCACCAACATTTCAGATTTATTTACTTTTTTCTAAATTATGCATTGCCATACCATTGAATGTCATGCCATTATAATGACATAGTTTGTTGAATTTGTGAGGCACTGAACTACACTCTTAGATTGTTTTGAGTGGTGGTCTTAATCATTGAAATTGCAAGATGAGGAGAATAGTTGCATGGGTCTTCATGCTAAAATCAATAACAAGATCAAAGTTATTCTCCATACCTCAAAACACCTAGACTGACATATTGCATCATTGTAGCAAAAAAAAAGTATGTCCAAGTTTCCAACATGTACTGTAACAATGATGAATTCAAAGATTAAAATAATGCTGTTTATTTGTATAGATTATGCCAGTCGATAATGTGTCTATCTACAACAAATGTGTCTATCTACAAATCTAGAAGAGGTTAGACAAAATACTACTATTGCAGGTGTATTCATTGTATGGGTATATTTCCCAAAGTACTGAAGGATAAAGATCTGTAGCTACACTCCTTTCCTTTAAGAATGAGGCTCAAAGCAACTAACTTGGTGCGCTGTCACGGTCTTAATGAGAGATGGCGTTTCAAAAGCATTAATTGAGATGGTTGGCGAAGCTTCCCTGAATGCTGCAGTCATTGCTTGATTTAGACCAAGTCCATCAAGCAATTTAATGCTCAGCTCTCTCTCACCCTGTTTATGTGGAAACAGCCAAAAATATACTCTGTGGCATTGTCCATTTGAATGGAAGATACTGTCCAGGCTTTAGGCCAGGCATTAACTAAGAAATGCATGGTTCAGAAAACTGATCCCCCAGTTCATGACAGAATTTGGGTTGTCAGTCATTGTTTGATTCACCATGATCATATCCTGATCCTTCCTGTCAACAAGATGTGTAGCTCCTTATTTTAACTGGATCCCCAGAGATTTCAAGGTACGGTCAAGGCTAGGAAGAGTTGACCTCTTCTGGACTTACTCAACTGGCCTCTTGGGAGCTGTGAATCTATCTCTGCTAATGGATACACGGATCGCACATCCCGCACTAAGATGATGAATGACTTGAATAGACAGTTAAAGTAGCACTCTCCACCGTGTCGTCTGATAAGAGTCCCATAGCCCCGAAAACCCCAATTGCTTTAGCCAATATCCTGTTCCAACCGTCATTAGACAACCCATAGACGCTAATGTCATCAATATAGCTACCACTACCTTCTGTCATTGCACACTCTTCTCAAGGTGAGTCATAAATGGTCCCCAGTGTCTGAATTCAGGCAAGCCCACCATACACACAGGAGATAGCGAGGACGAGCAGCATAACTCCATCTGTCACTGGTCACAATGAGCATGTTTGGGGATCTGTCAATGGAGCCCTAGCATTACACACCTTTCCTGACAGGCACAGCCAACCTTTTCAAGACTACTCAGCCTGTAATAACAACGGCAACAACACTATCTCAAGGTTGAGCCGAAGGAGTGGTCGCTGTGATTAAACACAACCTGCCGTGAGACTTCAAGGAAATTGCGATGTTGGCGATATAGAAGGTTGTTGCCCCTTGTTGCTAAACCATACTGAAAGAACTATTCAACACAGCTAAAGAGCTGCACTGTTTTTTTTGACAATCAGGTGCCCACTGGCGTGTGTGCTTGTGTGCATGTGTGTCTGTGTAATCATATTGTGACATTTGAGGTATGAACTCTTGAGCACAGAAGAAGAATCCTGGTTTATCTAAATCTACCTTCACAAAATAGACCTGTTCAACATTGTCACTTGGAATTCGGCCAACATTCACAGTTCTCTCTCCACAGATTACATCATTGTGGATGCCTCAACTCTTTGCAAGTGACTTGAGTGATGATGTTTTGATGTTATGTGGATCAGTGACAGATGTTTTGACATAGTATGGATTACCAAAATAATGTGACTGCCACTGGAGTTTCGGTCCTGATGTCTGCCAAGGTAATTTTTCAATTTTTTACAGATTATGAAAGTGTAAATTGTAAGCTTTCAAATGATGTGCCATGCATTGAAATCTGCAAATATTTGAATAAGAGATGCTTCTGTGAATGTTGATACACCTGAAATCACTAAGCAGAGAAAAAGAGCTTAAAAGATTCAGAGCTGTTCACATTTCTCACAGGACATGGATTTTGATGACAGTATTAGGGATGCACCGATTGCAAAATTCTGGGCCGATGCCGATGTTTAAAATAACGATCCGGCCGATGGCCGATGTTTATTTAATTTAATTTGTATTCCCCATTTTGTGCCAGGGAAACAAAGAAATGGTTCCAAAATGCTGATTTTTATTTCACTTTAATTTGAAAGCAAACTACACATGCGTTTGCGGTGTTACATCACAGATATTCTCCGAATCTGCAGCTGGGTAGGCTACATTTTGCAACAAAAAAAGCAGTAATTGTTGCGACATAACATCGGCCACTACCATCGGTGAATGTCATTTTATTTGCCGATGGGCCGATGGCAGTCAACAAGGCCAACATCGGCCGATGCCGATGTTCGGCTGATGCATCGGTGCATCCCTACACAGTATGACTATTTAGTGATCCTAAAACTGTTGTTGAGTGCATTCTTCTCAACTTTTTTGTAATGTGAAAAAAGGAAGACAAGATAAAAAATAAAAGCCCTCTAGCGCATTTTGAGGACCAAACCTCCAATGGCGGTCACAAACAATCGGGACTTGTTGGGGTGCACAGTGCATTCTAGATGAGATCAGTGCACCTGTAACGTGAGTCAGTGCAAATGACATGCAGGGCAGTGTTTGTTCCAGTGTGCTAATTAACATGGTTAGCTGGTTGTCTTAAAACAGCAACTCTTGAAAAAACACCAGCTCAAACTTGGTGTTAACCCTAGGTTACTGAGTGAAAGAGTGTGAAAAGTAGTGGTAGGCCTCCACTGGAACAAGGTCCTAAAACATGGAGAGCAACATAATCAAATGGGGCTATTTTGTTTCATGTTAAAGTGTTGTATCCCTTCTTCCTTGGCCCTCACACACAATGCATCCACATTTAGCATGCACATACAAGCTCCTGCTTTGACACCCAGCCCCCCACATCCCTCCTCAAGCAGTGTGCATCGCCATGAGCTGTCTGGAGCAGACAGTGGTGGCAGCGCTGGGATTTGCACCCGCAACGGTGGGGATTAAACTGAGTGGGATCATCTTGGAGAAACAGACACCCAGAAGCAGCAGCTCCATGTGGGGTGACGTTCATCTGAGTCAAGATCCCCCCTCCCCCCAGCCCGTTCACTCTGGAACCTTCTCAACATGAAACCTGCTCTGTCAAATATCTTTTAATGTACTTTTTTTTTTTTTACAAGAACCATATATTAGTTTGAGTGAAGAACATCTCATTCCACTGAACGCTCTTGGTACCTCCTACTCCTCCAGTCTCAAATACACCTCCATTAGCCACCGTAACGCCATTACATGGCACATTCCACTGCAGCTCAAAGAAGCTAAGGGCCTCGGGCTGGAACAGTGTGTCTATCTGTGTGTATGTGTGTGTGTTTGTACTTGTGTGCATGCCTGTGTGTGTGTGTGTGTGTGTGTGTGTGTGCGTGTGTGTGTGTGTGTGTGTGTGTGTGTGTGTGTGTGTGTGTGTGTGTGTGTGTGATGGAGGCAGGGGGAGGATTAATCTTCCATCTACAAAGTAACATTCATTAAGCCTTCGTTTTAATCCTGGAGACCTGAAGAAGCCATAGTATCTTGCCTCAAGTGCAGCTGGGGAGCACAGCTGTGTATGTGTTTGCCTGTCTTCGTGTGTGTGTGTGTGTGCGTGCGTGCGTGCGTGCGTGTGTGTGTGTGCGTGCGTGTGTGCATGAGAGAGAGAGAGAGAGAGAGAGAGAGAGAGAGAGAGAGAGAGAGACACTGTGGGGCTGTATAAGCTGACACTGACAAGCCCTATTTGTGATATATGTTACAACGGAGACGTTAGTTTGTGCTTTTTGGGGTTAACATTACAACAGTAAAAAAGCTTTCAAAAGGACGTTGACCCTAAATCTCTGCAGAAGTAATACATGCAATAAATACATTCAGCAGAAGTAAGAGCAGACGCTTGTGCCATCAAGTGCAAAGGTCTCATGGGTTACAGGTAAACCATACCTGTATATGAAGCAGTGAGACTGATCATTGTGAACAGGTAAATGGGTTTTTAAGCCATCCATTACAACCACATGTTGCAAGCTGTTACTCTTCAAACAGTTGAATTAAGTGGTTTTATATTAAAGTAGCAAATCTTGTCAAAACACAATCTCTTGGATGTCAGTCTCACTCAAGATGCTCTTTTCTCGTCTTTCTAAATTTCCTGTCTGTCTTTTACTGCATTCTATCATGTCATTACTTTTTTAAAGTGATACTCCCTTCTGCCTTTAGGTATTTTAATAGATAGATCGCAATTATTTGAGTGTGTGACAGTCTCGGAAGTCTGCTTTGGGAAGCTAGCCTTACACAAATTCTTAAGTTAAAGGCCCAGCCCCTACCCACACACACGCATGCATGCAGGCATGCACGCACACACACACACATGCACACACGCACATACCCACACACGCTGTAGGCGAACAATAGCTATGGTGTTCTGCAAGCAGCCCAGAAACGAGAGGCCCTATGACCTCACTGTCTTCACATGCCCAAAATGTGCCGGCGTGAGGGGGTCTTTCAAAGTGCCACTGGCGGCTGGCATGGACACACTGGGGCTGAGGTTGGAATGTGACACACTGGGGCAGCCCTGGTGTTGATAGACTCAAACCCAGATGCGCAGGCCTTTGTAGTGACCACTGTTGAGTTGCTTTATGAGAGTAAAAACTCTGCTTTGGTGTGCTGTCCAAGTCAAAGGGAGTATAATGATTGGAGGGGACAAGTCTTGTTTTGTACCCAAATGTGTTCAACCAGCATTCATTGAATAAGAAGAGAGTGCCGGTTTAGTACATGAAAGCTTCATTTAAAAGTGAAATGAGGGAATGATGAGATTTATGGGTGGTTGGGGGTCATAGGGAGTGTTTCAGAAAAGCAGATCCCAAAGTCCACACATTCTTCCCAATGGTTTACAGTTTGAATGCACATACTGTAAACACAGACATAGAGATGTACATAGACACACACACACGCACACAAGACACACTGTTGCTGCCCCATTGACCAGCAGAGAAGGACCTTAAAGGATCTCTTTGTACTCAGCGCAGGCACAAGTTCACAGGAAATAGTGGGAGGGCAAACAGACAGTGGTCATCCTCTATCATTAGACGAGACCAGACACAGACACACACACAGCGACTGACTCAGTAGCCAACACATTCACTGTCTGTCTTTACTGTGCATCCATCATACCCAAATGTCAGCCTGTGACAGTCTTTTTTCCTCCTAACTGAACCCACCTGTTTTCAATCATAGATCTTACCCGACACCCCAGATAACCTCTGACCTCACCCCGCTCTCTTTGCTTATCAAGTCAGCCAATCACACTTGCAGCTAGCTAGCCTCGCCAACCAACGCCATAGTTGTTGCTGTCTTATGAGAGGAGACAGGCAAGGAAATGCAGGTCAAATATCAAAGTGCAATCCATTTATATGCAAGGCCAATACCTATTTGTGCCTTGTTTTTGGTGGCGTCCTGGTCCAGCTAACCGTGTCTCCCCTAGTCCTGCTAGCCTCTGTGCATCAGCAGCAGCATCCCAAGAATGTTAATCTCTGCTCTTCTCAGGCAGTGCGTAGAACCCACCTCATCTCTCCACAACCGACCCACAGATACCGAACGCTGGCCCCTGGAAGTGTCTGGGGATGGGGTCACCGACAGGCTCTTCTTTGTTTTTCGACCCTGCACGCACACATGCGCCCTGGCATGCACAAACACACAGACACAAACAAACACACATACACAAACACACACAAACACACACTCATACATTACAATACATCCCTATCCTATGCTATTTATTTTCTGCTTCATCCAAAAAATAAATCAAACGATCCAGGGTGCAGAATACAAACATCAACGTTCTTTGGTCTGACTGCGAGTCATGATAAATTTCTCAAAGTGAATCCTTAGGAAAAGCATGCTTATAGAAAGGGGGACACTAAAAGAGGAGGATTCTAAATGGAACCACATTTGGTTCCGTGGGGGTCCTGAAATAAGCGAACACTGAGAGCCCTTACAGAGGGTGACTAGATGGATGGATGGGGAACAGGTGCACAAGGCCACAGATTTTTCCTCTCCATCGTGAGTGTTGTTTGCACCATTTGGAGTAGTTGGAGGCATCAATAATTTTTCCAAGGTCAACGCTAGTTCAGGTCGTCTGCTTTAAGGTGGTCTGGTTTCGTTAAAGGCTTTTTAAGGCTTGGTTCCCTCAGTTTTTGTATACTGTATGTGTAGTGCACTTCATCAAAGCTGGATTAAGCGGAACACTGACATGACAACGTTTGGCAGGATTGGACAAGGTCTTTGGCAACAGCTCATGGAAACAGACAGGTAGATAGAGAGAGGTCATGCAGAAGTTTGACTTGCACAAGAGGACGTGCACATTGTGACATTGACATTTGTGTATTGTACTCATATTTCACATATGTGTACACACAAACACTTGCACACACATGTCACCCTCTGGCTGACCCTTGCATAGAGAACCATAGCCTCTACTCCAACAACCGGTACCGTTCAGTATGTGGAATCACATGTGCAGTGACATACGCACAAACATACATTTCACGGATGCATACACAATTATGCAGTCTGTCACATACACTCCTGCTCACATGCACACATTAACATACTGCATCTACTGTTTGTCATTATCCCTGAACCTTTCAGAAGTATAGTCCTTCTTCAAGACCTTGTTACACCATCAGCCGGTTATACTGTATAAGTAACTGGAACCCTAAAAGAAGGGGTGATTAAGCATGGTTGCAGCCATCTTTGAAAATTGTGTGACTTCCTGCAATACTGATGGGATTAAACCTCTGGCTGGGAATGAATGAATCCTGTAGCTTGAAAGGTTAGACCCCCTGCCGTGATGTTTTAAGGTTTAATACATCTAGACCCAAGCATAGTAACCTGGAGGTCTATGGGGGACTTTGTATATGGGTTGCATTGTGCTTATAGGCTCATACCGATCAGAGAAAACTCAAAATTTGAGTGTATGGTGAGGTATTTACTTTCTAGAGATAGAAATAGTAAACCAGCCACCAACTATTAAGTTTGAAATACCACCAACAAAAGTTCAACAAGTCCACACTCAATTTTCTGTCTGGGGTACTCTGAACGGTCTATCCTGGAGCCTTGAGTCAAGAGAAGACCCTAACCAGCTTATCTCAGTGAGAGACTGGAAATAGTGCAGCCCATCCACTCCCTGTGTGTCCAAGCAGCTCACCTGACACGTCGACACTCGCCCCTCACCATCCCTCCATTTCTCCTTACACTCCCTCTCTGCTCTTAACCAATCAACCTTCACCATCTACTGGACTCATGAAAAATATGGAAATGTTGATGGAAAGTAAATTAAAGGACTGCTGTCAATTAACCATCTTTTAATTCAATATTTAAAGGAGTAGTAAAGGGAAGATGCATGTTTAGCCCTGTTTTAAGGTTACTTATGATCATATACAATGGTTCAGATCAAAACATTGACAAAACTAGCACTTTTGAGAAAGTCTGATAATTGCTCTACCACCGTTTTGGTCATACAATGGATGTGGGTAGGCACCTTGAAAAATCTTTCAAAAACATGTTAAACTCTCGATTTTAAAGACAAGAAGCTCACCGAGGGAGTAATTGATGTCCGTTGGTGTTCTGACATCAAATTCGCCGCAAAGTATGAATCCTGTAGGGTTTTATTGTTCATTTTATGAAATCCATTGACTTGTATTGAAGCGACCGTTGTAGATGTGTAGATCAATCCGCAGAGGGGATTCAGGAAGTTACTTACTTACTTACGGTAGCTATTGTTATTGTTTATGTTGCTAGGCTACCTAGTTTGCGGAAGTTTACACACGTATGTGCTGCGACTAAATAGTTCTATGCTAAATATTTAAAAAAGCCTTTCCAGATGAACTAGAATCTTACTTAATGACGAATTATATGTCAGAACGCCAACTAACACCTCGGTGAGTTTCTTGTCTTTGAAATTGAGAGTTTAACATGTTTTTTGAATGATTTTTGATGGTGCCCACCCACATCCATTGTATGACCAAAACAGTGGTAGAGCAATTATCAGACTTTCGCAAAAGTGCTAGTTTTGTCAACGTTTTGATCTGAACCATTGTATATGATCATAAGTAACCTTAAAACAGGGCTAAACATGCATTTTCCCTTTTCTATTCCTTTAAACAATTTCCCATTACTCCCAAATAATGTAAATGCTTCAATTCGAGCAATGTGACTCACCATTTTCAGAAGTGGGTGTACATGATTCTCTATCCTCCTACGCAAAATTTTCAATTATGAGTTGGCCTCAAAATCCATTGCAGTGGGAGATGTGGGGATTCAGAAAAGGCCAAGGTATTTTATGGCTGTGTTATGTTCAATTGAACCTGTCTTTGTATATTTCTGCAGAGCAGCAGAAGCCAGGCATACTATACTATTCCATAAATGCCAGCCCGGGAGCCTCCTAACTTCTATCCCTCCCTCAGTAAGAATTAATCATTTGGAAATTGTACAGGTAAGTGTGTGTGTGTGTGTGTGTGTGTCTGTGTCTGTGTCTGTGTGTGGATGTGTGTTTGTTTGAAGCCAGCATCTCTACATTGTGCATAAAATTGTATCAGAGTAGGGCAGGCTTTGGCTTCTCACTCCCTTTTCTTGGAGGCATGAATCACCACAGACAAATCCAGCCACGAAGAACAGGAGAAAAAACAGCTCAAGATGGAGAGAGAAGGAAATAGATGACCAAATAGATTACCAAAAAGCATGGAAACGTCAGGTCGAATTCTACGCAGAACAGATTGTCAAATGAAGATAATAAGCTCACCAGTGCAAAAACACATTTGTGCAATTCCGAGTTACTTTAATGTGCAAGACAAACTGTTGAGAGAGGAAGACAGAGAGAGAGAGAGAGAGAGAGAGAGAGAGAGAGGGAGACAGAAATATTCTAAAAAATAAATGCTACAAAACTCCCAGCAGTGGCACGATCGTCACTCTCAGGTCTTCACTACTGTAAAGTATCTCCATCCACGGAACTCGCAGTACGCTTCAACACTTTCACTTTGAGGTGGAGATTTGAAGGAGCTCTCTCTCTCTCTCTCTCTCTCTCTCTCTCTCTCTCTCTGTCTTATCCCATCCCCTCCCCCATGGCAGCCTGCCAAGTTCTGCCCTCTGGAGAGCTGAAGTGAATATCTTAAATGTGAAATTAATAGCAGCCTGTGGGGATGGCTCCTCATATGCATGTACATTCACTCGACTCTCTTTCAATATTTACTGTGGCGGGGAGACCTCAAGCTGCTTGTTTGCTCGGTGTTCAGTATGCATCCCTCGGCCTAAAAGGTCGAAGGCTTTCAGATGAAATCTGAACTCTATGGAGTATTGTCTATATGGAGTGTCACTTAAAGGCCGTGACACTCTAATTCAAAGATTGTCACGCTTTCAGATGTCAAAGGTTTATGTCAATCTTGGTCCAAGTCTCTCTCTCTCTCTCTCTCTCTCTCTGGTAAGTTCCTTGAAAGTGGTTGTAATACAATGCAAGCCTTCTACGTTCATCTGTTCTCTGTTCCCCTTACAACATTGAACCATTCCCACTACAAGTCAAGTGTATTTTGTTTCTTGGCAGTTCAGGGCAGATCAAGTGCCGAGTCACATCTGCTAACCTGGGGTGTTGTGAGAATAGCATTCCTCCCTCACTGTGGGCACAGCTCCTCATGGTGAGAGCTCCCCAAACTCGTGAGCTCATTTGTACAGAAACCAAGGCTACCAACGCCTACTCCTGTTCCTGGCTGTCTATCCATTCAGCTGAACTGAACTAAAATAAATACCTCCATTATGTCTCCTGAAAGGGCCCACCCCACACACTGGTCAGTGCTTCATACTGAGGACCAGGCAAAGTGAGGACGGAGAGCTAACAAGAACTGTCTTACATCCATCTACTTACCTTTAACACAGTTAGATAGGAAATTACTTTCTGCATTATGAGGCATACTCAGAGTTAAAGGAGAAGCCTCTTTTTCGACAACCTGGACCTTATTTACGTCATATTATAAGACGTTTGACTCACCGAGATAACTTTGGTGTAATTCGGAGGCCTGTAGAAGAAATTTAAAATCCAGCGCGAGCCAAGTATATCCATGTAATGGCGGCGGACGGGGCACCGAAAATGCATCTAAAAAATGTTTTTTCTGCCGCGAAACGGTTGTTTTCATCAATCTATTTTTATGAATCGCTAGTTGTGCTTCCATAGAGCAAGGGCTTGTTGTGGTTTTCACATGCCTCTGTAATATAATCTTTAGAAACGTCTTTAGAAACGAAATAAAGCTTCCCCACGTGCTCCAGCACGCATGCACACAGCGCGCAGACTGGCTATTCTCCGTCTGTAGGCTACACTCGCGGCTCACATATTGCACATAAGCCATATTGCACACAATATTATTGTGTATTTAGAAGCTGCATTCTCGGTGCCCCGTCCGCTGCCATTACATGGATAAACTTGGCTCGCGCTGGATTTAAAATTTCTTCTACAGGCCTCCGAATTACACCAAAGTTATCTTGGTGAGTCAAACGTCTTATAATATGCCGTAAATAAGGTCCAGGTTTTTGAAAAAGAGCCTTCTCCTTTAAGGGAGGTCGAGGTACTGGTAGACCCACTGATACTGTTAGACATAACTCCTTTCAGCCAGAGAGAAGGAAGATGTTGGCGAGTTTGATTTATTTTATTGTAATTAGAGTGATGTACAGACCAGGTGTGAAATCCAATAGGTATCATATATTAACTACTATCTTAACAGTAATATACCATATTGTCTCCTGCAAGACCACTTTATTGATTGACCAAATCCATCATAGACCATTATTAGGAATAAAAGAGGGGTGCTCATTCTAAGCAAATGGTTTTAAAATGACACCCTAATCTTTGGGAGTTTGTTTCTAATGTTCTCTATTTTATGGCTGTCCAATTCCAACAAGTAATGGGCCAAGTACATCTAAAATCTTCAGAAAAGAAATACTGTACATGTAACAGTTTTCAGGTTGAGCCTCATCACGCTCTTACTGGCTTTAAATTGAAATTGAATTCTGGGAGAGTTTGTTTCTGTAATGTTTTCGCTATGCTTTATGTTTCGTCACACACGATTTTAGCCTTAGAATCCCTCAATGATGGAGGACTGTGATTCTGAGGAGAAATACGGTCGGCTCCGCACTCAGAGCTACAAATCCCAGGTCTCTAACTGAAGTATGAATCTTTAATGCAGAAGGCAATACACAATTCTGTGGCTGTGGCCAGTCCCGCTGACTTATAATGTCACATGGTGATATCAAGCGGAGGCTGGGCATCCAAGTGTGCTGAGCCATACAGAGCTAAGCATCAAAACCGTGATGAATGGATATAGATTCTTCTCATAATATTTCTTTTTTTATGCTATCACTGTTCACCATTCTGCCAGTGTATGCCTGCAGAACATTGGCTTTTGTGCAAAGCCTTAGCCATTGTAAATGCTCAATAATGATGTTCCTTTCAAAACTCGGTGAGGTAATTTGCATTCCTAGCCTGGTTCCAGACCTTTGAATCCGCCCACTCCACCGATCTGGACTTACATGAAACAGTGGCTTCCCAGAGTAAAAAATTATCGGTCCAAGCAGCGCCGCAGGGGACTAACAATTAGCCAATCAGCGGCAAGGGCGGGACTATCGACATGTTTGCTATTGTCAAGCTGCGCGCCGGACTCAAAGAAGAGCAATGGCCGTTCATGAACATTGCAATGGCGATTAAAACCAACTACTTTGAAATCTGAACAGCACTTTGCTTTGAAGGCATTTGTTCAAAGGGGAGATTCTCATTCTCATTTCAACTTAGAATGATGTTAGCTTCAGGCATGTTGGTCTCTAGTGATTGGTTAGGGAAAATCAAATCTTCTTCCCCCATTGAAATTGGTAAAAGTGGAAGCAATGTCAGACTGAGGATCTCAACAGAGTGTACAGTAATGATTTGAATATTCTTTCTGATATCGGGCTTTAACATTCCCTTTAACTTGATGTGAAATGAAACAAAAGGTATTTGTCAAGTTATAACAATGTGATTCTTGCTATCAGAATTATTTGTTTCTGAGAGAAAACTGTTTGTAAGTGTTTCTTGAATTCCAGCTAGCAGACAATATATCAATGTAAGAAAGAAAAAGAAAGAAAAGACATCAATCTACCACATATTTCCTGTTGGAAAGGCAAAAAAACTCTCCACAATATAATGTTATAATAGTCAAACTTTTGCGTTCATCTTTAAGTGTCATACTGTACTGTAAATGAACCGACTATTAAGACCTACATGAGTTGAATGATTGTTCTGAAACCTGGATTGAGACATTATTGTCCAAAGTCATGAAACCAAAAGTTACAGCCTTGCGGTTATTCCAATCAAAAAAAATCAGTGACTCACTGTTGGCGATTGGCTGAAGTTGGGACGATCAGATTGTTGAACTGGCCCTTACTCTCCTAGGAACCCGGCCAGACCAGGGGGACAAAAAAGGGATTAGCTGGCGTACCGCCCCACCCGTCTGGGTCATACATCATAGATTCACACAGATCCCCCAATTAACTTGTCACTCACTCGTCCTCCGCAGCGAGACTTAGTGGCTCCGGAGGTGAAATGGCTTAAGTTCTGCTCATGGCTGGAGAGGTATGGCCTTACCTCGGGGTCCCCATGTGGGCAGACTTTGGAAAAGAAAGGAATTGTGTGTGCCAAAGGGTGGGGTTTGCCTTTGACAATAAGAAATAGTCTTGCTGAAATACCGTCATAACATACCGATGCAGGAACCCAGACTTATGGGTATTCATACACAATGCCTGTTGGAGCTACAGTGTTCAGTACATGGAGATCTGCATGATAGCATGGTAATCACTATGTAGTACAATGGTAATGTCTCTACATAGAGTGTTGTTATCTCACAATAATGGAGCCCCTCACAGCTTTGAACATCTTTCACAGGTGTCTTATATGACAGGCCGCATGGTGGACTTATCATATTTTCAATAGGTGGATAATATATCCACTGGATATACATCATCAGCCAGGGGTTTGGTGTTTCCTCTGCTGGATTTGGTTCCCGCAAGTCAACATGAGCGTACCTCCCATGGTTACAGCGTCAGCTTTGATAAATCTCATTAGCCCTTTCCACGCCGCCATTTGCATAATCTCATCTCGTGTTCAACGGTCCGGGCTATCAGAACTTCCCTAATTATAGATGCATGGTGACGCACCAACAAGTGATTTGCTAGTTTTTTTCTACAGAGCGCTGCATGTTAATATCATCCTGTTCTGTAAATACACTTTGATGCTTCAACAACCGTTAGATGTGGTTTGAGTGCCAGCCATATGGCCAATCCCTTATTGTGTCCTCCATCTTCAAACAGCACTTAAGTAGAAAACAATACAAGCCCAGACTCCAGAATGGATTTTACTAGTTCTTCTCTTTGCAGTATCCTGCTTTTATGTTATCATGTTGTTTGTCTTCAATGCAGTAATCATGCCAAACATTGTTCTATTATTCATTTGGTTCGCTAGCATAATTTTTCTTGCAGTACAGTAGCCTACATGGCACACCAAATGCTCCTTTGTTATAGGGAATGGAGGTCAACAATAAATAATAGTGTTTTGGGATGAAGTGCAATAGTGGTACAATGGGGTTGTGGAGGTAGAGCTAACTGTTAGTCATGGTCAACAGGCTTCTGTTGAGACAAAGGGCAGCCTTATTCGCATCATTCAGGCCAGCCAGTGAGTAACGGTGAACAACGGGAGAGTGATTGGAAGATCAGTTGCCTCTGTGGTTCGTCAGCCCCCTTCTTCCCTCTCGTCTTCAGCCGAACACTGAAAGACAAGGCCACGTTTAATCCATGACTTTTTTTTCCACTGAATTTTGCTCTGAAGACTGGAGAAATTCCCACAGGAATAAATCCTTCCCTTGTTTCCCAGTCGGGCTGCTGTCCTTTGCGGTAGTGCGCCCCAGCCAGTCGAAGCTCTAATATAATTTCTTATTGATT
Organism: Borostomias antarcticus; assembly: GCF_949987555.1. Taxonomy (NCBI): domain Eukaryota; kingdom Metazoa; phylum Chordata; class Actinopteri; order Stomiiformes; family Stomiidae; genus Borostomias; species Borostomias antarcticus. Next base: position 30,346,563 of record NC_140236.1, read on the forward strand.
TCTTGTTGACCTCCCATGAAGCAGTCATCATTCTGTAATAGACTCCACACGTCTGCTTAATGAAATCAATAGCCCCCAACCGAACAGAGCTCTACCAGGACTCTCTTAGATCTCCATTCCATCACGGTGCGGGGTACAGGGGTGCAATCGGAATCCAATATGTGGTTTTCACTGTTTTGCTTTGGTCACTATGAGATTCTCTCCCCCAGACAAACACACTGAACGTGTGACATGCACTGCGCTCCGTAACTTTTCTACAACTAACAACTTTTTAAATAGACTTCAGACTTGGTTAGAGAATTGTTTGCAGTTAAACACATTTCAAATTGACCATGTTTGCAGTTTATGTCAAAATGTGTTTGTGGTTGTGGTTGAACTGTTTTTGAGGATATGGTCACACTTAAAACATTATGGGAAAGAGATATTCATCTAGCAAAAGGTTTTCTGTTGCAACAACACTTGTTGCCAATCTATCCAACAGTTTTTCATTAAGAACTCGTTGAAGGTAATGTTTCGTTCTCAGAGAATATGATTTTGACGGCTCATGTACACAGACTAAGATTCATGAAACAGCGCTGGTTCTCCGGAATTGTAAACAATGAAATTCAGGTTGAGAATAGAGCACTATTCATCACAAATACTGTCATAGCTTGTTATGTCTGTTGAATTCACAAAATTTGACAAATCGCTTTTGGTACAGGAGAATAAACTGTAAACGCATATTATGTTGAAAAATTGTTGCCGTCATACAGTAAGTCTAAGAGACTTGTGTGGGGACATCCGCAGGAAGTCAAACCCAATCTCTGAAAAGCTGACTTGTGCAGACATTCTCCCAAAAATAGAGGTAGACCACTAATCTACCAGTGTTGAAGGAAGCGAAGCATATCGGCACTCAATATCTCACCAACATTACACCATGTATTCCCATAGGGTAAGTTATCTTTGTTGATTCATATGGGACCAGGTCAACAAACCAAAGAAAAAAACTCTACAAGCAAACAACACAACAAAAACAACACCATAAATAAACAAGCGAATAACTGAATGTAGAGATAGCCCCTAGCGGTATGCAATTACAGAAGGATGTAGTGTCACTGGGTGTTGATTCTGTTTTGTTTACTTCCTTTGTGTATGTCATCTACGTGCTTGGTGGCTGAGTATCTGTTTAGATGGCATCGCCGCCAACAATGACAGTGCTGTTGTGGAGATGGTCAAGGGTACATTTGTGCATCTGACACAATCCGGCAGTAGAGCTAACTGAGCCAATGTTGACAGAAGGGCTTTTCCGCAGTTTGATATCCGAGTGCCTCGCTGGACTCGAACCAGCACAGCAAAATACACAATTTTGTATTGTGCCCTCAAACTTGAAGGGGATATGTCATAGGAAGTTGGCAGACATGTCCAAGTGAGGCTATAAGCCTAGCATTAGACCAGAATGAAGTAGTTCATCATTCATTATCATAAGAAGTCTTCAGTACAGCTTTCTGATTTCTAGCTATTTTATCCTGAAAGACACCATAGAGTTGAGTACCACCTGGCTGCAGTATGATCCTCAATTAAAGAGGATGGGTACTTACACCACTAAACCTGTTTTCGGAAGAAACCTTTGCGATTTTAGGTTGACATGTTAACATGATAGTGAGAAATTCAGCCTCCTGTGGAGAAAGGAAGTTCGTAGAGTTCGTAGAGTAGAATTCTTCAATCTGAGCATTTAGAAGAAAGAGGGGATTTAACTGACAGGCCGATGATAGGCTGCTCATTATCAGATAAGGAGGGTCTTCTGCCCCCCCCTTCCCCCCCTCCCTTGCTGCAGGGCAAAAGTAACTGAACTGACTGGACTACTCTGAACTCACACCAGGGATACTTTCACAATGAGACAAGAGTAGAAGTCTTCAGGTCAGCTCTTATTTTAGTTTTATGAAGCCAGGCACCTAAATTATTTACTACGCTATGTTAACACCTGCAAAATGAGAATTAAGCATACTGCAACACACAAGCCTGACACATTTAATAGGTTTCACATGAACAACAGGGAAGAGTTGCCGTGCCTGACAGATGCTGATAACACAGCATATATGTTGGTCACAGTCACGGGTGCCTGGAACCAAAACCTATGTGTTTCTTGCCTTTAGAAATAGTCACTTTTACTGTGGAACATTCTAGATTTGCACCCGCCTAAAGGAGATGAAGGGGGGGGGGGGGGGGCAGCTGAGAGAAGGGGAGAGGGTGAAATGGGGGAGGCTGGAGGGGAATGAAAGAGCGAGCGTGAAAAATGAAAACCAAAAACTGTGTTGACTGAGCGAAGGCTAAAGAGGATACGGCATATGCTTGGCTAATGACTTCTACCTTAAGACAAAGAGAATGCCTTTCACTGCACACACATATGCAGCAGGGGCACACACACACACAACTCACACAGAGATACTGTAAACTCAGACAACACAAATAAGCCTACAGTTCCTGTTTTAAACAGAAACCACACACGTCATCAGCAGGCTCTGTGTACCCTTTTGTAAACATTCCAGAGAGTGTGAAGTACTCCAGAACAGACCTTTGTAGACAGAACCATATGCAGACGAGTATATACAAACAAAATGCATATTTTGACACATACTCACAACACACACGCACACACACGCGCACACACGCACGCACACATGCACACATGGGTAAGAGGGGTGCCTCACAGGGATTCATTTTTTGGATGGGGGTTTGTTTTCGTTTTTTTATCCACTAACTTAAAGCAATTACTACACAGTGCCTGCAGATTGGGCACCAGCCAGATATCCAAAGCACAACAGAGAGAGAGAGAGAGAGAGAGAGAGAGAGAGAGAGAGAGAGAGAGAGAAAGAGAGAGAGAAGGAGGTGGGATGAAAGAAAGAAGGAGCAGAGCAGAGCCTTGGTAACAGAGACAAAGATGGGAGAGAGAGAATATGGAGGGAGCAGAATGTAGAGATGGAATCCTGAAAACCCCCTAAAAGGTACTCGCTCTCAACCTCTGATACAAAGCGTCATACAGTAGAATCACAGAATCGTACAGTAAGTAATTTCATCCTTTTGTTGGAAAACCACAATAGATCTACCATTGTCCGACCTGCTGTTGTCAACCCCCCCCCCCACCTCCCCAAAAAGGAATGAGGGTCTAATGAAAATTTGCTGGCTTTCTCAGTCCCATAACTTGGTGTGAAAACAGTGAATATACCTTATGTTGCATGAGCTCTTGATGCAGTGCATTGATGATGATCATCATAACCATTATACATTATAGTGTTGACTTGGCACATCACACTAAAAGACAGCTGGCTCTTTTGGAGTTGTACCTTCTTTAGGTGTCAATTGTTATCAGAGGCTTACAGCATTGGGTGAGTTGCATGAGTGTTTGTGTTTGATATCATTTAAGATGCCCATCTGCTCTGTCTATAATCTCGCTCTTCTCTCTCTCTCCCTTCTCTCTCCCCCTCTCTCTTTAATAATGTAATACTGTTTGTGAAGCTAGTTATATATGCATTCATAATATACACTCAGGGGTTGACAACTGCTATTTACTAAGATTGCTTTCAACAAGCACCCTCATTTCACACTGTTAACACAATCGATTGCATCATCCACAAGATACAGAGAGGATTGCTATACTGAGCATGTGCGAATGACCTATGCAACTTACACACCAACGCAAGGATAGAGACAGAGACAGAGACAGACAGAGAATGAGAGAAAGACAGAGAGAGAGAGAGAGAGAGAGAGAGAGAGAGAGAGATTACAGTTGTAGTAGCTTACATGGCTGTGTGTAGGAACTCATTTAAAAATAGCCTCCATTTAAATGGGCCAGATAGTAGATAAAGAAGCTCCCCTCTCGCTGTCTACCTGTGTATAATGAGCTTGGGCCCACTCACTCTATTAGTGCAGATAGAGACACACGCCCCAGCTGTGGCAATTACACATTGGCAAGGCATTATTATTTTTACACTTTAACTCACAAATCATCAATATTGTGTGTGTGTGTGTGTGTGTGTGTGTGTGTGTGTGTGTGTGTGTGTGTGTGTGTGTGTGTGTGTGTGTGTGTGTGTGTGCGTGTGCGTGCGTGTGTGTACCGGATGTCTATGTGTGCTTTTGTACTTGACTGTGTTTGTTAAGGTGGTATGGGGATGTAAAGGTCATCAAGGCTTCACTTCCTTCATTGTTCCTCCAAGCGTGCATCCTCCCTAACCTCGCTAATGTACTGCAAGAGGCACTGGCACAGCTGATTCCGAACCCAACACGTGTACCAACCCAGCTCTTCATCAAACGCATGATAAATGCATGCCACGCCTCAGGAAAAGCAGCCTTTCAACCACATATCTCTGCAACAAACATCTTCCTGTGATTTACATGGCAGATGCCAAACGTGTAGGTCTAGAGGAATACTGTACACACTGCCTGGGTCAAGTGATGTTCAACCGAGCATGATAATGCATTTTCCACATTCTAGGCCACTGTGTTTTACAAAGACTCACCAGGAGCAGCCTTCCAGCGTAACCATCCTTTTTTGTTATTGTTGTCGTTGTTTATTCCAAGCTCATGCATGAATGATATGTATTTGCCCTTCAGCCCCAGAGAGGTCAGAGGAAGAGCACAGTCCCACACACTGTCTTGCCTCTACTCACAGTCATGCTGGCATACACACTGTCTGGCTTTTATACACACTTAGCCCATTACACATGATTCTGCACTGTCTGAGGTGACGACTCCCCATAAATCAGATAGATGCTACTCTGCATTTGAATCATTGCATTTGAATTATCTCATTACTATTTCAGGAAAAACAATTTAGAAACATCTAAGTACTGACGCATGTGAATCTGAAGTATGATATTGGCGATACAGAATGCCAGAGTGTACTTCTATTGAGTGAAGAACCCAACTCTCCTCAGTCTAACCAGACAGCACTGATCTGAGACAGACCAATGATCATCCATAGCTGTCATAGCCTACACCATCTCTCAACTCAGCCGCCCCGTCCATCAAGAGAGCGACACACCAGTTATTTACAGAAGAGCTGAATTCTCTCGAGTTTGATTGACAACTCTATGTATTGTTCAGCCACTCAGCATTTGTGGCAACAGAAGTGCATAATGCCATGTGTGTGCCGCAGTCTGTCAGTGTTACTGTGTAATGCTACTGTAGCATGAGATTCATTCAGCTTGATCAACGTTTATTTTCATCAGTGATGTAAGCTATTTTCATCACACTGTCACAGTGTGTATGGCTATGGAGATTTGTCTCTGGTAGTGCACTTGAGCTGAAAATGGTCCCCACACATGACCTCCCAGGACAGAGAGGGACACACCTCACTATGCACTAGAGAGCATAAGACTAGTCAAACGTAAGGATTTAGTGGTGTGAAGTATGATAGATTCATATTAGATTGTGTGGGTTTTGAGTCAACCAGGTCCGTTGCAACTAACCAGCAACAACACTGAGTATTTTCTTCTCATTTAAGATCTGCAACCATAGAGCCTGAGACTATGGTAAGACTGGTGCGCATATGGAACAGGCTGCAACTGCACAGTCACGGGACCCAAAGGGGAATGAGAGGTCTCTTCGAGGGAGCGTGATGTTGGGGCTCCTCCTATAGGACAGAGGTTGAACAACAACACACTGGTTGAACCACAAAGAAGAGGCAGAGGTGCCCTGAGCACCAGACCAGAGCTGTTCAACCTTAGCTCGAATGAAAAGAGTGATTCACAGCTAATATATTTTGAGGCAGTTTTAACACATACATAGAAAGAACACATACTTCCTTAAGAGTGCCAATGTTGGAAGTTGTCATAGAGAACCACAAGTGAGAAGAGAGAGCAGAGCTATGGTTGATCTCCCAGTCCTAGCAAATGTAGGCTGCTGATGAGACGTTTCCAGGCTGAGCGGATACAGGGAGAGAGATCAGAGGTGTTTTTACTTTGCTTCGGGCCTCAGATGTCCATCTTACAGTAGGAGCAGTAATGATCTCTCTCCTGCCAACTGCCATGGATTGGGAGCCACACACTAGGCATTCATAAATGCTGGATTCAGCCACGAGGCATTTAAAGGATGAGAGAGCGAACCACAGAGAGAAAGAACTCTTGAAGATACTGATGAATCACTGATAATCTTATCTATCTAGATATGTAGAATTTGTTAACAAATACCTTAAATAACTTGTTACTACCCAGCTAACAGATCATGGGTATTTGAGTTCATTCCAAGAAACAGGATCTCTAACGAAAGTATGAAAAAAGTTGTAAAACGACTAATGTACTTTTTCGCGTGAGTCCTCTCAGATCCTCTTGTAAAGATGGTGGAATTTGAACCACATGTCGGATATCCAAGCTTTGAGGCTTTTTTATTTGTCTTGAATGGAGCTTCGTCTAGATTCTAGGTTTCTCCTTTCCAACAATTCAGGTCATAAGGTTAGGCAGGTTGCCATTTAAGCCCACTTCCATCCTCTGCCCTGCCCCCACCTTGTAGGACTTGGATTCTGGATCCAGGCATTGTGCTTGCTTCATCTTCATTTCTTTGAGGCCCTGGGAACTATCAAGTAACACACTCAGGAGAGACACTTTCCACCCTTGTCAGATACTATGAAGGTCTATAGAATCATAAGACAGGGAAAAGCCAATATTAAGCATTTTCTACACACTACAGCACATTTTAAGCTAAGCAAGCATTATGGTTTGCTCAACCACTGTTCTGATAACTCATTGAAGAACTGCATCTTGATAAGTGTGATCTTGACTTTAAATTAAGCCTGAGACCTGAAAAGAATGTAGATTAATGTCCACGTGTTGAATACTAGATTAACACAGATAGACAGAACACTACTAAAGTGACTTGGAGTGCAGTAAGTGCATTTATGCACATATATTTGACTACTGTGTACAGTGTACATGTTTGTGGACTCAGCGGGACTTGAACCCATCACCATCATATTGATTGAACCACATTCACACCACTCTAGCCTCAAAGGACCTGCACATGCCTGACTTTCTTTGTTACTGATCACCATCCTGCAGAAGTCTCACACAGTCCATTCCTCCAAGAAAAAAGACTGAGGGCAGAGACAGACACCGCTGGTGAGGAGAAAAGACCCCCACCTCAGGGCGCTGAGGCTTTCGAGGAGTGTCTGAGTAAGGGGCGAGGCAGAGGAAAGAGATAGGACCAGATACAGGAAGAACAGGCCCTGCCAGTGAAGTCGGAGATGAGCACGGAGTATTCCACGTGTGTCAGTGAAATTTCAAAGACACATCAGGCTTGTCTTTCAGAAGACGGGACCCTCCCGCTGTCGAGGGTCTGACAGATGAGACCTGACAACCAGGGAGGAAAATGCAACATTGTTGTGTGATTCCTGACGCTCGGTAGACACATGGCAACCAGATAAAAAGGGGAGGGAGGACAGCCAGGTGAAGGCAGATAGTCACAGCCAATCTGCAAACATCGGTAGTAAAGATTTCAGTAGCGTTGGGTCAGTACATGATGGTTTTCGATGTGTAATGGGTTCATTGATGGACATCAAATTTATTGCTTTTAAGTTTCATCAGCGCACTGAGATGCAAGCCGTAAATCTGCAGATTGATCAGCCTGGCGAGCGAGAGGGATCTGTTGCCTTCTCTAAGCAGGGGCTTAGAAAGCAAGAGACTCACTATGTCTCTTTGAGTAATTACAACGGCTATCCGGAGAACTGTGCACTCCGCCCCCCCCCCCCCCCCTCGACACAAACACATGGATGTACGCATGCACCAACAATGTGCTTGCAGACACACACGTCAGAGACACCCGTGAACACTTGCACGACAAGCATTTTCACTTGCAGGAGATTGACACGAACATATACATTGCCACCCACAGACTTATAAATCCTTAAGGAGGCATTATAACAACCACAATATCATCTAAACCAGAGCTAAACTCTTCCTCTAGCCTGCCACCAAAGTATCTGTAGCAGCACAATATACACGTAGGGAGAGGTTACCTTTTATTGTGCTGTGTGTGAGCCTCTGGCTAAACAGACAAACATGCTAGCGTGTCTGGCTTTGCAGGGGAGGGCATCTATCTTAGTAATAGCAGCCTTCCCCTCAGGTCTCACACAAGGCACTGATCCCATGTGTGTTATACAGGGAAGAACAGCTGGTGTTAGCATTGGGGGGAAAAAGTGCTATCTCGCTGACGGCTAACCCAAGGCAATAACAAATTCTAACTTCCCACACTGAAGGTTTATTTGAAGCGTTATCATAGCAAACACAAAAGAGCACAAAACGAAGATGTATAGTATCACTGCACTGAGGATGAACAACTAGGGGGGTTGGGAAAGAAATAAGCCTGATAAGGAGTTTGAAACCCTTGTAGTGTGTAGAAGGGTGACTCGAAAGTATATGTAGGGTAATTAAAATGTTCCCCTTCAAGCAGTGTGCAGTTGTAATCATCCACTTTAATTTATCCACTTAAAGTACACTACCAGCTTCAGAATATGGACATTTACCCAAGGTTTCTCATAATGCAAATTCCCTCCTAACACTTTTCCTGGAATGCAAAGTCCTCAGATGCTCCTAAACATCTCATTTTGTGATGTGTGGTCTTCATCAACTTTTTCAATTAATGCTAGATTAATCCAGTAATCGTTCTACTGGATCTTAATTAATTTTGTAATTTTGTTCCTCTTATCATGCTGCGGGGATCTCTCTTAAGGGAAGCATGGGTTCTCTTTTGAAAATAGAATTCCACTCCATCGTAACCTTCCTCTGAAGCTTAACAGACTATCTAGCCTGAACACATTTTATGACGGCTTTATTTTACGATTTCTGGCTGTTCCATATACAACTCATATGGGTGCTTCAAATGCTACATATTTGCTCTTTGGTTGTCACATGCCGTGATCCAAAAACATTTAACTTTCGGCACCTATTTTATTTTGTGGTTAATTATACATTCAAATTTGGTGCTGGGAGGAATATCCTCCTCCTCAATTGGACAGTGCCTTTAGATCGTCCTCTATGTTTCACTCATCAAAAAAAAAAAAAAACGACAAGTGGCTTCAACAGGTGAGTTTCCATTGAATACACTTCCGCAGGGCTGCATGAGGGTATATTTGGTCAAGGGTAATAACTGACAAACCGGTATCTGCCTCGTCAGCCCCTGTGGTCTTCACACAGGACGCCAGCCAATTGTCTTCCCATATCTGCCTGCTCCTGAGGGGCATCCACTTGCCTTTCTTGTGGTGGTGGAATGGAGACCATAACTCTTCCCAGATGCTCCTCAGGAGGAGAAAGAGAACGGTTAAGGAGGAGGACGGCGAGAGAAAGCGAGTGAAGGCGAGAGAGGGAGAGGATGAGCTCACTTTTCATTCGTGTTGGCGATAAATAAAGAACACATGCTGGCCATCCATTTGATTCCCTCCCTCCATCCGTGCATCTATAAATCAGACTAGCCCATGTGCACAGACATGTCCTTAGCAGAGGCGGAATAGGGAGAAAATGAGAGAGAGAGGAAGAGAGCGAGAGAGGCCTAGATCTTCTGATGGATGAGATATTGCGCCATCCATGCTGTTCCCCCATCTCCTCAAAGCTCCTCTTCTGGGACCCTGTTCCTCGCCAGATCCTCTCTTGCGTCTCACAGCACATTTCCTGCCTGCGCAGAGGAAGACGAGATACTACACAGTTGTGATCTTGGCTGGTTCAAGTGCATGGTTCACGATCGGCATCCAGACAAGAACATAATATATCATCCCTGCATGTACACAGAAAGGGCTGTTTGAATTCAAACTTTCTCAAACCTTGAGGTTTAAAATGCTCTGAGGTCTAGGTCGATGTCATCACAAGGTCTTGGTGTGGAGGAGGTTTGGTACTGCAGGCAGTCCTGAGAGGATGAAGCCTGACAAAGTCCAGGGAACATCCGTAGAAAAGATCTCAGGCCCAGGCGAACAGCAAAACAGGAAATTTACTTAGTGTGTGTTTGTTTGGGATGACGTGGTTCTTTGTGATCCCTGGTAGAGAGGGGAGGGTGAGTTTTGATAAACAGAATACACTGTATGTCTCTGGCTTTCAGTACCTCTGTTTTGATGCTCTCTAAGTCATGTGTGTGTCTTGCTCTCTTGCTTTATGTCCCCATTATTCTCTCTCTCTCTCTCTCTCCTCCCTCTTTTTCCACCTCTCTCTCTCCATCTGCTTTGAAGTCATTTCTATTATGACTATGTAGAGGTGGGACCTATGCTCCCCCCCCACAATTGCTCTCTGTAAAGCACATTGTGTTGCCTCTGTGTATGAAATGTGCTATACAAATAAAGTTTGATTTGATTTGATTCTATTGGCAGACAGACAGTTAACAACAAGCTACTTTCTTGCCAGCGGGACATGAGACAGATTTCGAGGAAAATTGAATAGATACAAAAATAAACAGGTGAGAGAAGGTAAATGTTATGTCTAGTTGCTTTCCGGGGTGTGTGTAAGGTATGTGGATTAATTGGCACCCGCATAAAGGTAAAAGTTAAGAGCATTTTAGGAACTGTCAATCAGCCCCACCACAAACTAGAAGTCTCCCATGATAGAGACTCACAGTATGCTATCTGTAAGGAGGTGTGAGTATGTGTGTACATGTGTGTGTTCGTTACTTCCTTCCACTCACAAAACATGTGGGCCCTCTTGCCACACCTCTGCTGAACAAAAGAACACTCTGTAGATGGTTATCATTCTACAGCCTTTGCCAAGAGGGACAAAAGAGAGAGGGAGGCAGAAAAGAGAGACAGCAGTTGGGAATTAATAATGTCATGTTCTCACAAGTTCTTAATTGTTCAAAAAGGAGAACCTCATCCTGGAAGCACAATACATGAATGTGGGGACAACTATCCCTCACACAAAGTTTGGAATTGGAAAGCACCTACTGCTAAGACGTGCAAACAAACTGATGGTGATGAGCTTTATTCTTGATGTTTGAGAATAGCTACACAAGCAATATCCTAGTTACAGTTGCTGTCTTGGAGGTCACAATAAATATTGAGTCATGTGACCTGTATGACAACTCTAAACAGAGAGAGAGAGAGAGAGGGAGAGAGAGAGAGAGAGAGAGAGAGAGAGAGAGAGAGAGAGATCCTTAGACAAACACATGGCCAATTCCTGAGAAACAAAAACCAGGTGATGTGACATATAATAATAATAATAATAATAATAATAAGTATGTATAATAGATATATGCACGGTAATAATATAATATGCACGTCTAATAATTAATTAAATAATAATATATAATTAATTATAATTAATAAAGTTTTGAAAGCCAAAACCAATTTGTCTTTCTGATTGACTTATTAACATGACATAGCTTATTTTCACAAGGCCAAACAGAGGGGGCGATACAAAAAATGTAGAGGACAATGGAAGACTACAGTTCAGTCGAGATCACTTTTGTCAAATTTGAACATTTATTATACAAGCGGCATAATACATAGCATAATGAATTTTGGCGGTGTGCTCTGTCCGGGGGGGCCCCCTGCCTTCCACCGGCGTGGAAAGCGCGTTAGCAGGGGGAAGCAATCTAGGTGTTCCCCCCCTCTGGGCCAAGCCCTTGGCCCAGAGAGCCAGGAAGGGGGAACGGCATCTAGCCCCCTGCCTCAATGACGATCAGAGTGGGCCGCGATCGGGAAGACGCTCGGAGGTAACTCAGCCCACTAAGACCGTCAAAGAGTGCCACAGGAGGACTGCTGTACATTATAGTCCCTGGTCCCCACGGGCCGACGCTTCGTGGGTTCCGCGGGAGATACAGCCTAGTGTCTCTGCGTCCATGGCGCCCGGAGGGACCGCTGGATGGCCATTCGGAGACGTAGCGGCCCACGTTCGCCACGGAAAGCCACAGAGACCAGCTAGCGGCTACTCTGGCATCCACTAGCCGACGCTGGAATACCTGACAGACTACCCCGGACAGAGAGCAACGATGACAACAGATGACATCGACATACGCAGGAGGAGCAGGGGAGGAGGTGGGGCGAGCATGCAATGCACAACCAGCAGTAATGGCAAGCGCGAACAATGACATGTTTTGACAGCTTAAATACATGCGCTCTAGTGAGCTGACCAATGTTATGGCAGCTACAGTCAGCTGGTGCTGGCGTCATGCGTGACTGATTAACCTCAGCTGACCACCCCGGGCGTGACGTACGTGTCCTCGCCTGAATTTGCGTCGGAGACTTCATTATTGACATAATATCATGCAATTAAGTTTTGTTTTTTTTAAGTTTAAAACAAAGGAATTAATTAAATGTTTACTGGATTTTGGGGGGGTATACCAGGCTTATGGTTTAGGGAAGAAACACCACTGTTTCAGCCTTGATTTAGTACAGTAGCGAAAAACACCAAAAAGCCCAGCACTGGGGAACATTCCAAACAGCAGTTTACTCAGCCTTTCCTGCTAAACAAAATCCTGGTGGACACCTAACGGACATACTGTTTTATGTGTTCTGTATCTAAATCTGTTAGAGTATGTACTTTTATTGTGGTGAAATTTGTAAAGAAAATGGATTAGTAGTAGCAGTAGTAGTAGTAGTAGTAGTAGTAGTAGTAGTAGTAGTAGTAGCAGCAGCAGCAGTACTGTAGTAGTAGTAGTAGTAGTAGTAGTAGTAGTAGTAATTATACAGTACAAAAATTACAATTATGTTCCTTAGTTTAAAAAAAAACACAATGTGTAAATGGTGAATTTCATTCAATCCTTGTAATAACTATTGAAAAGATCTCATGTATAGTATTTGCCCATTATACCTTTATACTGTTGAATGTGAGTTCTGCATCTAAATGTTTTGTGTTATGCACCTTGGGTTTGTGAAAAGTGTTTTATAAATAAAACTATTATTATTATTTGAATTATTGATAGCATTATTAGGTGGGCTAGCTTGCAGAAGCTAGCCCAACTTGTGAAATTCCCACTATTTCTTTATTAGGTGGGCTAGCTTGCAGATGCTAGCCCAACTTGTGATATTCCCACTATTTCTTTCTTTATTATTATTCTAGTTCTCCCCATTTTTTTGGCCCTTAACCACTTCTTCATACTTTGTGCTAGAAACTTCATTCAAACTTTAAAATGTTCATCATCTTTAGCTCTTTAACGGATCCATTCAGATTTTTGATATTTTTTAGTTTTTTAGAAATTTAACTTTTAGAACTATTTTTTGTGCCATTGAAACTGCAGGTGGAATGTTCAATATCATTATGTTTTTAGAGTGGCGCCAGCTGTTTCTTTGAAAATATTCACACATTTTGTAAACTGCTGGCACTCCTACAGTTTTGAAAGCTCACACACATAGAGTAAAGTTAGAGTACGGCACCATACATGTCAATGGGGAGCGCAGTTGCCGAACAAATCATCATACTGTGAAAACTAATAATTGTTGTATCAAAACGTTCACACAACTGTGCTGATTCGTACAATGTAAGTATCTAAGCTGTGTGACTTACAGTTTTCACAGTATGACGATTTGAGGTATGACGATTTGTTCGCCAACTGCGCTCCCCATTGAAACATATGGTGCCGCACTAACTTTTGAACTGCTAATTTTGCATTTTTACCCGTTTTCTAACTTGTCACCATGCCTACAGTGTTTAAGCTATACGGACATATTATACATCAAAATGTTCTGCAAGTTCTCAGGATTCCTATGGTGTCAATATATAAGCTGTAACATTTATAGTTTTCGCGATAGAGCTGTCTGAAGTGGACCATGTCTAGGATCAGAGTGTCAGTTGGGATTAGAGTGGTGGCAGCTGTTGCTTTTTTTTTTAAAATTTGTGTGCATGTGCAGCTTCTCTTAAAGGTACAGGCACCCTTTTATAACTAATGTGGAAGCACAAAACTCAGCCAAAGTGAAATAGAGACACATTATCTTCACTGGTGGGGGCCGGTGGGTAGCTCGGAGAGGAGTACACCGTCCCTGACTGGCTATGACCAAAAGGGGTGGAGCCTCGCCACCACGCCACTATTCACGCCACAGAACCCACTTTTCAGCCCCTGAGTGGGCTAGAGACACACAGTCTTCAATGGTGGATGCATGGAAATTACCCGGCGGTCACTGTACTGTCCCCAACTAGCTATGACCCAAGGGGGCGGAGCCTAACCAGCATGCCATTATCCACGCCACAGGCCCAACAACTCAGCCCCTGAGTGGGCTAGAGACACACGGTCTTCACCGGTGGAGTCAGGTAGGTGGCTCGGAGAGGGGTACACTGTCCCCGACTGGCTCTGACCTGAGGGGGCGGAGTCTCACCACCACACCACTATCCACGCCACATGCCCCACAACTCAGCCCCTGAGTGGGCTAGAGACACATGGTCTTCACCGGTGCGGGCCGGTAGGTGGCCCGGAGAGGGGTACACTGTCCCCGACCAGCTGACCTGAGGGGGCAGAGTCTCACCACCATGCCACTGTCCATGCCACAGTCCTTACAATTCAGCCCCTTGGTGGGCTAGAGACGCACGGTCTTCGCCAGTGGGTGCATGGAGATTGCCCGGTCCATAGTAGTTCTAGCAGTAGCTGTTACATACAGCTGCAGCAGCTAGCCCACCTCACATTTTCTCGAGCATATGTACTTTCTAGTTACAATTGTGATCTACAAATTGCTCTTTTGTTCTTGAGTTTCACCTACTGTAAAACACTTTAATTTGCATAAAATAGGTTACCAATTTCACTTACAGTAATCCTAACAACTGGGTTACTAACATAATGACTTCCTAGTAAACATTGGGCAGAATGTGTAAGATACAGTATGGTGAAACCATCTTTGTTAAACTGCCAGAAGGAGGGGGTGGGTGAGAAACAATGTCAACACATGGCTACGCTTCACTTGTTAAAGCATTTCCAATAAATTCTGGATTAGCCATGGGGTTAAAGAGTGTCAACAAGAAATGAATCATACTGTAGCAACACTGCAGAAAAAAATATCACAATATTATCTGTCAGAACAGAGATGTTTTGTTTTCATTCAATGTGTCTTTAGAGTCACTCACGGTAAGATGGCTGTCAATATAAGCTTATTGGAATAAGTCAAAGTTGGTATGGATGGTGACAGTGTTGTAGACACAGCTGTAGATGCTGCCATATCCTAGCCTGAGGTAATTTCAGAGTCACAAAGCAGGTTAAGGTATTGATGTGTTGTAGCCTCCAGCTGATGCTTTTTCTCACCTATCAACCGCTGTGTGTTCATGTTTACCTTGACACCTCCCTTCTCTTATATGGCTGTGATGACCTCAGGATGAGCAAGAGTTGGCAGGAGACTCAAACATCAGGAATGTGCTTGTTCAATGCACAGTAGACAGTGAGGAGCCATATTGGAATATGTGATGTATTACAGTAGCATTTCAGTTGAGTCCCATGAGTTCGACCTAACAGTGAACCTCCCAAACTCCAATAAGCTGAGACAACATTCAGGGTGTGATATTCACTTTGGACATTTCGACATGGAATCCCTGGGCTAAAATACACATTGAACAGTTTCCTACATATGCCTCAGTTAAGGTATTCTCTTGATTTCCTAAGAGAAAACATCAATGATTTCTCCATCTCCCTTGCCAGATGGCTTCTCGGCCATCCCTCACTCCCCTCTCCTTCTCTCCCCTCTCCCTATCCTTCTCTCCCCTTTCCTCCTCTCCTCACCTCTCTCTCTCTCTCTCTCTCTCTCTCTCGCTCTCTCTCTGACTCCTTGTGCTTCTCTCTAAATGTCTGTCCTTTTTCCTTCTTATCTCTGGTCTGTTTCAAATGTCACTTTGGTTGATACCAAGCGCTGAGCTGGGGAGGAGAGGAAGCAGAGATCTGGCCTCTCGAGACTTGTCTTTTTTTTTTATCATAGATTTGTTTAATCCAAAACCTCTGGTAGGAGTGCATGAAAATGTTCTCTCATGGAAGTTTGCCAATTCATTTTCAAAATGTATCAAGTCGGGGCTTGGAGCCAGTAGCGCTGTATGGGAACGCTCCCCCGGCATGCATATTGAAGCATAAACCGTGAAGTGATGAGACAAATATGGAAAATACTCTGGATGTGACCATAACTAGTAAGAAGCTGGGCATTTAGCTCTGCTCTGCTTTGTCTCAATGTGGTCATGGGAGGTGAATGGCGGTCTGTGGCTGCGTGTCGTCTAACTGGATCCTTCCACATCGGTCTCTCAACAAAGGAATCACTCACCTGATTAAGTTACAGACCTGTAATCAACCGTGATTGGGGCAACAATGGGGAAAATATGATTCCTTTTGATTCGGGCCTCCTTTAATTGGTATACATGCCTTTGTAGTGGTATGCGTGCGGCGACCACCCTCTGTGGAGCTATGGACATGGCTCCCTAACGCATTAATTCTCTCATCACAGACAAGAACCTGGCCTTTGATGCATCAGATCTAAGTTGTTCTTTAAAGGGAAACTCAGACACTATCTGTCTCCTCTATGCCCACGCTGAAGGTCACTGGGTAACAATATTGGTAGGGCTTTGACAACTCAGACCAATACATCACACCAGCTTCTGCCAATGGAATTCAATTAAATGTTATTAACCTAAGCATATGAGAGAAAGCGGATATACTTGCGACAGGAAAAACCTGCCCATACTCTAATTAAAATGATTACCATTTAGACGCCATCAAGATGCTCAATAGCCACACAATTATCTTCATCTGGCGGTCAGTTATTGTATGAATAAAGCAAACCTGACGATGGTCAGAAGTGAGAATATAGTTTAATATGGTTGATGTTTTGCACCGTGGTTAGTAGATTAAGGAGAATGTAAGAACAGTCCTACACACCATGCTTCTGAATGCTCTCAAACAGGATGATATTAATAATGTATTATCTGCAATGGCAAAAAAGTCCAACAATGTACCAAAAAGTGGAAGCACCAATGTTTATCAAAATGTGTTAATAAAAATATAGCATGATTCCAGTAAATTGTTGAATAATGATTAAAGATTAGTTTAAAATCACTTTCATGCACATATCATATTAGCATAGGGTAGGCTAAACCTAGGCAACGGCCATCCAAACGAAAACCGAAATCCCTTTAACTTACCTACAGTAGCTGCATCTGATGAGAGGCCTGTGGTCAACTGTTTGCAAACAAACCCTGCAAAGACAGGCTCCCAGACACACACTGACATAGGGTAATCTAGGAGCTGACCTGGTGAGCACTGTTCAGTTAGATACAGGAGATTATCCGCTTTGTGGTGGCCTGGGGCTAAGGTAAAAAAAAAAAAAAGGGGGGGGTTGTTTGCCTGTGTGTGTGTGTGTGGGGGGGGGGGGGGGTCCATGTGTGAGTATGGCTTGGATGTTGTGTGACGGTTCTTCTACCAACAGGGATAAGGGATTAGCAGGATTTTCTATGTCGGATTGTCGACAGGGGTTGCAGGGAATACTACTAAATCCCCTCACCCTCTGACCTCCTCCATGGCTAAGGGGAGCCCCAGAGGTCGATGATGCCTGCACCAGAAAGCCCAGCTGGGGTGGTTGTGGCCAGGAAACCCCCTACCTGGCTACCCATGATGAGTCATGACCCTGGGGGTGGAAATGAAGGAGGTGGCATCAGCAGGGAGAATGTGTTACTTATTGGGAACACTGCGGTGCATACAGAACCTTTGATGCAGGACTGAAAGGCTAAGCACACAAAAAATGCATCAAATCTAGACACAGAGGTCTGTACCTAGTAAACCAATTAGTTTTTAAAATGTATGATATATAATTTTATAATAGTCCCCAAACAGGCACCTGCAACACTGCAGGTGCACAATCTGAATCTACCACATGTTCTGGTTTCGTTGCAAGTGACAGATTTTGTAGGCAGACACATCTCTGATGGAATCAGAACTCTCTCTTAACAGTAGCCTGTTAAGGGCCTCAGGTCCAGATACACCAAAGCATGGAATGATTAGACAACGAGAGAAAGCAAGATCATCCTGGAGCCACAGTAGAGAAGCAAAAAGAATTCACAGCTTTATTAAGAAGACTTTCAGATTGATTTCCTGTCAGCATCCTGGGTGATGAGATCGATGGGGGAAAGGAGGAAAGAAGGAGGGCTCTTGGAAGGAACCAAAGATCTTTCCCTTATCATCTGCAAGGCTACCGTTCGCTCCCAAAAGACCCAGACAGACCGTACGTCGAAACAAAGCTGTCTTGTCTTGAGTAATTAAGACAGGACAGTTCCTATCCATATTTGATGGAGATCCCAGTCTCATTTAAATGCTGTGTAGTGCACTGTGTAGTCTGGGTGGTAGCTCCCACACATAGGGCATTGTGGGTCAGTGGCTGGCTTCTCCTACAGCCCTTTGACTCCTACCTGGGCTGCTTAATCCCCAGTGAGGTCTGAATACGGATGGGCCACGTCTGCCTCTTAATGAATTAAAAGAGCAATTTAGTCCTCTTCATCCCCCAGCGGAATTGATTTAATCTCTTTAAAGATCACCCCAATGACCTCCATTGGTTTTGTGGCATTTTACCATTAGGTATATACGGCAAGGAAAGCTTATTAACAATTGCTTGAATTGAAAAGTGTTACATACTGGGAGAAAATGCCTGGGGTGTGCAATAGATTAATTGTCTCTAGAACTGAATGTAAATTGCTGCTTTGTCAGTGCTCACTGCCGATACTGTATTGCTACAATTATCCCACACATTTGCCATGTAATTGTGTGCGAATGTATTTGTGTGGGTCTTACTTTGTGAGAGACAGTAAGTGCATTGAGAGGCCTGTTCTCATTCTCTGTTCTCAATTACTGGTCTCATTCTTTATGTGTGTTAAAACTCAATATTCCAGTGATTACCTTCTAAGAAATGATCCACTTGCAATGTTTTAGGCAGAGAACTTTCAAATTGCATTGCAGCCACTTGAAAATTCATCTTTAATAGAGATGAAAATATAATGCTTCGGAGCGAGTAATTGCATAGAACTTTTCTGCACATCCACACCATCTCACTTCATTTCACGATAATGATTATCGAAAGATGGGGAAGAAGAACTAAATGACTGTACACTGCTGGATTAACAGAACGCCCGCACTGATGCGCAGGGTGTTCAGTTCAGTCTTGTTACAGTTGTTCAATGGCTATTTCCTGAGCTATACTTCAGATTATGGACTCTATTACTCCATAATTACATTAGAGTGTATTTAAACATGTTCACATTTAGCAGACACATTTTCTTCTCTGAAAGGAAGATGCCTTTATGTACCTGAGTAGGCTATACCACTTGATGATAGATTCCTTTATGTACCTGAGTAGACTATACCACTTGATGATAGATGCCTTTATGTACCTGAGTAGGCTATACCACTTGATGATAGATTCCTTTATGTACCTGAGTAGACTATACCACTTGATGATAGATGCCTTTATGTACCTGAGTAGGCTATACCACTTGATGATTGTAAATGGTAAATGGAATGGTAAATGGACTGCACTTACTGAGCTTATATAGCACATTTATCCAAAGCACTTTACAATGGCCTCTCATTCACCCATTCACACATACATTCACACACCAATGGCGGCAGCTGCCATGCAAGGTGCTAGCCTTGGGAGCAATTTGGGGTTCAGTGTCTTGACCAAGGACACTTTGACTTATGGACAGGATGAGGCGGGATTCCAACTTCCGACCCTATGATCATTGCCTTTATGTACCAAAGTAGGCTATATCATTTTATGTACGGTAAAAGGCCCCCCTTAAGGAAGATGTCGATTTTATAATCAATTAAAATACATTTGGAGTAATATGTTGGGACAGTAGATACATTTTATGTTATAGTACAAAAACAAAAGAATTGTAAAGGGGGCCTATTACCCCACTCTTGGGGAAAAGCCCCCCCCCTCGGAGCAAAAGGCCCCCATGGGGCCTATTGCCCCAAATTAAAAGGTACAGTATGCAAACCCCCTACCATTGGTTAAAACTTGAACCAGTAGCTTTTGATATTAGTAATGTTGTCATGTGACTACTAAAAACAGGAAAGTGTAACACCAACAGTGTAAAAATGGGTCTTGAAAAGTATTATAAGATAAGGCGTCATTGGGCTGGAAAGGGTTCAATAATTACCTCCACCCCAGGGGCAAAGCCCCGCAGGGCGGATGGTAATGTTTTCGCCCCTGTCTGTCTGTGTGTGTGTCTGTAGGCGGACAGGATTTTTTTTTAAACTACCGGCCCAATATGCATGAAACCCGTGGAGGGGTGCAGCATGAGTCAAGGAACTCACCATTCAATTTTGACCATGATTTAATTCATAGGTGGCTCTACAGTACCCATATTACTGTAACTTCAGTGTAGTGGGGCATTTAGGTTTCAGTTTCCTCATATGTTTCAGGGTCTTGGCGCCACTTGCAATACCGAGCATGGCCACTACGCCAAAAACTGGCTGTTCCTGGCCATGGGGGCTTGCTTCATGCGCCACTGAGCAACTTTCATTGGATTGAATGGGCCGCCATCTTTGCATGCCTTATTCACTTCTTATAATACATCCATGATCCAGCCATGATCAGTTATGCTCACGTCAACAGGCTGGTGTCTATTTACTTTTTCAGCTCGATCCGGAAGGTAGAACACTAGAGCCCGCCTACCATCATTTTTCCATCCGGCGGATGGAAGATGATGCTGCAGCAGTGTTATTATTTAAATCAGTAATATTTAAATTTCACCTTGCGCCTGACGAGACTACTGGCTGCAGTGTAGAGAGCGACAAACAAGCTGCTAAAGCTATTGCTGATTATGGTGTTTTGTGCGCACAATACCACTTAGTGCGTTGTTATCAACTTGTTTGCTAACAAAGGCTAGAGCTACTAGTTAGCTGTTGATAACGAGATCAGTAGTTGCAACTGGAATGCTCACCTCGGGAGTGACCATTGCCAGTTCCCACTCGCACCTCCCGAGACAAATGGAATGCACCATAACGTTATATTTCTCATTCGTGTGGATAGTTGAAGCGATGCATTCTGTAGGCTACCTCAATAGAGTCCGCTAAATTACCATGTTTAATGCTTTGTTAATGCTTTGCTTTGTTTGTCTGTTAGTGTGAAGTGTGATGATTTCTGTACAGCCAAGATCGAACCCAGCATGGACAAGTAAGCGTAAAGGCAATACTGCCAAGCAACACAGTGACACCTGCTATATAGACTAGTGTCTCAACTTGCATTTAAACGATAATGTAAACTTCAAGCATTCAATGTAAACTACAGACACTTTCAGGTGGATGAAAATAAAGTGTCTGCACATTAAAATGATTGACTTCATAGAAAACTAGGCTATATCTCGCCTATAGACTATAGATTTAACATGTCATTGGCTGTATAACTCCCATCTCAAATGTACATATTGTAAACTACTGTCTGCAGACTATGAACCAGCCCACTCCTCCCTCCACCACTGCTCTGCTTGGCTGTTAATGAATGTGAATGGGAAGTCTTCACAAAACTAGCAACGTTTTAGAAATTGGAGAGGAAAGATGTCAAGCAGAAAGAGGAAACTACAGGTGGTGATACAGTAACCAATTCAAAAAGCCAGTAGGAGACCCCAGCACATGAGAGGTGGTGGTGGGAGGTGGGAGGAAAGGTAGAGGAAAGGTAGAGAGGGGTTACTAGGCAAAAAGTCTTTAAGGTATTTAACATTCATTATGAATATGATTTAATCCATTTAAATAATGAATGCAAAGTAACAAAGTAACTGTCACATAGTTCACAACCTAAATTCATATAGCCTATTCTTATTGTATGACATTGTATTGTCTTGTATGATGGTTATTTATTTAGTTATTTAGTGTGAACTTTCACACTTGGAACTTGAGGCCTATGGTAGGCATTGGCCTAACACTCAAACCATTCACAAATGAAACCCTCCCCGATCTCCCCGTAGCTTAGTCTACTCCCAATATTTTATTTATTTCAGTTATGACTTATACCAACTATAAATAACTATAAATTATAGCTAGCAAACTAACTATGAAAGATAATTTGAATAAACAAGCCACAAGTGCCCAAAAGGAGCAAACGGGCCTCGGGGGCCTTTTGCCCCAAAAACAGTCCCATGAAAAAAAACTTCTCTAATTAAAAAACTATTATGATTTTTATCTCTGAACAAGTGGATTATTTATTCTATTTCTTCTATAGACCCTTTTACTTAGGTAAGTGAAGTTTCATGTTTACAGGGTTTCCACACCTTCTGCAACATCAAAATCAAGGACCTTTCAAGGCCCAATTTCCTCAAATTCAAGTACCCATTACGGCATAGTTTGAGACGCAGATCAAGATACACATTTTTATAATAAGTACTAGCCGCAGACAACTATTAAAACCATGTGTATGTGCGTGGCTGGCTTGTTTCTGTTCAGGACTGGTAGGACGGAAGCTAGTCATGCCACTGAAATAACTGAATTGAAATGACATGAAATAATGTCTGATAAATTAAGATTAAGGTCTTGTCGCCTGGACACATCAGTTCCAATGCTAATCCTGCACAATAAGAGCGGGATAGCCATTTAGCTCATGAGCTCACAACAACTAGCAGTAGCTTTCATAACATTAATGGTAGCGGTCAGTGGCTAAAGCAGTTACACTGATGATTCCTGTAACGTTAGCTATTTTGCTGCAATTGGTCATGGACAGTGTACCTCTCTCCGGGCCACCCACCTGCCCCCACCAGTGAAGACCCTGTCTCTAGCCCACTCGAGGGCTGAGTTGTGGGTTCCGTGGTGTGGTGGCGAGACTCCGCCCCCTCATGTCATATTGGGTCGGGGGCAGTGGAGCCCTCTCTGGGCTACCCACTTGCCCCCACCGGTGAAGACCGTGTTTCTCTAGCCCTCTCAGGGGCTGATTTGTGGGGTCCGTGGCGTGGACAGTGGCATGGTGGCAAGACTCCGCCACCTCGCGTCATATTGGGTCTATACTATAATAAACTAAATAGCCTAACTC
The DNA here is from genome assembly GCF_949987555.1 of Borostomias antarcticus. Taxonomy (NCBI): domain Eukaryota; kingdom Metazoa; phylum Chordata; class Actinopteri; order Stomiiformes; family Stomiidae; genus Borostomias; species Borostomias antarcticus. The sequence goes on from NC_140236.1 coordinate 30,369,469, forward strand.
AAATACTCATTGAATTGCTGAAACTGAACAAGGAACACAGTCTATCTAAGCCTGTTGCTGCCCTCTCATGGTCGAAAACAGTAAATGCAGTCTATCTGCCTCTTCTGCCTCTTATGGTAGCAACATAGAATTGCAGGTCAACAACGGGACGGAGGAAGCCAGGAAGGAAGCCAGGGAGGGAGTGACAACCGGACATTTGCTATCATTGGTGTGCTGGCTTACAGTCACGCACAAAAAGACAACTTTTGAATAAAGTCAGGGTGGGACTGTGAAGTAACAGCATTGTCACATTATTTAATTACATCATAGTTACGTATTTCAGCAGCAGTGACAGCAACATTGCTGTACAGTCTCCTCGAGGTACGTTATTTTGCGACTATATAGGTAGCCTACAGTGTCAACAACGTCAGCTGCTGGTACCGTCGCAATTTACCAAACTACGACCAGTGTGTCCCGTCAGCTTTATGTACTGTGCTAGTAGGGAGGCTCTGCATCGGGCCACATATATGTCCAGTGAATCTTTAAGCAGCCATTCTTTGTAGATGTCTTTAACAAGCCACGCATCCTGGAATTTGCATTTTCCCGGCATAGCTGGAGGTTCGCTTAGCTACTTACTAGCCTCTATCTTGCTTGCCGCCAGAAACATTTGACCACACTTTCTTGGGGTAGGTGGCGCGACCCGCGCGCGACTCTGATGGCGGGAGACATGCAGACAAAGTAACATATTTACTAATATTATGTTTAAAAAAATATAACATTCTTGCACAAAATATATAAATTCAAGCTGTGACCCATGTCTATTTATGTCTATTTTCAAGCACTTTCAATGACCCATGTCTATTTTTGTCTATTTTCAAGCACTTTCAAGGCCTTGATTTTTTTTTTCTCAAATTCACAAACTTTCAAGGATTTCAAGTCCCTGTGGGAGCCCTGTGTTTATCTGACACTTGTAAATATGAGCGCCCTCCTACGTAACTAGGCCGACACCGATTTATTTTGACGGCAAAGTGAATGGACCGGCAAAGGACTATTGTCTGGCATGAGCGAGCGGAATGCGACAACGGGACTGAGAAGGGCTAGCAGGCAATGAACGTAAGCAGCACAGAGGGCTTTTGTCCCTAGTTAACTGGTTTATTGAGACAGTTATTGGATTTTGTTTTCTTGTCGTAGCCTACCTGCTGCAATAGCCTATATGAAGTAAACTGTAGTGTTTGTTTGAGCAGAGGAGGACCGGTAGCTAGCTTGTTAGCTCAGTGTAGTAGGCTATATCTAGCTAACGTTAGCCATTTCAGCTATGCATGCTCACCCTCTCACTAGCCTATATGATATCCGGCGATTTTGAAATATGAAATAATTATGAAAGTATATTTTAACAACTGAAACACAACTGATCAAATGTTTGATCCATGCCATTCAGTTATCAGCACAACTAGTGTAGGCCTAGGATAGGCTATAATCAAAGTCCTTATCTCTTCTGATATAACAATAATAAACTATTTAAACAGATTTAAAAAATAATAAGAATAATTTCACTACAATACCCTACTTAGAGTCCTGTCCCAGAATCATCGCCTTGCTCAGCCGCCGTCTTTTCCTGCCCAGCCCTCTCCCACGCCTACCAGCTCAGCTTGAGCCAGCCTCTGCCCAGGACTACCCCCCCCCCCCCCCCCCCCCGGCTATTTCTCAATAAATCACCCATTTTGGGTTTCACCTTTTTCTGCCTCCCTGAGTCCAGTCATTTGGGTCCAAACTAACACAAACCCTACAACATAGGCACGTATTAGTTTAGAGTTTAGTTTATTGGTTTGAGTGCAAAATGTTTATCTTTTCAATTATATTTATAGTAATACATGTTTATTGCTGGGTTTGTGAAAACCATTACTAGTACACCACGCTGCCTGTGTCACATGGTTGCAGATAATATATTAGATATTATGACATGGGAGAAATAGAGCTACTATAGCTGTTCTAGCAAAGTTGTTATGAGGACTTATATTTTGATTTAGAAAAATGTTTTTCAGTTTCTAACTAAATGTAGAATGTCCCCCAATTAAGGGTGGTGGTGGGGTTCTGACACTTCATAAATAAAAACATACAGTTAAAATAAAAACATACAAGATGATGATGAAGAGGAATTATACTTCATAATTAATGATAATAAATAGCAATTCTGATGTGTTGAAAACACAGCAATTGCAATGCCAATTAATATTAGGCTAAAGAAATTACATTTCACCTCAATTTAAACCGTTTTGAACCGACTTCCGGTTTCATCCGAATGCGAATCTGAATAATTAGCTGTCAAATACAAATACAAATAGTGGGCTCCCGGCACACCCCTAGTAGGCTATATCACTGAATGTACCTGAGTAGGCCATGTTGATGATAGATGTCTTTATGTAGCTGAGGAGGCTATATCACTTGATGATAGATGTCTTTATGTACCTGAGTTGGCTATATCACTTGATGATAGATGCCTTAATGTACCTGAGTAGGCTATATCACTTGATGATAGATGCCTTAATGTACCTGACTAGCCAGTCTCATATAGCCTCACTGTACCATTTGCAGTCACAGAAGATTACAGATGTTCCAAAAGTAACAACATGTGTTCAAGAAGAAATATATTTGCCATGATTGACTCATTTTTGATCAGCAGCACAATTATAATTATTAGCATGTACATAACTACTATACAATATGCAACCGGTGTTAATTCAATAAGAAAAGCCAATGAAATGCTATACAGTATGCTGTCTTGCTGACCAGCAATTCTGTCAGCTGTCACATGCATCGAGCCAGTTGTCACTTGCTGGCTATGGCAGGTATAACTGCTTCTGACATCTGCTATGTCATGCGTGTGATAGCATTAAGTGGACCTTGGAGAGAGTCGCTCTTATGAAGTGTTACTCCTTTGTTTTGGGGGGGTGTAAGCTCAGTGACCTGAATCAAAGGGTCTCGGGTTTGAGGAGATAGACCCTCAGTCGCCCCTGTTGAACACCCGGAGGCTCAAATCCAATAAAACACACGCATGAAAAAGGCCAATCACATGGCCTCCATTACACCAATCCACTTCAATGAAATATGGGCTCTCATAAAAAAAAGAAAAACATCAAAAAGGCACATTTATGCCATCTGAACATAAAACATTAAAGGGAATATGGGATATATGAAATATCTTTAGTGTCTTCTAAATATACCCCAGAGAATCAGAAATCATAGATTAAGGATGGCTGAAAAGACTGACACATTCAGGTATTTGAAGGACAGCACAGGGAAAGTGGTCAAGAACCTTAAAGAAAATTCTGACAGAAAATCATTTATTTTTTAAAAGGTTTATGCGCTGGGCCAAGGGGGTTAATTGGCTCACGAGGGGGTGTCCGTTGGTGTTCTGACATCAAATTCGCCGCAAAGTATGTATACTGTAGGGTTTTATTGATCATTTTATGAAATCCATTGATTGTATTGACGCGACCGTTGTAGATGTGTAGATCAATCCGCAGAGGGGATTCAGGAAGCGGAACTACTTACGGTAGCTATTGTTATTATTTATGTTTTGCCAGGCTACCTAGTTTGCGGAAGTTTACACACATATGTGCTGCGACTAAATAGTTATATGCTAAATATTTAAAAAAAGCCTTTCCAGATGAACTAGAATCTTACTTTATGGCGAATTATATGTCAGAACGCCAGCTAACACCTCAGTGAGTTTCTTGTCTTTGAGAGTTTAACATGTTTTTTGAATGATTTTTCACGGTGCCCACCCACATCCATTGTATGACCAAAACGGTGGTAGAGCAATTATCAGACTTTCTCAAAAGTGCTAGTTTTGTCAACTTTTTGATCTGAACCATTGTATATGATCACAAGTAACCTTAAAACAGGGCTAAACATGATTTTTTCCTTTACTACTCCTTTAATATTTCATATACTCCCATAGACAATAAACAGTATACACACACACACACAGGCACGCAGACATGCACACATGCAAACATACAGTATTCTCTTTTTCGTCTCTCTCTCTGCTTAAACACACATTCACACACAGTCATGATTTTCCACAGAGCCCCGTAAGAATGAATAACAGGGTCTCCAGGCTAGACAGTGAAGATAGTGTGTCCTCTGTCCATGTGTTTTGGTGCTTAGGGTGAAGAAGGCTTAATTTATCAACAGCTTTGCCTCAACTCCACAGAGAAGTTGAAGTTGATTGGTCAAGTCTGACCAATCAATCTCTTTCAATCAGACAAGGGGTCAAATACACGACCTTTGATCTCAGAAACAAACAGAAGAGAGAGACTGAGAGGGAGGGAATGGGGAGCTGGGAGGTTTGAGGGTCTATGATTTAGCGTTCTAATAATTATTGCTACTGTACTACTCTTCTAGAGTTTCCTAATTTCCCCTTAATGGGATCCTCACCCATCACCGAGCATGCTGATGGCCTGTGGAACAGAGAATGCAATCAATCACTTCTAATTTCATAGCTGTCATCAACCTACTGCACACAAGGAAAGCGGGGTTTCTGTGCATGACAAATCAGAAGACAAGAGGTGTGAACAGCCTACTTGAGAAATAGGAACTCTTCTCTCGTGTTGAAATATTTCATCATAGTACATGGGATACGTTTGGAAGATGCCAATGGATAAAGTCAGTCTGGCTGTATTATTATTATATTTATTTAATTTTATTATTACTCCCAAAGCAGTTTTCTAAAATAAAAGTTTGACCTTGGTCCAATTCCTTGGTGTAGCACTCAGCTGATATTATCTGGTGTGCATCCTGTGAGTGATAGTGAGAATTAAAGTGATATGATCTACTTCCGCACCAACTGAGAATACTTATTCCAGGGTGGTCTTTACAAGATAAGCATTCTAAAATAGATGTGTTGCAATATTTTGCAAGCTTGTTGCATAGCAGAGGGACCTGCATGACTCTATGAACTCCCTCACAAGGTACTCAGGTCCAAGACGCTGGACTGACCAACTCAAACAATTATTTCGATCCAGATTTGGTTGCCTCTTCCAGACCAGCAATCCAAACCAGACAGAGGTAGTGACAAAGCCATATAAGTCAAAGATGAAAACTGAGAGTGACAGTTCATTATTACCTCTGGCAATGATGTCATCACTTGAAGATACCGTGGAGAAGTTCTGACTACTAGTCAGTCTAACAAACTAAGAAAGGTAGGCTTTGGACAATGCATTGTACTGTTTTTTGTACTGTCGCACTGATTTTTGTACTGTTTTGCACTGCCCTGTCCTGTCCTGCACCCTGTCCTATGACGTCTACAACAGTGTATGCCTTAACCCTAGTCAAATTCCTAGTATGTGTGAACCATATACTGTACAGGGCAATAAAAAGATTTTGAGTCTTGGGTTTTGAGATGAGACTGATCTGAAACCAGCTTCAGCCATAGCTGTATTCAAACGTTATCCTAGACCGAGATACCACTCTGATCTATTGTGTGTGATTGCTCTGGCTTGTAAAACCATGATAGTGTTGTACTGGTTACCATCACAACAAATATATGTAGCTCATTCAATTAGTGATAAAAAAAAAGTCAAATTGACATGAACAGCCACAGCCAGTTGTCCTTACATACAGTACCCTGCATTGTGGTATTGTTCTTGATCTTCTACCACCTTCAATGATTCCAGATGGAAATAAATCTACTTCATATGAACATACTGGCATTCAATATTCACTAAGTCACATCGCAATTGTGTTCAATCATTACATCAGACATATTTATTATATGAACTCCCACGGTGAGACGAGGCAGTAGAGGATGAGGTAACCAGAAGTGTTTGTTGATACCGCTTAGCATCCTACCGGTGTTCTTTAAACCCATCCTTAATGAGCATATACTGTTGAACATGACATGATTAGCAAACAGTAATTGGAGCTCACTCCATCGTAGCATTGTTCACTGCAACAGAACACAGAGGCGGTTGTTCTGTGGGGCTTCAAGTCTTGGGCCACCGCCATTTTTCTCTCTTTCTCTCTCTCTCTCTCTCTGTCTTTTTAGTTTTCCCAAACCCTTCATTCAGAGGCAGTGGGCCAGGGCTCCTGTGGTGTAATGTAATGTTAAATGAATCTGCTCGCTGTAAACCTGTTAAGAAGTTTTAAAAAGTCCATGAGGGCCGATTGAGAGAGCAACGCATAGGGGGAGAAGGGACCTGCCAATGATCCTGAGACCGTATATCTCTTTCTATGGCTCAACTGATTCCAAAACCATGCAGTGCAGGGTTAGCACTGCCTCTGGCAATGTGGTTCACTGCTGGAAAGTTCACCTGGCAGGGCCGAGTGGGAGTGGATGGGTCTTGGAAGGAAATCGAGCATTGGGGGAAGGAGAGAGAGGAAGGGAAGAGAAAGATATAGCCAGACGTTGTTTCTGAGCTGATGTACAGTAGACCCTGAGGCGTTGTGCCTGAGTCTATTTAGGCCCGATGTTCCTTGTGATACAGACAGGGCTGTTCTTAGGGGGCTTAGTCAGGTTTTCATTTCAGGAGAGGGTGAGAGAGAAAGCTTGTGGTCATATCAATTGTTTTTCAGAGAGGACTGAACACCACCAGCAAGAAAGACTGCATCAAAGACCAAAACTACAGTTTGAAGGAAAAGATAATATTAGGGTAAACGTTGCACCTGTGCCTCGCTCTGTGTTGGACATTGAAAAGAAAGAGAACAATGGGCTTATTCGCCAATATCCTCCTAATTCACCAATATCTTCCTAAGTTCTGTTCTTACATTTCTTCTTAAGAACATTTCTAAAGAAAGCTCCAGTCTGATTCACGACGTGTTCGTAAACCGCTGGATGAGTTCGCACCTGCCTTCGCATAATGACGAATCCCATGGTTTCGCAAATTAAATGCAAGTGGACGCTCACCCGATGAAGCATAGGTAATGAATACCAGTCATCCATGCCCTCAACTCGCCAACTTTTCGATAGAATAATGGTTTAGGTGGGGTTGTGTCAGGTGGGTTGGCAAGTCAGAAGACTGTAGATAAATTCCAGTGTGGTCACTCAAAATCTGATTTTAATTTAGTCAAATGGGCTACGAGGAATTTCCCTTCGTGCATAAACATAGTGAGACAGAACAGTGCAAAATGTCAAAGTGATAGAATACAATATAGGCTACAAGCCTACAGTCAAAAATGTTGGCTATAAAATACACAGCTGTCCATGCAGCATGCCCAAACAAAAATCTAAAGACCGGACTCCACCTGTCATATTTAGCAGTGTCAGTAAAATGCATGGGACGATAAGCTATGTCCGGAGATGGGAACACAGTTGGACCCGGCGCATCGGGGATAGTATTGGACAGACAGCACTATCGCTTTGTAAAATAATGAAATCCATTATTATAACATTATAAATGATACAAATATTATAGTATTGCAATCCTATAATGTTATAGAACTGTAGATTTGAAGTACACATTAAGAACACATCATTTTAAATGAACATTTCGATCAAATAGTCTGTAGCCTACTTAAGACTGCTCTCCCTCCTAGTCTACCGGGTGCAGACTAGAGGATTTTAAGACGATTTTAGCTCCGATTCACCCCTCCCGACAATGGGGGGGGGGGGGGGCGTTCCCGGCTGGTCGGAACCGATTATCTGCCCAAGTAATCGTGTGAGGTGTTTACCGACCTAATCTTAACGTTCCCGACTGATCTGAGTCTCCCCGATTTTGAATCGTAAATATCAAACATGTTTGATATTTATCCTTGGGACAGCGATGGAATGCTGAGCGGAAACCCATAATAGCCAATGAGATCGCATTTCCCTGGAATGAATCGCCACTCTGAAATCGTGTAGTGTGCGGTCCTGCGTCTTGACTGAAACGTGGAGTGTGTGTTCTTACCATTAAAATATTTTAAAATCGGTTAAGATTATTTTTATGTCTGTGGTCTCCCACATTTATAAAATCGTATATGATTTGAAAATCCTCTAGTCTGCACCTGGCATAACACAATCCGGTTGCAGCAACGTGCAATTTAGACGTTTGTATGGTCCACTCAACGTCAAGTTAAACGTGCATGCAACGCAAATGCGGTATCTGCACACAAGTCCCTGCAATATGCAGGTCGATGTAGGCTATATTTCGCAAACACATACTCAAAACACATACAAAATCCAAAACAAATACAACAAACGGAAACGTGCTGCAAAACGCCAAAACAAATACATAAACAGCAAACGCGCTGCAAATACAGAAATGATACAAAGTCAAAAACACATACAACAACAACACATGCAACAAAAAAAACGCAGCAAATTCAGTTCCCAACACAACATTAACAAATGTTTACAAACTTACATGTTTATGAACAAAAGAACCAAAGAAGAATGGCACAATATTAAAGCCTTAATGTAAAAAAAGAACATAATCACTATAATGTTACCTTTTTTATGCCGCCTTTTCGTCTAGCCTTGTTTGAACCATGAGGTTTGAACGTCTAGCCCGTCTCCGGTCCGTTCCACTTACCGCCCCCCCCCCCCCCCCCCAGAACACTTCCGTTGTGTAGAGGACTGAATTTGCAGCGTTTTTTTGTTGCATGTGTTGTCGGGGGCTGTATGTGTTTTTGACTTTGTATCATTTCTGTATTTGCAGCGCGTTTGCTGTTAATGTATTTGTTTTGACTTTCTGCAGCACGTTTCCGTAGTTGTATTTGTTTCGGTTTTTGTATGTGTTTTTGACGTTGAGTCATTTCTGTATTTGGAACGCTTTCTCCGTAATGGCAATGTTTTCTGTATTTGCAGTGCGTTTCTCCCTAATGGAAATGTTATCGGTCTTTGCAGCGTGTTTGCCCTTGTCGGCCACCGTACGAATGTTATCTACTCGAAACTTCACAATGTGCAGCCTAGAGTAAAAACATTACAACAACTGTTCTTCTTCCGGTCCAGACCGGAAGATTATGCGATGCGTCATCGCGCTTACGCTCTAGACCGGCGAAACAACTGTGAACAAGACAGGCCCCAGACTAATTATTACTTTGCTACCGTTTCTGCAACATGGTCTTCCATTGGCTACATTTATAATTTGCATTACAAAAACAAATACGCTCTTTGCACAAGCTCCACTACTTCCTGAAACTCTACAGGCATATTTCTTTCCTGTCCTAGGAAGCTTCCGTGTTCGCAGATTCTGTTTTTAGTTCCCAAATGTGAGAACATTGGTGAATGCCAGAATGTTCTTGGAAACTATTAGAGTTTAAAAAGAAATGCTTCCTAAGAAATGCTTAACTTTGTTCAAGAATGAGGCCCAATGGGTTTACTAGTGGTTTACCCTTGGATAGATTAACAAGGTGGCAAAATTGTTTTGTTTGCATTACACGTTTGTGTCAAGCATTTTCAATCTAACTGCCACTGCACAGCACTCACTTCTTAATTGAGTGGCTGTTTGCACAAGCTTTGTCTGAACGACCTATGTACACAAGAGTCTGCTGCAAATTAAGGCCTTAACTTAATCCCCCTTTCACAAAAACAGTGGGCTTTCAGAACAGGATGCTGGAACTGAAAGCACACAGAGGAGGACAATTGAGGCCAATGTTTGTGTGTGCCTGTGTCTCTTTGTCTGCATTTGGGAGACAGTTAATTGGAAATGTAACAGCTACATTTCGAATAGATCAGCCTTTGATGGTTCAAGAAAGTGAGGTGCAAATGAACTTGATAACAGACATGTGCATGTCAAAATGTTTAATCCAAGTAACACAAACTGAGATTGCTCTACAATGTACTGTACAAAAATACAACAGCATACTAGAACCCCTTAAGAGGCAATTTTATGCTATGTCCTGTCAATACCTGTCCTATAGTTCTCAAGTGTACCCTAGTCCCCTGACATGGCAGAACACCTGTCTGTCTAATCCCACCAATTAACCTAGATACTAGGTATGGGTTTAGGTTACATTCACCATGGCAAAACTGCCCTTTCTACTGGGGCGTCAGTTTGTGCAATCTCCTGATCAAGGAAACCCAATCCCAATTCTATCCCCCTCAGACAAAAAAAGGGACAGGGGTGACTGGGAACGAGACATATCCTGAAACTGTCTGCCAGCAGACAGAACCAAAGCCCCTGTCTCTTTAAAACCACTTCACCCCCCAAGTCTATTTGTCTTGATATATGATGCATGGTCTGGTTGATCTCGCTCCAAGCCACGTTTCAGTCACAGATGTATCAAAAGAGTTATATGGGCATCAAACTATGATTCATTGTTACATTGTTTGGGATTGAGACCAGATAAGACTTGGGATCTCCTCCTGGCATCTGAATGATACAGTTACTGCCCCTTTTTAGACAACACTGGACGTGCTCCTACTACACTGAACCCCCACGTGTCGATGTTGCCCCAAAGGGCTTTCTGTACGATATTGATCCTAACAGTCATCTTTAAAAGGATCCCTCAAGGTTCATATTGAGTATGTCAGTTCCCCTGAGACCAATGTACACAATATAATACAAAGAATATACTTGTTTAAAATATAGGCAGTTACTGACAGACGAATTGAGTTTGCTTGCTCAACGACGCCTCCTGGCGGCTATTGTGCAACACTGAATAAGGAGGTGGTCTGGAGTGGTCCGAACGGTCCTCCAAAACTTTGCTGCCGCTGTCGTTGCTGCTCTCCCCATGAGATGCGGCAAAGTATTTAAGTTTGCATGACTAGGGATTATATTAAAGTGTATAGACAGCATATGCTAGGCCATCCCTATTCCCACATTACAACTGTTAGGTTGCTACTGTTAGCCCCACAGCCATTAAAATAAAATAAACTTAATTGACTTATTCTCTACAGACGCCCAGAGCAACTCCAATGAGATAAACAAGCCAATAGAGAACAGATGAGGACCAGTCCATGTGAAAAGATCTTGAGGGAATGACTATTATTGTATGTCAGAGAGCAGCACAGCTATGGTATAGGGGACCCTTACGGCGTAGACTTATTGATCCGTCTTTCCATCGCTTCTTAATTTACCGAGTGTGTCATGAGGAAAAGCACTGTAGGGAATGTCACTCTTTAGATTGTTTTGGTCTTGTTTCATAATTGAGTTTGTCTCATGGAGTGAGAAACAGTACCTTTTCCAGTGGCCAGCTCCTTCATATGAAACCAATGAATGTGGGAGCATACGGGGCTGTGACGATATGGTCAATCCTTTAAAGACTTTATAAAGACCTTGGTATTAGGCCAGTCTGTGTTTCAGGATACTGCTAAACTACTGTATGTTGAAGACGTTAGCTCACTAGTCCCACTGCTGCTCAGAACCACATTATGTTTTTGAGCCTGTGGGTGATGGTGAATGCAGCTCTCACAAAATCACAGCGGCTAAAACAGTTGTCTTCGGTTGAAACAAGTCCGGTCATAAACATTTGGAATTTGGGAGGGGAAATTCCATATTTTATGAGTGTAATATGCCATCTTTAAAGCATTGTAACAGCCCTGGCACATTGGTTGAATGTGCATACCACACAATGCCAAGAACAAGAGGGAAATTGCGCAGTCCAGGAGTTATACCAGTCCCAAGTGTATTGTGAAGGTCTAACGACACGGGAGCCTGATGAGGGGTGCAGAATTTGGGAAGAGGGTAAGATGAGATGGACAGTTGGGCTGTGTGCTGGGCTGAGATCATTTGATATATCAGGGGGTTGGGTATCTCATATAAATCTTTAATCACCGTCTGAACTTCTGTCGTTAACCTCGGTGACAGTGGACTTAGGCTGGCCCTCCAATGGAGGGACCAATGGAATCCCTGTCAAAACATTGGACGATTACCTTATCACAATTTGAACCCTCCAGGCTTACGGCCCTCACGGGCACTGAACAAACTCTCTTCTGTCAAATAGAACAGTTGCCAGGGTCAATGACACACTTGAGTTGCCGACTTTATCAGTAAACACAAATGGATTTCTGTGGCTTGATAGCGCGTGCGTGGTTCTCTGTGTGTCTGAGTTAGTGTGCATTTCTGTGCGCATGCATACTACTTGTGTCAAATAAGGGCTTACAGGAAATCAAACCCCTGTAAAAAGATATCACCACCTTTGCAGAAGTTATCCCTTTTATTGACATTAACGAAAACACTGATTGGGGACCTTTAACTCTGCCGGCCGATGACACGTCGTGTAACAAAGGCAGACATTTTGTAGTCTATTTGACGGGAGAGATAATGTTGACGCCAGAGGCTTTAAAAGAGGTCTGATATGCTGGGATCAGGTTTAATCAAATCAAGGCCACTGCGCCCTTGGGAAGAAATGAGTGTTTGTCCTCCGAGCCCTGTCTACAGTACCTCGTCTGCTGTGTATGTACCAGAAACCTAATAAGAAGGCAGCAGGCCCTGCATCCTTCCAACATCTCAGGTTCATGTAGTTGATTGTGTGACCCTTTGTAGACCATTGTTTGCTTAGTCATGGTCCCTGCTTTGCAACGAAGGACTTTGAAGGACTTTAATTGGATTGTTGACTATTTCCCCTTCTCAAGGAGAGACATTTTGCAGTCACTTGACTTACCTTAAATCCACCTTGTGAGAAACCAGCAACAGTGCTGCTGTGCTTTGATGAGGAAAACTTTGTGAAAAGCCGCTCCAACAGATAGATACTTTATCATAGATAGAGAGATACTTTATTATTTATAGATAGATAGATACTTTATTTCCCCAGGGGGAAAATGTAATTTCAGCAGTTAGAAATACAGCAAGGCTGGAAAGAAAAGGACACTAGATACAGAGTAACAAAAGAAAAAAAACTCTAGATAAGTAGCATAAAAAGGGGGGAATAGCAGGGACTATATACAGCCATATGTACAGTAACTGTGCAGTACAGAATAGGATAAGATATATATGTCTGTATAAATTACATACATTCAGTCTGTATAAATATAAATGGACAAGTATATATGTCTAGGAGTACACAAACATGCATACATAGGTATAGGTACTGCATTTGTAATGCGCTCCCCATCCAGTTGTTACACTGGCCCGGAGCGCCATTCACACACCAATGGCGGCAGCTGCCATGCAAGGCACTTGCCTGCTCATTGGGAGCTATTTGGGGTTCAGTGTCTTGCCCAAGGACACTTCGACAGGTAGTCAGGAGGAGCCGGGATTCAGCCACCGACCCTACGATCACTGAACGACCCGCTCTACCAACTGAGCTATACCGCTGCCCATACATACATACATACATACATACATACATACATACATACATACATACATACATACATACATACATACATACATACATACATACATACATACATACATACATACATACATCGAGGCTGTCTAGATATATCTAGTAATACATATACATACATACGCGCACACCTCTATGACACGCTCATGCACTGTTGTATAATCTGATGGCTGCTGGCACAAAGGAACATCTGAACCACTCCGTCTTGCACCTGGGTGGGATGAGCCTGTGGCTGAAAGAGCTCCCCATCTGCCACAGCTCATCATAGAGGGGATGCCTGTTTAGCATGTCAATACCTGTACAGCTCAAGTGTTCTAGGGTCAATGAGTTTTCATCAGTGAGTAATATAGAGCTTCATATACTGTTTATTTCTGACTCTCTCATTGTTTTGCTGCTGGGTCCCTTCCCTTATTGCTTGCAGAAGGACACACACACTGAACACCCATGCATGTACGCACACACATTCCGCATCACATATTCAGAAAACACATGGACATGGACCAGTGCACAGACACACCCCACCACGCACAATCGTCAAAGCATGATTAATCTCCTCTCCGTCCAGACTTTACATCACCGCAATCCGATCCTGAACCCACAAACAGGTCCCTGTGCTCTGATAGAGAGCGCTGAACACAGCACCCATGGAGGGGGACATAGGAAATGAATGACCATAACTCTCTGCAGCGATGAGGGACAGTAGCTAGAGGTGTGAATCTTCATGAGGCTAAGAAGGGAGGTGTGTGTGTGTGTGTGTGTGTGTGTGTGTGTGTGTGTGTGTGTGTGTGTGTGTGTGTATGTGTGTGTGTGTGTGTGTGTGCTCGTGCGTGCGTGCATGTGTGTGTGTGTGTGTGTGAGAGAGAGAGAGAGAGAGATGGCAGATTTTCATGAAAATTACAAATAGTTAAAGCAGGGAGAGCTGGACACTCGGGCTTCCCCAGGTAATGACTTGAACATGGCCATGCGTTGGGTGCTTGGTGGCTGGTCTGGAAATACACAAACATACAGTACATGTACATACACATAAGCACTATTTATACTGTAAACAATTGTAGACTCCCTCCCTCTTACAATAAGCATGTCTGTGTCTGTCTTTCCTAGTATAGCAAAGATACTATTTCCATTTAATTACCATCAGAAGGCGTAAGCACATAGCAATGTAATGGCTAAGAAAGGTAAAGTTTCGTAGACAGAGAGAGTGAGTTGAGAGATGAATAGCAGAGCTCTGAATCTCGCCACTCCCTAGTGCAATGTTTTCCAAAGTGGACTCGCCAAGGCATGGTGTGCTGAGTGCGCCCGAGCCGGGCGGTGAGGAGAGAAAGATCAATGAGACAGCCAGCTAACTCAAGCAGAGCAGCTTTGTAGAGATAGCCCTACAAGGACAGTTCTGGTTTGGGGACCAGAAATTATGTTGGGGGGGCTTATCAGCTACTGCTCCATAGCGCATGAAGCATGTCACAGGGGAGATGGTGTGGGCCTCATTTGTGTGTGTGTGTGTGTGTGTGTGTGTGTGTGTGTGTGTGTGTGTGTGTGTGTGTGTGTGTGTGTGTGTGTGTGTGTGTGTGTGTGTGTGTGTGTGTGTGTGTGTGTGCATGTGTGTGTGTGTGTGTGTGGCTGTTTGGGAGAGGAAAGAAATACCAAAATGTACAAGCGATCCAAAATATACAAGAAATCCAAAATATAGGCTACAAGTGTAAATCGTAAAGATGCTTAGATTGTGCAAACATACCTAGGTTGTGCAAGATTCAGGTATGAGTGTCATATCAAGGTCGATAACAAGTAAGAGTCATGAATCAAGTAAGTAATTAAGTATGTCCATATTGGTATACCTGTCCAAAGAGCCATACAGCCCCCTCCAAGTTGACTCAGGTCCATAGTGTCCAGCCAGTCAGGGGATACAATACATGGAAGAGTCTGGTGGCAGATCGCAGAAAGAACCTCTGGTAGTGCTCAGTCGAGCAGCAAGGCAGAATCAGTCAGTGGTTGTTGCTCCTCAGCCTCACCAGTGTGTCATGTAGACGGTGGGAGACATTGTCAATGATGCCCAGCAGTTTGGCCAGCATTCATCTCTCTCCCACTACTGTCAACTGAGACCAGGCTGACACCCAGGACAGAGCCCACCCTTCTGATCAAGTTGTCCTCCCTCTTCCATGATAGAGAGAGATCTGAGTTGAGTGGAGTAATGGGAAACAAGGGTCGAGTTGAACTATGTTAACAGAAAAATGTCTTAATCCATATGTGTGTAATTGGCAAGCAAATCAGTTTGACCTAAATTAAATGTTAAGCTAACTTGTATAATGATGTTTAATTTTGTTTTTGGCTCAATCAATATCATGGCTCAATCAATAACATAAAATGCTTTGCATGGAAAATTTGCTGACAAAAGATATTGGTTAAGGCCAAGGTTCTCTCAATAGAGAAAATAATCGAAACAGGTATTGCCAAAGAAACAAAATATCCATGTGGAACTGTGAAAAATAATATATTATATCATATTATGGTTTGTTTAATCTTTTAGGTACATGGATGTTGTGTGGAATATAATCAGACAAAATAGCAGCATGAAAGGCCTATTAGTTGGAAATGGGAGGTACATTACATCCAATGACCAAAACATGGTGGCATAGCTCATGGGTTTCTAAATAAGCAAACCATGGTAGTTCCTCATTCTTTTTAAAGCAAAACTGCCAAAATGGATTTCAACAATTAATCTGTAACAATTGTGCCACGCATCTAGGGGCATTAAATCCAAATCATCCTGAAAGAAGAATTAAAAAGAGCCTGAAAAGAGCCGTCGGTGAAAAAAGTGAATGCTACAAAGATAAGAATTACCTACAGTAAGCCCATTTACATTTAGACTACAATTTTGCTGCAATTTTCCACACATGTCCACAGGTAGCAGACAGCTGGCTGGAGTTTCAGAGCTTAGTGATAATAATAATAAACCGAGAGAAGGGCCTGAAAATCCGAAAATTTAAGCACAGAGACATTTGGCCAATAGGGGTCTAATCAGCCACACAGTAATAGAGAACAGGATTTGGAGTAGGGCCCATTTTTATTTACAAGACAGCTGTAAAATGGTGGATTTCTGGATCCAACCAGAGCACCAAGGAATTACTGACTCTATCTCTCTCTCTCTCTTTCTCTCTCTGTCTCTGTCTGTCTGTCTCTCTCTCTCTCTCTCTCTCTCTCTCTCTCTCTCTCTCTATATATATATATATATATATATATATATATATATATAAATATATATATATATATATATATATTTCACCTTCAGCCTTTAGTACATAGTCACCTCTCTCCCTCCTACAGCTTCTCAATTACTAGGGCTTCCAAGTCCAACACTGACTTTCTTCTAATTAACCACACACTATTTTATTGAGCGGTCTTGCATATTGTAGCTTAATGTTTACTCTCATGCTTTGGCTTACTAGACTGCATCTGTGAGTATGTTTGGGATGGAGATATTATTTTCAGATGGGATCAGAGAGCAGCTGTGTGTCAAGGGCCAGCTTTAGTATGTTTGTGGGAAGGGACTGGGGTCAGGATTTACCTCATGCCTAAAGAGATGCACCTGTTTCTTTATGGTTTCAGTTTGACGTCTTCGGTCAGATGGAAGATTTGCATGGTGTCAACTCTTTTGAATGACCAGACCTTCATGTTTCCTGATTGTACGACGACAGATGGGAAAGTCAAACCACTTTGATCAAAGGATGTCTTCGGCCATTGTTTACGATGGTTCCTTACACAGGAAATGATCATCAAACCCACATTTATTTACTCAACAGCATATGTATGCCCCCCCCCCACACACACACACATACACATGCACACACTAAAAATGATGTATTACTTTATTCAGAGTTTATCATTTTAGCAATTATGACTGGACCAAGCGTTTTGAAATGTTGGCCAGTTTCAAGCATGAAAACAGGTTGAATGTTGTCTGACTTCCAGGCCAGGTCAGAGTGAATTATGATGCGTATCATTAAGCCTGATGGCCTTAGCATGTCTGGCATGGGCAGATAACTGTTTTCTCATGCAATGCTGACAAGAGGAGGTTTAAAATACCAGGGGAAAAACAACAAAATTCAAACATAACTATTCAGTCCAGGTCTACCAGGTAAAACAACCCGACTCTCTGGAAATGATGTCATACAAAACATGTAAATCTGCTCCTCTGGCTGCTCCACTCCAGTGGTTCTTGTAGTTTGATCGGAGGCAGATGCGAAGGATGAGGCCGAGATGACCCTGTCATTCTGTACTCTCCCTCTCATGCCATTGTCTGTCACCTTTCCCAGGATCTTAAGAGAGACTCCCAACACAAAGTCCTCCCTCCCCCTCCTCTGGCTCTTCTCGCTAACCAGCTCGGGATTAAATGATAATTCACTCTTTGTTCTTTCTTTTGAAACACTTAAGGAGCGTTTTCCACTCTTGCATGTCTGATCCTCTTAGCAGTGCTCTTGCTGGCGACATCTTTTCAAATTCCTTCTCCCCTCTCCTCCTCTGTGGGCCACCTCCTCCCTCTCCTCCTCTGTGGGCCACCACAGCCAGCATTGTTTTCAACACCAAGGAAGGGGAAGGATGGAAAATCCAACAAGTTATAAACATTATTACTGTAAACAGCCTATGAAACTAGCCAAAAGGACTGGGAATGGAGATTTTCTATTTTGTACTAATCTTTGAAATATCTGGTATCTGGTGGCAGAATTGTGTATTGAACTCTCTCTCTCTCTCTCTTTCTCTCTCTCTCTCCCTCTCTCCCTCCTTGCCTCCTTCCCTCCTTCCCTCTCTCCTTCCATGTCTAGTAGGCCCCTCGCCATCTGCAGAGCAGCGATTATGCTAAGCGTTGCACACATTGTTATCTCGGAATAACAAATGAAAGTCCCCAGCCCTCGCCAAAAACAAAATCGGAAAGGGATCGCCTCACATATCAAAACAAATGAGGGGGTCTCATGTCAGTGCACACATCTGATTTACCCAACAGTCAAAAATAAGTTGAGATAAGCCCCAGGCTACTGCTGTCTAAACCCCACAGACTGAGCTGCCTAAGTTGGGAAGTCTGCACATCCCTTTCACCTTCACATTTTATTACATGACAGACTTATTCTACAATAGATTGAGTTAATTTTATGTCTCAACATTCTAAACAAAATAGCCCATAATGACGAAGTGAAAACAGGTTATTAAACATTTCTGCTAATTTATAAAAAATCTAAATGCAAAATATATGTACACACATGTGCTCACCCTTTGATATGACACTCAAAAATGAGGTGCATTTTGTTTCCACTGATACTGCTTGAGATGTTTCTACAACTTAAAGCTACAGTACATGAGATAACTCGCCACTTTGGCGGCCTCTCTGGCCGTGATCAAATCGGCACTAAGTTTACCACACTTCCCACAATCCCCCACTCAGTCGCTGTAATGATGGGAGAAAAATCCTAACAAATGCGCATGGCGCAGACTGGATTGGAAGATTGTAGCTACTTTCTGGAAGAATGGGTTCAATGCAGGTAAATACCGGCCTTTTTTCTTTTATGTGCATGTAGATTTCGTTTCGCGGGGTGAAGTGTTTGTTGTCTTCCTGATATTGTGACACGCAAAACGCATCACTTCCATTTCAACCACAAGATTTCCTGCCAGTGTACTAGCCAGTACACCAAAATTCTAAAATAATAAATTCACAGGGTCTCATGCAGTCTCATATCACAAACATTATTTTGGGGGTCTTGCTAAGGCCAATTCATTAACTAATAGCAAGTAAAGGCAATAGCAATAAAAAAAGTTATCTCATTGAGCTTTAATTGGAGTCCAACTGTGATAAATTCAATTGATTGGACATGATTGGGTAGTTCCAACACCTGCCTTTATAAGGTCCCACAGTTGACAGTGCACGTCAGAGCAAACTCCAAGCCATGGGGTCAAAGGAATTATCTGCAGACCAAACAGGATTGTGTCAAGGCATAGATCTGGAGAAGGGTACTGAACAATTTCTGCAGCTTTACAGGTCCCAAAGAGCACAGTGGCCACCATCATTAAAAAATTGAAGACGGTTGGAACCAGCATGACTCTTCCTAGACCTGGCCGCCCAGCCAAACTGAGCAATCGCGGAAGACGGGCCTTGGCCAGGGAGGTGAGCAGGAACCCGAGAGTCACTCTGACAGAGCTCCAGCATATCCTTGTGGAGTTGGGAGAACGTTTCAGAAGATCAGCCATCCAGGCAGTACACCACCAATCAGGCCTTTACGGTAGAGTGGCCAGACGGAAGCCACTCCTTAGTAAAAGGCACATGACACAGTTTGCCACAAGGCACCTAGAGGACTCTCAAACAATGAAAATCAAGATTTTCTGGTCTGATGAAACCAAAATGGAACATTTTGGCCTGAATACCAAGCATCAGGGATGGAGGAAACCAGCCACCGCTCATCGCCGGGCTAATGCCATCCCTACAGTGAAGCATGGCGGTGGCAGCATCAGGATGGTTTTCAGCAGCGGGAACGGGGTGACTAGTTCTGACAGAAGGAAAAATTAATGCAGCTAAGTACACCGAGATCCTTGAAGAAAACCTGCTCCAGAGCACTCTGGACCTCAGACTAGAGCAAAGGTTTACCTTCCATCATGAAGACCCGAAGCACACAGCCAAGAGAAGAAAGGAGTGGCTTCGGAGGAAGTCTGTGAATATCCTTCAGTGGCCCAGCCAGAGCCCAGATCCGAATATAATTGAACATCTGTGGAGAGAGCTGAAAATGGCTGTGTACTGACGCTCCCCACCAGACGGAGCTTGCAAGGATATGCCAAGTGGAATGGGCAAAAACCTCCAAAAACAAGTGTGCCAAGCTCATAGCTTCTTTCCCAAGACCCCTGCTGTGATCGTTGCCAAAGGTGCATCAACCAAGTATTAGGCTAAGGGTGTGTGCAGATATGTAACCCCTAAATAACCTATTTTATCAGCAAAATAAAAGTGCATATTTTCTAAAAATCTGTTTTCACTTTGTCATTTTTGTCTATTGTGTGTAGCTGTTTGAGGCAAAAAATGAACTGAATCTGTAATAATAAAACATGGAGAAGGTGAAAGGGATGTGCAGGCTGTCCGTCTTGATTGTAAAAGTACATCATATTCCTTCCAGGGTATTCCTTCTTCACCATTAAGATCATCAGACAACAGAAAGCGTAATCTCTGGGAAATTGATTCCACTCCCATCATAATTTGCCTTGTCTCTTTGCAGAGCAGTCGGGCAATATTGGCGGAGGCCAATATTACAAATCATGCCAGCACATCGGACAAGGGATCAATACGGAGACCTGTAGTCAATCTTGTTTGTTATTTGGAATTCAGATTGGCAGAGGGGCGGGAAATGAATGTGGAGGAGCAGCACAGATAATACAGGAGGGAGATGGATGAGAATCTAGAGGATGCATGGGGGAGGGGTGGGGGGTGTTGGGGGAGGTGCAGAGAGTTGAGTGGGTGTAGGGAGTTCAGAGGGTATGGGGTGTGGGGGGGGGGGGTTGAGGGGGTGTGGGGGGATGAGAGGGTGTTGGGGGAGGTGCAGAGAGTTGAGGGGTTGTAGGGAGTTGAGAGGGTGTGGGGAGGGGGGGGGTTGAGGGGGTGTGGGGGGATGTGAGGGTGTTGGGGGTTGTTGGCGGAGGTGCAGAGAGTTGAGGGGGTGTAGGGAGTTGAGAGGGTTCAGGTAGTTGAGAGTGTGTGGGGGGTGGGGTAGGGGGGTTGAGAGGGTGTTTGGGGGGGGGATGCAGAGAGTTGAGGGGGTGTAGGGAGTTGAGAGGGTTCAGGTAGTTGAGAGTGTGTGGGGGGTGGGGTAGGGGGGTTGAGAGGGTGTTGGGGGGGGGGTGCAGAGAGTTGAGGGGGTGTAGGGAGTTGAGAGGGTTCAGGTAGTTGAGAGTGTGTGGGGGGTGGGGAAGGGTTGTTGAGGGGGTGTGGGGGGATGAGAGGGTGTTGGGGGAGGTGCAGAGAGTTGGGGGGGTGTAGGGAGTTGAGAGGGTTCAGGTAGTTGAGAGTGTGTGGGGGTGGGGAAGGGGGGTTAACGGGAAGGGGGGTTAAGGGGGTGTGGGGGATGAGAGGGTGTTGGGGGAGGTGCAGAGAGTTGAGGGGGTGTTGGGAGTTGAGAGGGTTCGGGTAGTTGAGAGTGTGTGGGGTGGTGGGTTGAAGGGGTGCGGAGGGTTGAGGGGCTAGAGTGCACATATACACAAAGTTGCACAAATTAAGTGTCAGTGCCATGGGGAAAAACTATCCGGCAAGGGAAAGGAGAAGAAAGGGTTGTGAGAAATGGGCATTCATGTATGCTAGTACTATTGACCCAACACAAGGTGTAATATGTCAGTTATGGCCTCACAGAGAAAGTAATGGGAATATTGACAGACAGACGAGAGTCAATGAGAACAGGAGATGGAATATGAGGTGCTATATTTCAATGAGGAGATGGGGCGATTTTAATTTATCAGGGAGAAAAAGGTGTGTGTGTGTGTGTGTGTGTGTGTGTGTGTGTGTGTGTGTGTGTGTGTGTGTGTGTGTGTGTGTGTGTGTGTGCGTGTGTGCGTGTGTGTGTGCATTTATGTGGATGTGTGGTTGTTCATTTTCATGTGTGTGTGTGTGTGTGTGCGCGTGCGCATGCCCCATGTACAGTACATGCAGTATGTGTGTGTGTGTGTGTGTGTGTGTGTTTGTATGTGCTCTGTGTTCATGAATAATTTTGCTCCCTCTGTTCTATCAGACTGGCTGTTTCAGCGCTACAGAGTGAAAGCCCCCGCATCCCAATCAGGCTGGTTCACTGAGGCAGAACCATGGTCCTGCAGAGAGGCTGCCCACAAGAAATCACTCAGCATTCCCAGGAAATTCAAATCGTTTTCAAAAGCGGGGAAAACGGTACAGTATAAATTACCTGCTTTGCAGGGATTAAGCTTTTAATTACAGAGGAATGACTCCTGAGTACTGAAGAACGAAACTAGCTAGCGTGATCGGGAGGCATTGCTGCTGTGCATGGAGTTTTTGGTTAATGAGGAAAGGTGTGTGTGGAGGGGACGGGGTTTAGGTGATTGTCACTGTCAGTGTGTTTTTGGCTATGAGAGGCAGAGCAGGTGTGCTTCCTCTAATTGCCTCCTTGGCTGTGAGGTGATAGCATTGGCTCTATGCTTAAAATGCTTTGTAGAAAAAAACACCAAATGAGTGGAAATAGTGGCACTCCAAAGTAGAGATGCAAGACGTTTGGCTCAGCTTAAAAAAAATAAAATATATATATATATATATCAGTGGCAGCTGGTGACTCAAAAAACTGAGGACAGGAGGAAGAGAGGCAAACCGCCCATGGGCGCTGGGGGGCACTTTCCCTCAGTCAGTTATTATTTGAAATATAAAATGTGGATTTACAGTCAATTTTAGCATATGAAAAACTGAATAACACTTTCTTCAACTACATGCAGCATTTATTTATCATATGCATGATACATATTACAAAACAACAATAAAACATTGTAAGCAATAGTTGTTGTAATGGATTGTACTGTTCTCCAAAGAGAGAAAAGAATTGATATTGGTGAGGTGCTGGAAAGGTTAGGTGATATATGAAAAATGTTTTTGATTAGGGGACACTGAGGTGTGCTGGCTCTCAAGCAGTTTGTTGGCAAATAGATTTGACAACTAGACAATAAAGCATTATGGAACGAGAAGCAGTGGGATGTCACGGATATTGCCACCACCAGCGGGAGTGGTTAGGCACGACGCGCAGCAGAGTGCCGTAACACCCCGCTAGCCGTGGCGATATCTGTGACATCCCACGGCTTCGAGTTCCATAATGCTGTTATACAACGGTTGCCATATCCGTCAATATTTCAAAAAGAAAGACAATACGAACTTTAAATAAATGTATTTTTAATGGAACTATTTGTTAATCATTTGCGGATACTTCCGCTGAAAAAGGGAGTGTTGCCAGGCAACGACAATGCTACAGCACATCTTTGTAATCATTGATCTGGACACTGCCATGGCTACTAATAAGAGGTGGACTGATATTAAAAGATGTGCGAACATTGCATTTTAGCGTGGGGATATCGTGGTTATCGCCACGGCTGGAATGCAAACTGACCAATAGAGACAATGAACCGGATCTATACCGTTGTATAATTAAGCAATTGACCACGAGAGGCAGTGGGTTACACGGGATTTTACCACAGCTACGGGGCGCTGTTAGAAACCCCCGTAGCTGTGGTAAAATTCCCTGTAAACCATTGCCTCGAGTGGTCAATTGCTTTTCTATAACGGTTACTACATATATATATTCACAAAAAACACACAGTAGTAACATTCAATCATTTATTTACCGATCATTCTTATCATTTTAGTATTTACAAAATCTTCCGCGATAGGCTATAGTTCTGAATTAAATGGTTGCCAGGCAACATAGGCTATCTGGCCTATTTTTGGCCTTGTTCACATATAAGGCATAATTCGGGTGGTTCACGTTTATTTGAATATTTCCAGCTATGGTGCAGTTATTAAAACAATTCTCCAGAGCACTCGTTTTTGCTGGTAGGGGTGTGGAAGTGTTGGAGTAAAACTGATGAGTGCGTTATAGTAATAGGATACGAAAAAGGCGAGGTTGCTGCGAGTGGTTGCTACGCAAGGCGCATTAATACTAATTGTTATGCGGTCGCAGCCGTGGGTTACAGAGTATTTTACCACAGCTGCTAGCCAATCAGAATCAAGTATCCAAACTCTCCATTGTAGAATGGAATACGTTGCACAGCAAATGCAGTATCCAACAGTTCACTCATGGCTAGCTAGCAATGGTACAGAAATGGTACAGCTATGGGATTAGCTCTTTTGGGTTGCTGTCAAAGCTACCACTCTTATGTTACTATAGCCTACAATTATCAGAACAATATGAACATTCAGTTGAAAGTTTTCCATCCACCCATCCATCACTGGATGAGGAATAAGCACTGCAAAGCAATCCATTCTGACGCAAGCAGGAGCCTGGCTGTTCAGTGCATTTCTCCGACCCGGTGTTGCGAGCCGGTCTCTAGAAATGTTTTGGACGAGTTGCCGACAGTTTCGGCAGTTTTCCAGCCAATCTGCGCGCCTGCCTATGCCGTAGCCTGACGTGCACCTCGTAGCCCCGTAGCTAACGTTACCGGCTATAGCCAGCCAGTGGAACTGTCGTGTTCAGACGGCTCTAGCTCAATAAGTATTTATGTCAGCTTAGATATTTAGATGGCTAGAATCAAGACAAATAGACAAACAGTTTGATGTATAATATGTCCCATAATACTTTTGGATGTATTATATTATGGAGCTACGAACACACAAAAAGTCTCCAATGGCACAGGGAAGAGAAACACAGACATCAACTCCGACTCAATCAGCCTTCACTGTGGTAAATCTGGAATGTGATTGGACTAACAAAATGTCAATCATTAAATCCTGTTCAGAGTACTGTCCTCCCTTGTGGTAATTTTTCAGCGTTTTGGCCAATCACAAATTAGCATGAAAAAATGGCATTACATTGATAGATCCCCTAAGGGACACGCCCAAGGGAGAAATTCCTCCCTTCCGTAGATATCTATGGGTCCTCGAGCTGCATGTTAGAGATGTCACTGTTGGAGCTTTAGAATTTCAATAATGGGTTTTTATCCATAGAGAAAACATGATGTATGAACAAAACTGAGATAATATTAAATATTAATTATAAATAAATAAATGCATATTATATTTTAATCCCTCTCTTCTCTCCAAAAACTGAGGAGGACTGTCCTCCTCTACCTCAATGGACGAGCCTCCTTTGGTATATATATATATATATATATATATATATTACCTCCACCCCACCAATAGTGCAGGGTGAAAGGTAATGTTTACGGTGGTATGTGTTGGTTAATTGGTTTATTTGTTAGCAGGATTACACAAAAACGACCAGACCGATTTTCATTAAACCTGGTGAAGCATAGGCAGTTTAGAACCATTACATTTTGGAGTGGGTCCGAATCACAGGGCGGATCCACAAATTAAAACAAAATATTTGCCCATTTACCTCCATTAATTTTTTAGACTTTGGCTCAGGAGCGAATGCGAAAGCATTCATTGTCAATGGGGAAGATTGAAACAGCCATACGTATCTTGATGTGGGAAGGTCACAGAGACACGGTTTGGATTGGTATAAAGCCCTCAACCTACCGAATGAAGCAATACCAAACATGTCCTGCTCACACACGTGTGCGCACAGAGCCACAAAATGCATTCATGGACGGAGGTCTGTGCTCTCCAAGCACCATTTCTAGTTGCTTCCATCCCAGCGAGATGTAATGTTTTTGGTCGTGTGTGTTGGTGGGTTGGTTTTTTCGCTCGTTCTTTAGCAGGATTACGTAAAAACTACCAGAATGATATTCACGCAACTAGGGGTATAGCATGGGTCAACTTAGAACCCATTACATTTTGGGTTCTAAGTGGATCTAAATCACTGGGCAGATACACAAATTAAAACAAATCTTGGCTGCCCATTTAACTTCATATTCAGGTCTTCTGCAAGATTTTTTGTACTGCTAGATAGCGCAGTGGTAGAGCACAAGACTTCCAACACTGGAATTCTCTGCTTTTGCGTGGGTTCGAATTCAGACTGAATACATTTCTGGGACTTTATTTATATTAGAACATTGGCTCTTTGTTACAAGTCAATCTTTCAAGTCAATTCAGCTTGAGATAGATAGATTTTCTTTAGTAATTTGCTGTTTTCGCAAGCAATGTTGTCTTATTTTTTATGCATGTAAAACAAAATAATATTGATCTAGTTGTTGGAGCACTACGATGGACATGTAATGGTAACTTTGGGTAGGCTTACGTTTAATGTGTCGTATTCATTGTGTGGGACCATACAAGTCATGTCCTGAAGATCATAAACATGTCCCTTCAAACAGACATCTTCCAAGATGCCTTCAAAACTGCTGTTGTAAAACTGCTACTAAAGAAACCCAACCAATGTAGATGTTAATGTTCATACTTGAAAAGATAGTGTCAGTACAAATAAACCCCTTTCTAAAATAAAATAACACCGTGGAGGAACTTCAATCAGGCTTTAGGACACACCACAGCACTTAAACTGCTCTTACTAAAATAATTAGCGACCTCAGACTAAACTCTGATGCAAATAAGGTCTCAATTCTTGTCCTATTAGACCTAAGTGCAGCATTTGATACTATCGACCATGGTATCCTTATCAGTCATCTTGAAAGGCTGGTTGATCTTTCTGACTGTGTGTTAAACTGGTTCAGAACATACATCAAAGGGAGAAAGTTCTATGTCAGGCTTGGAGATCATGTGTCTGAGAAACATGACACCTGCTTTGGGGTTGCACAAGGGACCTTACTATAGTATGCTCACTATACATGCTGCCACTCGGGGATATCATTAGAGAGCACAATGTACAGTATGTCTTCATAGTTATGCAGATGACACACAACTGTACATCTCTGCTGAATCAAATGATGCTGCAGCTATAAACTTCATTACTACTGTACCTGTCTTCTAGCAATAAATAAATGGATGAGCAATAACTTCTTGAAGCTAAATTAAATGAGGACAAAATTGAAATCAAAAAGAGAAATGTTGTTTAAAAATGATAAAATGATGAGCAAAATAGTTCCTCTAACAAAAGGGTTGCCAAGCAAAGATGCATTGGATGGAATGTTCAGTTGTTATGAAACCAGGCCAGGTCAAGCCTGGCTTATGTGTGTTGGCTGGCTTGTTTCTGTGCGGGACTGGTAGGATGGTAATGTTTGATAAATAAAGATAGGTCTTGTCACCTGGACACATCAGTTCCAATGCTTCCAATGCTCTCACCACTACTCTACTTGTGCAGTGGAGATCGGCGGGTTGGTTTTGGTGTCCTTCTTCCAGTCCTTAGTGTGGGTTGGGGTTAGAATATGGGTTGGGGTTGGGACAGGATCTGATCTATAAGGCAAGGGGTAAAGGTTGGAGTGAAAGGATGAACATGTGGATGAACATGTGGATCTTCAACCCCAGTTTTCAGGGTGGGAGTCCAATGCTCTCACCACTACTCTACTTGTGCAGTGAAGATCGGCGGGTTGATTTTGGTGTCCTTCTTGATTTTGGTGTGCTGGGACTACTGCCTCTTGTGGTGCCAACAGAGAAATGCAGGCCAACATTGTCCGCAGTAACGGAGGGGAGGGAGGGAGGGAGTGATGACCGGACGAACGCTATACTAGGTGCGCTGGCACTGTAAGTCACACACAAAAAAGCATCAATACATTAAGCTAATTTCTCCATCACCACCTAAAGCTGTGCCAGTCAACAGTCTAATCACTGAAAATAAACCACATAGGCGTAGAGCGACTGCTGCATCACATCCTATACAAAAATGTATTACTATAGGATTTGAAGTGTCCTACTCCTATTGTAATGAGGACTGTCTGTCTATAATGCAGTAGCGTACCGTGTTATTACTCCCAATGCCCCCCAACCCCCCCCCCCTGCACACCCCGTAAGCACACGCAGATAGGGAGAGAAACCACGCATGTAGGGGTCAGTGGAGTCTTTTGGTTTTGATGTTCTGGGACTACTGCCTCTTGTGGTAGCAGCAATGGAATTGCAGGTCAACAACACGACGCAAGACGCAAAAAGCACGGACAAAAAGGATTTCCTCTCCTTGGTGTGTCGGCTTACAGCCAACACACAAAAACACATAGGCCTACAATGCATTGGATCAAATGGGAGGCGCATTAATACTGAAAATGGAATGATATGCGGTCCCAGGTGTGTGTTACAAAATATTTTAACACGGCTTCCAGCCAAACAGAATCAAGAACCAGAATTAACTGTTGTATAATACCGGTTATACCACTGAAAATCTCTTCAATGGTGTGAGTGGGCGATATTTATACTGAGGCATGAGTTTAACCATTTCAATTCAGTCACACCAACACAATGCATTCATGGGCAGAGGCCTTTCCCTCATTGTTAATTTGTAACAGGCTCATAGCGTAGAATACATACTGAATTACATAATTACATAGCTTTAATCTGTGTGTGTGTGTGTGTGTGTGTGTGTGTGTGTGTGTGTGTGTGTGTGTGTGTGTGTGTGTGTGTGTGTGTGTGTGCGTGTGCCTGTGGATTTATATGTGCTTGTGTGCATGCATTGCTGTATATGTACGGGTACCAGCGTGCATGTACGTAGCATTGGCCGTTAGTATTAAATCTCTCTCTCTGCACACACACACACAAATACAGACACACACGTTCAAACACACCAACAAAGTCCAAGAACAGGCAAACATTTTCGTCCAATTTTACATAATAGAAAGGCCGGTAATCTTGCCGAACAACAATGACACAAAGCTGGGCTCAGCCTCTCTAATCCACTTGCTCCCTACCTGGGAACACTAGCTCAGCTTTGTATCAGTATACCTTCCCCACGCTCTCCAATTGTCATTATGCACCTGTTAGAACATGCACTCCTCACCTGAAAAGAAAAGCACTCCAAGCATTGAAGCATTCGCAGGCAGAAAGCCCAGATTAAGTTTCATTGATGTGTTCTCACAAAGAATATTGCTTTGGGAGTTTAGTAATGTGGAGTCTTTGGTTTCAGATTTGCACTTCATTGCAATGAATGAAATTATAGTGGTGGCACAGAGACAAACTTTCTCTTAAGTTTGGACGTCACGTGATAACCAATTTCCATTACAAATTGTCCTCTTAAAAAGATATACAATAGGATTAGATGTTAGGTTGCCTGTTTTAATATCTGTGTTGCTTTTATGGCTCTGTGTGCTACTAACCCTGTTCTGCCTTCCCTCTCCCTAGTGCCTCTCTCTCTCTTTCTTCTTCTTCTAACCAGGTCCAGTGGATGCCCCACTGTCACCAGCAGACCACCCTGAGTCTGATAGATACCCCTGTGTCTGCTGTGGATGTCGTAGCATTTAGTTAACACACACACATGTACACACAGACATACACCAGCCCACTTCCGGCTTTAGGCCTGGGCCATGGCAAACACACACCAGTATTTCGATATCTCTCCTATGATGTTTTTAGCCTCTCTTACTCTGAAAATGTAATTTAATGTAATGTATTGCTTTATAAATGTTCTTAGCCGGTAGACAAACATACTCTAGGAGCTTGCTCGATCGCCTTGTTGAGAGGGGTCAGGGAAGAATTTTTACAGCTCACTTATCTGGCCCCCGGGTGATACTGTTTTTTTGCTTCCCTCTGGAATATGTAGGGGTGGGTCGTATGCCCACCTCCCTTGTTCTCTGTAAAGCGCATTGTGTTGCCTCTGGGTATGAAATGCACTATAGAAATAAAGCTTTGATTGATTTGATTGAGATAATGTCTACAGTAGTGGTGTTCTTCAAGAGGAAAAATGCTACAACTTCATATTCCAGATGCAATGACAATATTCAGTGAAAATGGTCCAATCAAAGGTAATGAAACAATAATTGGTTTTCTAAAATTAGGAATAGTGTGGCATCAATGGCCAACTATCCATAACCACATACCACAAACCTGACCTCAGGGAAGGCCAGCTTCCCTTGGTGCATACACTCTTTAAAGACAAATTAGTTTAGTAACATTGGCAAAGGTGCTCAATATTAGATTAAATAAAGTATGTCAGTCTAGCTGAATAAGCCCAGGAGTCACAGTTTTTCTACAGTACATATTCCATTTGCTTGACTAAATCTGTAAAAGTCCTGGTTGTTACCTGACCCCATAAACTGCCGTCAGGTGATTATTTTAGCTGAAAAGTCAGTATGAGATGATTCTGCATTAAGATCATTTATACTGTAATTTTACCACCTGTACCAAATATTGCTGGTTAAGGTCCTCAATGTTTTATTGTTGTTTTGCTTCAACCGTATCCGCATGCATAGTTGACTTAGTCTAAGCTCATGAATAAACAACATGTGGCTGTCCCACATGCGCCACACATGGTGAAATCCCCCAATTCTTCACCTCTCCTGTTCTGTCTCTACCTTCATCCAGCAAAATCTAACTGGTCCTAAGCATGCACTAGTGTCTTCCGGAGTGGCGGTGGCAGTGACAGAGTGCGTGCGTGTGTGTGTGTATGTGTGTGTGTGTGTGTGTGTGTGTATATATGTGTGCGTGCGTGTATGTGTGTGTGTGTGTGTGTGTGTGTGTGTATATGTGTGCGTGCGTGCGTGCGTGCGTGTGTGTGTGTGTGTGTGTGTGCACGTATACGTGGTTGTATGTGAGCATGTACCAGGTGTTCAAGCAGGCCTGGCAGAGGTGAACCCAGGTTGGCACAGCTGGGCAGAGCAGCTGTGGCCGGCTGAGAGTGTGTGCTCTCATAACGCAGGAGCAGGCAGAGCTGAACCCTGGGCTCGCAGTGCTGACGCCTTGGCAGCTTCTGTTTGTCTCCCTCTGTACCCATCAGTCTCCTGGATGGCACTGCTGCTAATGGTGCTTCTGCCATCGCCAAAAGCACATTTTCACACTAAGGACAGAGATGACAGGCGGGCAGACGCACCATGTAATGAGAGGGGTGGAAAACAAATATTAGCCAAAACCAAAGAGCTTTCTAAATTGTGCAAATTACTCGGTACTTATGCATATTCTACAGTGACTCTGTACAACAACAACAACAACAATAACAACATGAGAAGACGTATTGCTTTGTCACTGAGTGTGAAATGTTGAGGGTGTACAAACGAGCCCTTATAGTACATGCTATGAGCAATTAGTCATTATTGTAAACCTACTGTATGGAGTGACTAGGATGCAGGTGCTTTCTGAAAGATTGCGTACAGCTGAGGACACGAACGAGGACAGTCAAACAGTCTTAAAGAGACGGAGTGAAGGGGATCTCCTCGCCTGAGTAATACCTGAGCACATCAAATGTTTCCTCTCAGCAGAGCGGCCGAGCATAATGCATTGCTTTTCTATATGGGAAAAAACCTTTTGAGAAAGGGATTTCCATTGAATGTGCCAAGGGTGCAATATAAGTCTTTTGGAATGATGACATGTTGTTGGATATTTGCAATACTTAAACCTCAAACATTATTCTAGTCCTGAATCCACTTTTATCACGGATATCAAACACGGATGTATTTTCCCCAAAACAGGGCGCCCCCCCACAGAGTCAGAAGAAATGAACCGCTCCTCAGAACCATCCAGAGAACATCAATCGACACAAAGATGAAGAGAACCGGAAGGAAATGAATGGAAAAAGTTAGAAAACACTCTACTTTAGGGGATGACCTACGCTCCCTACAGGACGCAGGGATTTAAGTCAGTTCCTCAACATAAACACACCACCATGACCTTTGACCCAGACTCCTGACCCGCTAGATACCACATCGAGTTTCCCAGTGGAGGAGCATGTGAAGAGGAGCTAGTGTCATGACTCATATTCATTGGTGGTTTGGACACAGAATGAGCTGCTAACAGACCATGGCTGCCTGCTGGGGAGCAATGGCCGTTCATTTCCCCACCAAAACACAGAAAACCATTTAGGACATGCTGCCCAGCAATTTTCTCCATTACTCCCACGAGGAAGGCACATGAAAGATGTAACACAGCACCGATGAATCTCATTTAGTGTGTGTGTGTGTGTGTGTGTGGATAATACTGTGTGGGCTCATATTTTTATGTGTGAATGCGTGTGTGCGTGTGTGTGTGTGTGCGTGCATGTGTGTGTGTGTGTGTGTGTTAAACAGTTAACAAAACAAGGACAGTGCAATGTTCCCATGGGCTATAAGAGGGCAGTAATTGCCGATTGACATCAGAGTAATTGTGTGGTGATGGGAGCACTTTGGCGGTGGATAATGGGCAGTTAAAACGCTGTTAATCAGAAAGCAAGCGTGTCGCTGCTTATTTGTTCCAATTTACCTCCCCCTGCGTTACTGCTGCTTCCAGGCTTTTAGGCTCCAGCCTCTTCTCTCAGGGAAAGAGCTTCTTCACAGCCACGAGGCAAAAAGGCTTGGTTTCATCAGATGGTGTTCTGCCACATACAGTACATACGCAAACACACAGACACACACACACACACACACACACACACAGACACACAAATGTGAGCCCACACAGAATTATACACACACACACACACACAGTGTAACCATGAACACAACAAATGCACGCACACACACGCACAGGCACACGCACACACATACTGTACACGCACACACACACACACACACACACACACACACAAAGGCCATGGGGGGAGGGGCATTCATCTATAATGGCACTCTACCAGTTTATAGAACCTTGTTCACTGTCATGGTTTTATAGCATTTGAAATGTAAGACTGTGAGGGAGGTGAAGGCAGGCGGGAACGTACCATGATTCAGCCCTCGCCTTGGCCCTGATCTGCTAAGCACTCTGCCCTACTGCACCCACACACCACCATGCTGGCTCTTATTTTCCAGAGCTGTCGAAAGGTCACACGCTGATTCATGACATCAGGCCCAATGAATGGAATTGATTTAGAAAGGTGTCCATAGTGAGGTGCCTGTGAATGATGGTACAGCAGCGGACGATCAGACCGCTTTGTCTGCTTTTAGATGTCCTCCTACCCCACAAATCTCACTAATGGAAAATAAGTTTTCGAATCGATTGTAATGATCTCTGAGAGTGTTTGTAAGTGTGTGTGTGTGTGTGTGTGTGTGTGTGTGTGTGTGTGTGTGTGTGTGTGTTAGGGGATCTGTGGCAGAGTGTGTACAGTATCTTCCTAATAATGCTATTTTTGTGTATGTGTGTAGATGTCGAATTATGTTGGGGGAAAAATCTTGACCTTGACCATGTGTATGTTATGCTGTCCCATTACAGTATATGTGTGTGTGTGTGTGTGTGTGTGTGTGTGTGTGTGTGTGTGTGTGTGTGAGTGTGTGTGTGTGTGTGTGTGTGTGTGTGTGTGTGTGTGTGTGTGCGACTGTGCATGTGTGTGCGTGTGTATGAGCATGTACACCAGGAGGGCGGTGGGCCTGAAGGGATGCCTCTCTGAAGTCATGGTGTGCTGCTGTTTAAAAGACAGAGTGGAGCTCGGTC
The DNA here is from genome assembly GCF_949987555.1 of Borostomias antarcticus. Taxonomy (NCBI): domain Eukaryota; kingdom Metazoa; phylum Chordata; class Actinopteri; order Stomiiformes; family Stomiidae; genus Borostomias; species Borostomias antarcticus. Next base: position 30,402,698 of record NC_140236.1, read on the forward strand.
AAGAGAAATGCAGCGCCGGGGTCTTCCGGCTCCAGGCCCCCGTCCTTCATACTGTGATTGGATCGATACACAGCCACGGCGGTTCCCGGCACGCTGACACCGCCAACCACTGACTGCCATCATTTACTCCCCGCGCTTCGCCTAATGGAGTCACTCTGTTGTCAAATGGAGGGGATATGGAGACGCGCGCCCAGATAAACTGAACGATATTAGGAGCCCTAGATGAACATTATAGCCAGAGTGACCAGGCAGGATTCAATCTCTGCTCGAGGCCACACGTCCTACAATATCTTCTTCGCATTAAACAGAAATCAACGTCCGGTCACTCTGGCTATAATGTTCATTATAGGTGAGAGCTGTAATAAAGGCCTGGCAATTAAGATTGGTTCAATATCTCTTTTTTTCAAGTGGGTTTTCAGTGAATTTTCTTTACTGTCTTGGGAAATCTGCAGAGGCGGTCGGAACGTAGGCTCGTTTAGTGAGTCATATTGAGGTCTGTGAGGGTGAAGACCTCTTCTGCGAGGTCATTAGAAAATGGCTCCTTCTGATAGGTCGTTGACCTTGAGAAAGAGTGCTACAGAATGAACTGTTTGCCTCTGATTATTGCTAAACTCACTCTGACTTATGTGTAGACGATAGAGTTGGTGTTAATAACATTCCAATTCAGCTCAGAGTTCATTTTCATTTGATGGGTCAGTTCTTTTTCTCTTCTGGAATACAGTAAATGGGTCGTTATTGTGCGTGGCTGGCCAGCCGCGCGGCTAGTATAGCATTTGTCGGGTTATCACTCCCTCCCTTCCTCCCTCCCTCCCTCACTCCGTTACTCCCGACGGTGTTGTCCTACATCTCTCTGTTGGCACCACAAGAGGCAGTAGTCCCAGCACACCAAAATCAAGAAGGACACTAAAATCAACCCACCGATCTCCACTGCACAAGTAGAGTAGTGGTCAGAGCATTGGACTCCCACCCTGGACACCAGGATTCAAGACCCTGTGGGGATGACTTTATGGGACTATACCCCAAACCTCCACATGTTCATCCTTTCACTCCAACCTTTACCCCTTGCCTTCTAGGTCAGATCCTGTCCCAACCCCAACCCTTATTCTAACCCCAACCCAAACTAGGGACTGGAAGAAGGACACCAAAACCAACCTGCCGATCTCCACTGCACAAGTAGAGTAGTGGTTAGAGCATTGGACGCCCACCCGGGAGACTGGGGACCTGGTGGGGTTGACTTTACAGGATCAGGACCTTGACCTGATCAGGACCTGGTGGGGTTGACTTTATGGGACAATACCCCAAACCTCCACACGTTCATCCTTTCACTCCAACCTTTTAATCACTTACTAGTAGAGTAGTGGTCAGAGCATTGGACTCCCACACGGAACATTCTCAGAGATTATCATCTATGCTGAACGAACCTTCTCTAGTCTATATGTAGCTCAACAAACACTTTTGTTTATGTTATATACATCCGGTGGACTTCTGTTTCCCCCTTAATGATACAGACTACTACCACCTGCTGGTGTGAAGTTATTTAATCTCACACAAGTGCAGATCGGAGGTTTCACTTGGCTACTGGCACAAACGGGAAACCTGTGTACCCCTACCTCTCCTATGTGAGAGTAGGCTATTCTCCAAAGCAGGGTAAACTCTAAAAAGAGAAATCAAAAGCTCTAATGGTGTCTTCCTTCCTTTCCTACTAAATTGAATATATATACAGAATATAAAATTACAAAAGCTTACACAGATTTTACAAATACAAACCGTTTATGTGTAACATTGTAGCAATAAAGAGCAATAATTGAAGGGAACATTTATGTAAGTCACTTATGAAAATGTAGGTACAATAATAGTGTCTAAATATATACAGAATAGCAAAATACAAAAATATACACGGAATCATGTACAATGTGAAGTGAAATGCTATGCAATTAACCACAAGACGCAGTAGTCCCAGCACACCAAAATGAAGGACACCAAAATGAACCCACTTATCACCACTGTACAAGTAGAGTAGTGGTCAGAGCATTGGACTCCCACCCGGGAGACCGGTGTTCAAGACCCGGTGGGGTTAACTTTATGTTATCATCAATGTAACTGCTTTAGCCACTGACCACTACCATTAATGTTATGGAAGCTTCTGCTAGTTGTTGTGAGCTCATGAGCTAACTGGCTATCCCACTCTTATTGTGCTGGATTAGCATTGGAAGCATTGGAACTGATGTGTCCAGGCGACAAGACCTTAATCTTAATTTATCAGACATTATTTCATGTCATTTCAATTCACAATTATTTCAGTGGCATGACTAGCTTCCGTCCTATCAGACCTGAACAGAAACAAGCCAGCCACGCACATAAGCCAGGCTGGTCCTTGCCTGGTTCATTTCACAACCCCAGGTACAGAACAGTCTTATTTCTGGACTGAGACTGAATGTAACTGACCAATACCGTCACACTAAGTGGATAATTACAGTTTATAGTATCATGCCATTTCCTCAACCCTCGACACATGCCCTTGTGCTCAAGGAGAGAGCTCAGTGTTGTGTCATTGCTCTGTAGGTCAAACACACTACAGCTCACTCTCCTTGTTCAATTTGATTCCATTTTTTTGCAGACCCGACGCCACTGGATTGATGTACTGTAAGCAACGGAACAATGTGAGAGCTTATACCAGTGCAATCCGGTCTGTGAAGAAAACTGAACAAGGGCAGGGGGGAGGGAACAGCCTCATAGATAATGCAGCCCTAAACCGGATTGGTCATTTAGATGTCATTGACAGCCTTACCTGAGCACGCCAGGTTAGGAGCGGGGTCGTTTTATAGTCTGTGTTAGAGAGGAGGACATTGGCCTGCTTTATGGGCTGGCCCTTAAAGCTGAGATTGAAAGGTAGTATAAAAGGACTGTAAAAAGCAGAGGAGCGAGCGTTTACCGTCAACTGCATGACATCATGGAGGCCCTGAAGTCTGGCAGCGTGTGGGTGGCTAGCAGAGTGGTGCTAAAAGTTGACTGGTGCAAGATGGGCAATCAAAAAAGGGAAGGATTTCATTAGACTACGTCCCCAAGGAGGGAGGGTCTCTCTGGGTTTAGGGTCGAATTTTGGATTAGATGACTGAGGTGTACGGATTAGTAACTGAAACTGTACGGGTTGCAAACTCAGCATCTGACCGATTGTAATAAGCAGCAGTAGTGTGCGTGTGTGTGTGTGTGCGTGTGTGTGTGTGTGTGTGTGTGTGTGTGTGTGTGTTTGTTTGTGTGTGTGTGCATATCATTCATTACATCCACTCTTGGTCGCGTGGTCTGAGATTTACATCGCTGCTCTACTTAAAAGCTTGTCATCCGACGGCAGTGCTTGACATGAATCAATGGCTGTGGATTGAGATATACCCAGCTGTGTATTAAGGCAGGATCTCAGCCTGATGATGAATGCAGCTGTAATCTGCTGATGCAGAGTACAGTACATCGCTCCCATTCCTTAGTTGCTTATTTTAGTCGTATTTGTACACTTTACCATACCATACCATACCATTTTATTTATAGAGCACATTTAAAAACAACAAAGTTGACCAAAGTGCTGTACAAGTCAAACAACAATAACACACAAAGAGCACATAGTAAAACATACGCAGTATGTCACATGAAAAAGGGCAAGTCTCTTAGGCCATGTCAGGAAAACGCCAAAGAATATAAGTGTGTTTTGAGGCGTGATTTAAACACCTGCAGAGTGGGGGCCTGTCTAACATGCAGGGGCAGCTCGTTCCAGAGCTTAGGGGCTGCCACTGCGAAAGCCCGATCCCCCCTGAGCTTCAGCCTGGATTTGGGGACAACCAGGAGAAGCTGATCAGAGGACCTGAGGGACCTTGAAGGAGCATAGGGTTCCAGCAGTTCTGAGAGGTAGATGGGTGCCAAGCCATTTAGGCACTTAAAAGTAAACAGCAAGATTTTAAAATCAATCCTAAAACGCACAGGAAGCCAGTGGAGCGAAGCCAGTACCGGGGTAATGTGCTCTTGCTTACGTGTACCAGTTAGCAGACGAGCGGCAGCGCTCTGGACTAACTGCAGGCAAGAGAGAGAGGCCTGACTGACACCAACATACAAAGCGTTGCAGTAATCGAGACGAGAAGTCATAAAAGCATGTATTACATGTTCAAAAACACAGCGTGATAAAAAAGGTTTGACCTTGGACAGCCTCCTGAGCTGGAAAAAACTCTTTCCTACTACGGCATTAATTTGTTTGTCCTTCTTTAGGTCACAGTCAATTTTCACCCCTAAATTAGTGGCAGTTGGCTTCACAAAATGTTTAAAAGGGCCTCGATCAGCAGGAGGAAACACAACTCTCACCAAGTCTAATATTTGAATTACTGAAATATATATTGTCTTGTAGGAGTGTGGGAAACAAAAGGGCTGAGAAAGGCTTTTTGTGGACGGAGAAAATAATCGTAGTATTTATTTCACACTCTGCATTCGCTCTGACAACACAACATGCTCTCTCACGTCCCACTTACTTAATGTAATCCCCCGCTAAGGGACATGGGTAATGTAGTCAAATAAACATGACAGTAATAACAGTAACATCAACAAGGCTAGATCGCTGTGAATTCTAACCATCCGAAATATTGTCCTGCTACTGAGTGGTCACTACACATGTCCCCCCAGAATTCACAAGAACTGGCCCAAAAAACGACCAGGGACCCTAATGACCCACCCAAAACGATTCCGGTGCTCCCAAGCAGGCACAGGGGGCAAATGCAGGGGGAAACAGCAGGCAGGTGACGAGCAGGCACCGGAGAGCAGGGGGGGGGGGAGCCAGGCTTGACATCGGGGACGTCCCACCAGGGGGGTGAGGAGGCTGGGCCACCACAACAGGGCAGTCCAAGTCCAGATGAGCTGGTTTGAGGCGGTCCACCGAGATGCACCACCACTTACATCAATGACAAAGTTTTTGTCGCCGGCCTCCACAACCCGGTACGGCCCATCGTAGGGCGGCCGCAGTGGGCCCCGATGGGCGTTGTGTCAGACGAACACATACTCCGCCGCCTGCAGATCAGGCGGGACACGCACCTGGGGGACGCCATGGTATGAAGTAGGGATCGGCCGAAAGGACCTGGCCCTGTCCAGCAGAGCACTCCACTGTTCTGGTGCTGACCAAGGGACCGTAGCGCAGGGAAGGAAATCCCCTGGGACCCGGAGGGGCTGGCCATAAAATAGCTCAGCAGAGGACGAGAGAAGGTCCTCTTTTGGTGCCAGTCCCAGCATCACCCAAGGGAGTCTGTCGACCCAGCCGTCGTCCCGGAGACCAGCCTTGAGCGCAGCCTTCATAGACCGGTGAAAGCGTTCACAGAGGCCGTTGGCGGTGGAGGGAGACCCCTAACTGCTGGGTAATGGAAGTCCATAGCTCGGAAGTGAACTGGGCCCCCCGATCAGAGGAAAGGTCAGAGGGGAGTCCGAACCAGGCGACCCAGGTGCCGACGAAGGCGCGAGCTACATCAGCTGTAGTAGTCGTGGACAGTGGGACAGCCTCTGGCCAACGGGTTGTCCTGTCGACCATCGTCAGGAGGTGAGTGTACCCCCTGGAGGAGGGAAGGGGCCCCACCAGGTCCACGTTGACGTGGTCCAAACGCCTTTTCGGGACTGTGAACTGCTCCAACGGGGCCTTCATGTGATGATGGACCTTGGCACATTGGCATGCTACGCAGGTCCTTACCCAGCCCCCCACGTCCGTCTTCATACATGTTACACCGTGTCCTAACTGCTTGCGACGCGAGCAACAGAACACGACATCACATGCTTGCTGTCGTAACTGAAACCGTAAAATTTCCTGTTCTGTTACGTCATTTGTCTATATTCCCAACTGAAGACAGTTAAAGAACGAACGCCTGTCAACGCGAGCGACAGGAGGAAAATAGGAACAGGGCGAGCGTCAAAAGGGCAGTTAAAACGTCAAGACGCTTCGCGCTGCGTCGCTCGCATCCAGTTAGGACATAACAATAGAAAACAAAGGATGCATTGGAACGCATTTTGTCGCTGACGCTCACTCGTGTCGCGTGTAGTTAGGACACGGTGTAACCATCCGAAACTATATATTGTCCTGAACAAATCAGCATGATCTAAAAACCTTGTTCTGGGTGACAATAAAGGGTAAGGAATCTGGGGTGAGACTTTCAAAGTAAAAGCAGATCATTCTCAGGGCAGTGCCAAAGCTGTACAGGACGTGCTCCTAGGATGTTCTCTCCTCTAGGAGAGAGGGGAGATGAAGAGAGAGAGAGAGAGAGAGAGAGAGAGAGAGAGACTAGAAAGGTGTGCTAGTTAGGGAGAAAAAGGGGGGTGGAGATCAATTACCTGAGCACAATTACTGTATCTAACCACCATCATCCATCACCTGCATCCTCCCTCTGCGCCATGGTAACCGTCCTGTGCCCTTATTTAGGTAGGTTTTCCCACCAGATCGCCCAGGCACTCAGTCATCCTGGAGAGGCCCCTCCGCACACCAATTGAAAACCTGAGCGGCATTCCAAAGTACCCCCGACTCTGTCTCCCTCTCTCTAGCTCTCCTCCTCCTCCTGCTCCTCCTCCCCTCCATTCTCTCCCCCTATCTACCTCAGGATCAAGCAAGATGTCCTCGAGAGGCAGGCCCCGGGGGAGGCGAGGCCGGGCTGTCGAGTGGGAGGGATCTAAGTAACTGGCCCTGGGGAGCACTTAAGTCAACTTGCTGTTTACATCTACAAAGATGAGGTACATGCTCTGGCCAATGGAATTGCAGACTAATCAGAAATGTGTTAATTCAAGACCATTCATTAGTAAATGCAACTTTTTATATTGCACATAATTACAGTATGCACCTTTCAAGAAAATAGTTCATAGTGTAATTGTCTCGTATGAATATGTTTGTAATAAACAAATAATCATCACTAAACCAAATACTTCTGGAGGTTGAAATATTGTCCTCTAATTCAGTCAAAGTGACCTTTGTGAATAAACGGCTCTCATCAACCACAGTAATTATCAGTAAAAACTGTTTTCTCTCTGTGTCCTCCAACACCTCTGCTTTGTCATCCTGATTGTGGCTTGATGAATGAGAAGCCCTTCAATAAAGCAGAATCAGGGACAGGCTGTTACAAGGGCCAGCGAGGGACCCAGATTGCTTCATCTGTAATAAAACAATGAGCCCACTCCGCAGGCTAGCTGCTGCAGAGGAGACGCGCGACATCGTTTACAACGGCTGCCCTGGCGATATTAGATGGAGATCGGAGGCAAATTCCCTATTTAACCGAGGCCAGAGGAGAGCTGTAAACAAGCTCACTCTCTGCTCGCTCACTCTCTCTCTCTCTTTCTCTCTCTCTCGCTCACTCTCTCTCTCTCTCTCTCTCTCACACACACACACACACACACACACACATAGACAACCATACGTGCAAGCAAATACACACGCACAGCAGCAAGTCATGCAGAGAAGCTGAGCGTGGTGGGAATACTGATCTGTGACAGGATGGACGGAGCAGGTGCTGCTGGTAGACAGGTGAGTGGGTTTAGAGAGCAGGCTGGAGAGCAGGGGGATGTGGCTGAATGCCTAATGTGACCCTGTAGCAGTAGCCTGGGGTAACAGGGTCAAGGCCGGGGTGTTCCCTCATTAATAATTACACCGCCCAGACTGAGGAATGGGAGGTGTCCGTGTGCGTGCGCGTGTGCGTGCGTGCATGTGTGTGTGTGTATGATGTGTGTGTGCGTGTGCGTGTGTGTGTGTGTGTGTATATGGGGTGTGATTAGTGCCAGCACACCATACGGAAAAGCTTGACTTGCGCCTACTTAAGAAGACGCGATGACATCAAACGTCTAAACGCACGTGTATAATTTCCATTGACAAACAATGGAGAGACAGACGTCTCATAGCTGTAACGTACCTGTAACGCAGACGCTGTGCACATGTTGTTTACACGTATTGCGCATCGTGTGCGTGACGGCAACACTAGGCTACAGGTTAGATGCGCCTCACATATGACACCAACACTACACATGACAGTTTGGTAAAATCATAGATGTACGTATGTACGTACGTCTTGTAATGTGTGCAGAAATTGCATAGCGACGTGTCAAACGTGCCAGTGCCTTGCTAGCTCAGCAGACGTGTTAGCGGCCGCACGTGTAAGGTCAGTTGCCTTTAAATCATAGCTGGTTCTAATCTCGTCCTTGCCAATTGGTAATGCATTCTCAATAAATGGAATTCGCACATGTTAAGCAACTTGTTTTTAATAAAGCCTAATATCTGAATGACTCTTTCTTCGCAATTTAAAACAAATGTTCAGATACACGTGTTTCTTGTCAATAGAGGGCGCTGCAGCACCGTCAGCACCAGTTCGAACAGCCACAACCTATTTGAAAATGTAGCGATAGTAGAGATAAAACGACACATATCTAGGAAAAGTTATGCAAGGAGGGTCCTGGAATTTGATTGAGTGCAAATAAATATTCTTGATTTTTATTCAATATGGACAAATGAGCCCCGCTCGCAGCTTCTAGTGCCCGCTGACTTAACACGAGCGTGCAAACGTTACATTTGACTTAACACATACCTTTGAGAATGCGAGCGACTCGTAACGCGTGCGTATATGCACGCCTATTAATCAGCTCGCCAAAGTACCTTTATACACGCAATGCAGGCGACGAAAGCACTGAGTGTTTGTTACGCTGGCACGAATCACACCCCATAGTGTGTATGATGTGTGTGTGCGTGTGCGCGTGTGTGTGTGTGCGTGTGTTTATGATGTGTACCAGCCCAGTTCCCTCACCTCTCCCCTTGAGATTCAGTTTGAAGACTTCAGTAGTGTTCTCCCACATATTAACAGAAACACTGACCTGCACTTGCTTACCTGTACACAGTGGTCATGAAATGTATGGCCTCTAATTGTGCAAACGTTCACACACACACACACACACACACACACACATACAGAGAGTCATGCAACCTGCAGTAGAGCAGTGTGAGCCCTATCTCTCGCAGACCAACACTTTGCTCTCTCTCCGCTGCTTATCTGTGTCTCTGTTGTGAGAATTCTGCCGAGCTTGAGGTTTGTGTCCTCTAGCCACTCGCTCCCCCCCCCCCCCCCCCCCCCCCGCCTCTGCCTCCTGCTGCCTGGGGCTCATTCACTCACCAGAACACGCGATCCTATCACAAAGCCAGTTCACGCTCCGCCGTGCACTTCGCAGGCGGGACAGGAGGCCTACAGGCATTCCCAGCATACCTGCCAGCGCCCCGGCCACGGAGGTAACACGGCTGCCGCCATCACCTTTGATCCGACTTTGTCCGACTTCGCCCGCTACTTGAATTTCGGACGAGCTCGCCAGCAGACATATGGCTAATCGTGACCAATATCTCGCCGGATATAGTCTGGTGACTTTCACTCGTTAGCTCAATCTCGAAGGACCACTGGAATTGTTTGAGTGGGTGTTATCTGCACTTCTGTTTTGCGGAAGTCTACCTGTACTTGGCAAACATTTACCCAGTCCCTTTGTTCCCGAGCTTTCCGTGGTAGCCTCAGGGACACCGCTTCTCCTTCTCACTGACCCGTGACGAGCCAGAGAATTTAGCGACAGAGAATGTTAATGATCGCTAGAAGTGCCCCAAGTGGTCTGCCACAAATGAGGCATGGTCTTTATCGTCTATGTAGAATTGTTCCCTCTTGGGCATCAGTCAGTCTGTCCTCTTTATTTTTCCAAGCCACTCAGCCAAGGTGTACTAAGTTCATTAAGAATCTTTCAGAGGGGCAGATGAGTTCATTGTCATGGTCATGCTGTAAAGGTCGTTGTGGGAGACCTGATGAATGCTGGCTCCAGGGCTGATGCCAGGTTACGATCATGGCGGACGGGGTGTTACACGAATATGGCTGCTATCGGGAAACGTGTCTAGACTCATCGGTTCCCGGTCTTCCAAAAGGTCAAGCCTCCAGGCTACAGCTTGGACCCAGCGGACTGTGAGTTCCAGGAGTGGAGTAAAGGTTTGGTGTCCAGCTGCAAGATGTGAAGTGTGATTGAGGCAGCAGCAGGTCAAGGGAGAAAGAAGAGCTTCTAGGAGACCATAATTGGTGATGGGGCTGCTCACTGGCAGAGTGTGGATCAAGTGTAATACAGTACACCAGGGTCTGGTTGACTAAACCAGAGAAAGGTGAAATATGCAGAGAATATGAGCTGTACAAAGACATATATTAACAGTCGGACAAGAGACATTATTGCTGGGACAAAAAGGCTGTTGTGGCGAAGGGTTTGACAGTGAGACAGTGAGAAGGGAGAAGGAGGGGTGAGGCGATGTTTGGAGTGACTTGCTTTATGCCCCCATGGCTTTGTGCCCTTCAACAGTGTTGGGACCTCCTGGGGGTTAAGAAGGTCAACAGCAGGTCTGCCTGGGGCCCATCAACTACACAGTAGTTACTACCCAGTAATAGCATGGACTCATGTCTTCATAATTGTTTTCTTAACAAAGGGTTGTACTAGAGGCCATGCAATCCTGAGTATCAAATTAATTATTGAATTATCTCATTAATTCACCAACACTTCTGAGTGGAATACTGACAGGACTCTCATTCAAGCTCATGTGATCAGGGGTGCAGACTTATCACCTTTAGGTGAAAATAGCTGTTTTTAATCCAAAATGGGTCATTTGTTTGATCAGTGTATGTATGAGTTTGTATGTTTGTCACCTTTATCACCTATGATCTGTTTGCACCTCTGGTGATGGTGAGGATGAAACTGTTAAAGCTGTTAGAATGGTTGTTTCTGGTGTGAGAAATACTCACTATGAGAAATATGGCCGTCCTATCTGTACTGCGCTATCCTCAGTGCCATTACGTTGTGTGTTGTGTGCTCAGTGTGTTTCCTCAATATTTTCAGCTCACATCCCTCGCCTCTCTGCTCGGCCTTATCTCTCCTCCTCCTTGAGCCCTTATCTCCGGCCCTGTTTTGTGTCACGCATCCCCACCCCCGCTGAAGGTAGGACATTACACGCAGAGATTCCCCCATTCGCTCAAGATCTCACACACGGACGACTCCCGTCGGTCGGCCATCTTAGCGCCGAGGTGTTGCATCCCTCGGACACACAGACTGTTCGATCCTACAGCGCATTACACGGGTTTGTTTGTGCACAGCAGTGCTGGAAATGACCTCAGTTGGGACTTGCTGATACCTTGGTAGAGTAACTCCAACACAGTACCAAGCAGGGAAGCGTGATGCTGAGCGATTATGACAAACCCAGGTCTGAGTGGCGATAGGTTGGATACAGTACCAAAGTCCAAGTAGTTTTTTCCAATACAAGATTAGAAGTTTATTTTCTTATCCTTTGAACTTCTCTTGCAGCTAAGTCAATGTGGGGCCTTTTCTAGCCTTAGATCATGCTGAGCGCTTTGCACTGGCCTCTCTTTGCACTGTCCTGTCTGCGCACTAGCCCGTCTCGTCCCTGCACCCTGTCTAATGTTGTCTCTGTGTTATGCACCATTGACTGAAACATTTTTTAGTTTAATTTCTAGTATGTTCCATGTAAAACCACATGGAAATAAATGTTTCTGATTCTGATGCTTGTTCTTTGCAGTCATCTTAAGTCCAAACACGTACAGCAATACAACATGACCTAGACAAACAAATAAAAAGAAAAGTGTGCATTCATCTTGAATACAAACCTCTTATAGGAGCGGGGAAAGAAATTGAATCAGCAGGCAGTGAGATAGTATGTAAAGCCTGCTTCTATAACTCAGCAGATGGTGGAGTGAGGGAAGCAAACATTTGCAGTAGCTTGCATTATCTGATGCCAGCCTTGCAGAGCTACGAATATATCACCGTGCTATATGGCGAGATGGCCGGCCTCCCCCACACTTGCTCAGAGAGATAGGGAAGTGATGACACACTGGGAAGGTGAGCACGGGGGGGGGAGGGGGGGGGAGGATCAGAGGATGTTGGAATGCCCTTATCTTATTCATACTGGCTTTGAAGCACTATGTGTCATTTCCTTTAGAAAGGGAGTTGCTATTAGAGTGTAAAGTGAATATCATTAAGGGACTCCCTACTGGACAGGGTCTTTTCTTAGTAAATGCTGAATGGATATCTTACATTCACAATTTTATTTTTTGCCTCCGATTACAATTGTAGCTTCTGTAGGACTAGAAGTATAAAAAATATATAAAAAAAACAAAGTGTAGTCATGTGATCCTCACCTCAGCGTTTTGATATAGTTCCTTTGAAAAGTTTCTTTCTCTCTGTTTTCTTAGACTAGAAGGTAATAGACCTGTCACTGCCGTAATAATGATGAATCTCTTGGGTTTGCCGGGCGAAGAATGGGAGACGGGACCGAAATATGGATGTGAGAGCCTGGGACAGTGGAACTGAGATCAAACCGGGAGACGGAACACAGAGATTATGAGTGCGGCACAGAGTCATAAATCAAAAGGGAAACTATGTCCCCAGACCAAGACTGTCACAGCTATACAACATGAAACCTGGCCTGCACCACTACCTGGACTGTGCTCTTACTCTTACTACAACTTATGGTATGCTAGCTGGTAAATGCAGCTGTATGGTATCGTATGGTTAAGTGTGACAATAATATCTACTTTGGTTTGTTTGGTATACAATATAAGTGCTTATAGTTAGCCTAGTTAAATTTCTACCTACCTTCCCTCCACATTTCTGCTTGCTGAAACATCATTGCCCTTGTGCTCCTGTTGTTCTGGCTGTGGTCTGTGAAAGTCATACACCCAGATTTCAACGTTTGGGTGGTACCAGATGAACACTCTCTCTCTCCCTCTCTATCTCTCTCTCTCTCTCTCTCTCTCTCTCTCTCTTCTCTCTCTCTCTCTCATCCCAACAGCACAACAGTTAATTACATCTCTGAAGTTTTAATGGAGTCTAGGTAATGTGTTTGATGGGGCAATTATTCCTGGTTGACAACACTGCAATTCATTTACGTTTTTTTTTATTAGAGTGGAGGAATGCTTTATCCTTGGGGGAGCATCGCAAAAATCCGCTAGACATGGAATCCAAACTGGATCTATATGAATCACATGGTTCTAACCAACTCCTGTCCAATACAAGTATTTCAGGGAGGCTGGTCTGTAAATTCACATCTCCCCTACTGCAGTGTAATGTCATTGGAAGCTAGTGGTTTATGACCACTGTTTTCCAAAACAGTTGATCTTTGAGTACGTTAGGCTACTGCAGCTACTTCTCTTTGAATATCTGGGGGAGAAGAAAGGGTATAACCAAACTGATAAAGAAAGTTCTCACTGGAGCACAGCAGGCAATTAAAGCCTTTTATTGGGTACATAGGATGACGTATAAACAAACTATTAGACTTGGTGATCTTATAACATTCACAAGAAGTCAATATTTGCTAAGTATACTGTACCAGGCAGATGTTTTACTGTAGGTATAGCATTAATTCGTATTTGATTGCTATACTATTTAATCAAACTTGGAAATGAGACTGACAGTCATTGATGAGGAAGATCATCTGTTCAGGCCCGCTGGCTGGGACAGTCCTTTGTTTTTGACAGTCCTGGCTGAGATATTCCTTTGCTGTTGAATAACTACTGTACAACCTTAATCTGATGGCCATCTGTGCCTACTCTGCAGTTTTGAGCCATAGGCTTTCCACAATGTTGTATTTTATGTGAAGCAGCGATTGCTGAAAGAGCATGCACACAAACTGTATACTGGTACGCCACCTGAACTGAGTTACTTTGGAGTGAAGATGAAGGAGAAGTCTGAGGGAATGGTTTGTCTGCAGCATAGATTGCAAGGGTCATGTACGTCTATCGCTGTGAGTTTCTTATTAGGGTGTTTTGATGAGATTCAGGGACCTAATGTGAATATTAATATCTTTGATCCCTCACATAAAGGATGAAATATAGATCACCTAAATTTAGATCAATAAATTAATGCCTGCCATCAGATATGAACACATTTACGAAGACTATTAGTTTGATGAATGTGCACAAGACAGGTCCACTCAAACAAAATAGAATTTGACATATTATACTAGTAGGCATACTAGGCAGGTATGTGTGTTGCTATGCATGCCTGTCGGGGCCTCTGGCCATTCTGCGCATGGCTGTGCACATGTCCATAGAACTCATAAAACATTCGTATAAAGACTTGCTATGCATTAATACATTTTTTAAGATAAGATTAACTTTAATAATCCCCAGGGTGAGAGGGTTGGGCGTCACAGTTGTAATAATCTACACAATAGATCAGAGAAAAGAATATACAGAGAAGAGAAAAACAAAAAACACTCTGCTGGCTGCTGGCACAAAGGAACACCAGAAGCGTTCTGTTTTGCACCTGGGTGGGATGAGCCTGTGGCTGAAGGTACTCCTCATCATCATAGAGGGGATGAGAAGGCTTTTTCAGGATGGACCTGAGTTTGTGGCTGAGAGACCTGAGGCTGTGGCTCAGTGGTAGAGCGGGTCGACCAATGACCGTAGGGTTGGCCGTTCGAATCCCGCCTCCTCCTGTCCACATGACAAAGAATCCTTGGGCAAGACATACTTACTTAATCCTCTTCGTCCCGATGGGACATAAGGCGTTGGTTATCTGCTTCCATCAGGACCTGTCTTGTGCTGCATGTTGTGCCTTGCGCCATGTAAGGTTCATCTCCTTCAGCTCAGCCATCACAGTTCGCCGCTTCCTCTTCCCTTCTGGAGTCCATCATAGTGCAACCTTTGGAATTTGGTCCTGCTCCATTCTGAACACGTGCCCCAGCCATCGAATTCGGCGGCGTTTGATCTCAAGAACAATGCTGTTGCATTTGGTCTTCCTGTGCAGCTCTTCATTTGAGATCCTCTCGGGCCAGAAGATGCGGCAGATTTTCCTGAGGCATCCATTATGGAAGGCGTCAACCTTTTTCATGTCATGTGATGTTACCCGCCAGCATTCAGAACCATATAACAGCACTGATTTCACATTGCTGCTATATAGTCGGACCTTTGTTCTTAAGCTGTACTGCCTTGACTTCCAGATGGGCTGGAGCTTTGCAAACGCACCTCCGGCAGATGTATGTGTTTTGAGGAGAGAACAGCTAGGTCATCGGCAAAGTCTAGGTCTTCCAGTTGGGAGAATAAAATCCACTGAATGCCCCTGGGTTTGTCGGCTGTTGTCTTCCTCATAACCCAGTCCATGGCAATCAGGAAGAGAATGGTGCATTAATATATACAGTACAGTACATGCATGTGTGTGTGTGTGTGTGTGTGTGTGCACGCACGTTTGTGTGTGTGGGTGTGCGTCTGTGTGTGTGTGTGTGTGCGTGCGTGTAAGTGCAAACAAGTACCTCTTTATCTGATGGGTCAAACATCATGTTCTCCTCAATGAAAAGTCAGTGTGGGTTGAGTGTCTGTGTACTTTTATCTCCTCATCCTGGTCCTGCATCTGAGAGCTGACAGCCATAGAGGAGGCCTGTCACAGAGTTTAACCTAGCTTAGGCTTTAATGAATGTTGAATGCTGCTGCTCGTTTCTATGGAGGGTACAGCTAAATGAGCAGCTTTAGCTCACATCAAGTAGGATCTAATCTGTTGATATGACATTCTCTTAGGCGTAATAGTAAGTAGCATTTTGGAGTTTCTTCCCTCTGAATGTAGGTCTAGTGGGGGCTTGTGGCCTAGTTTGAAAGGTCCCACAATGCAATATCTATTCAACATAATGCATATCCACTATTATAAAAACACGTCCGGTCATGTGGAGCCATTTTACCCGCAGTTGCACCCATATCTATCATATCTGAGCCTCAGGGCTATGGAAACAGTGCTGCTGTAATATGGGGACTACTGTATGACTGACTGATTGACTGAAGGTTTCCAATTTGAACAAAGTTAAAGAGGGAGTTGCTGCCCATCACTGAAACTGATTTTAATCATATAAACGAAATACGTCATGTTTGTAACTGCTTGTATAGTCTTGTTGCAAGAAGGTATCGTAAAGTTTGGTTTGTGAAGTCTAGATACTTGTAAGGAGTTCAGATCAGGGGAAGGAAGAAGATAATTAACTTTATTTGTATAGCACCTTTCATACATAAGATGACTGCACTGTTGCCTTTTGGTTTGTTTACTGAGGCTTTGCAATCTTAGGTGAGCCAGGATCAGTATGACGTTCATGGCACCCCTGAGTCCTATACAGGTCTCTCTCTCTCTCTCTCTCTCTCTCTCTCTCTCTCTCTCTCTCTCAGGTCTAAACCGCAGACTGCATGAGCAGACGACATTCATACTGTACACACACATATACAACCAGTAATCCGTAACCAAGAGAGTAATATGAAAATAAAACAAATTACATGGAACTCTGATCGTAGCGTGGAATTATTTTACAGTAACAACCATACCTGCAATCATAGGTGAGACAGGATCATCAGAATGATGTCCAAGGCCCCCTCAGTCAGTCAGAGACCTGTACAGGCTTCTCTATAGAGGATGCAGGAAAGGGAACAGAAGAACATGACATTGTAGCATATTCAGCACATTGCAAAGTAAGATATATATATATATATATATATATATATATATATATATATATATATATATATATATATATATATATATATTTAAACTCAAATTGAAACCAGGACATGGTGAAAGACAAAAAAGAGAGGTAGAGTGATAAACTGATTGATTCCAACGAATATGTTTGCTGCTTCTCCACTCTGCCCTGAGTCAAGACTGATACAACAACATTGTTTCTCTGTTTATGTGTCACAGCCTGCAGTGTCCCAGGGGTGTGTGTAGTATCTCTCACCACTTGTTTCTGTTACCCTCTTTATCTCTGTCACCTGGTTGAGCCAGTGAATATGTGTTGGGTTTCTTCTATTGTACAGTAGATATTTAACACTTTAGGAGGCAGGAAAGACGAATTTGACTTTTATTACTCAATTCTCTGTTTAACTCAGTCATCTGCTTGGAGCCCTGTTCTCCATTTCTGTTTTGATGGTAATGGTGGTGGTATCAGTGATGGCGATGGTGATGACGATGGCAGTAGTGATGATAATATATCTGGAATTAAAGCTGATGATGGGGCACCCTGGTGGCTCATCGGGTCCATATAACGCCAGCGGCCCAGGTTCGATTTGATGCATGTCCTCCCGTCTCTCTCTCCCACCTTTCCTGTCTATTGTCCTTCAGTATATAATAAAGCAGAAATGTCTTCCCAAAAATATCTGCAACAACAACAACAAAAGCTGATGTTGAAGATGATTATCATGTGATGATAAAGGTTACCGGGGAGGTTGGAAAGTTATGAGGGGAGACATTGTGGGATGATGCAAACATGGAGGTCACACCATAATCAAAAACGTAGGGGAGACGGGGCACTGCAAACAACGACAGAGAGGAAATCAGAAGAGGGGAAGAGGAGGCAAGGAGGAGGAAGAAAACAACAGGAAAATGGAGAGCTGGATGATGGTGAGAATAATGAAGACTGGTGATGAAGGGGTAGGAGAGAGGGAGGGGTCGGAGAAACGGAGGGAGAAGCAGCAAGGGACAGCAGAGAAGCAGGGAAGATGGAGGTCGAAAAGGTAAAAGGAGGAGTGAGCGAGGGGGAGGAAGGGAGAGATGGAGGAGGTGTGTTGTGTTTGTCCTGCCTCCCAGCCGCCCGCTAAGTAGATGAAGATAAATGAGCTGGTGGCGCGGTGAGGCTCTGCTCAGCGGACGGAGAGTCGTTTATTCCTAATTACCCCTCACTTACCATTAGCCGTGCCACAGCCAATCAGCTCCATCATCACTCCCCGTCCGCCGCTCTCCATTGGCCTTTACCGTAACTCATAATCCTCCTCTCCCTCCTTCCATTGGTTGTCAACGTGACCCCATCTCTTCCACTACTTTTCCCCCCACTAGTGTCCATTTCTTAGATAAGTCAAAAGTCCTTATAATAAGTGGCTGTACGTGGTCCAATCATCACAGGTCACCTCTGACCTTACCTCCCCCTCCCTTTATCCTCCTCTGTAGGCTCTTAGAAACCCGTCTCAACCATTTATTTAGATACTGCCTTAGCAATATGTTTTCACTCATAATGGACTGGCTATAGCCACAAACACATTCAACCTGGTACTCCATTCAGGGCTAATTTCACTAATGTCTGGAGAAATGGTGATACTAAGGGTCCGATATTATCTTGCAGCAAAGTGGCCACACTTCTGTTGAACAGAGTCTCCTCCACTACTGTACAGAACTTTTTCCATGAGATTTTGCTCTTTTTAAACATGGTGATTATTGATTGAGGCAGAGGGCTTTGGACAGTAAGTAATTAAATGGAACGATTGGAGGGTGTAAAATTAGCCTTCATGTCATTAGACTGGAACGGTAGAGAGAGGAGGAAGAGTGTGTCTGCGATGACTGATGACTGATGACTGAAGGCCAATTAAAAGGCAGAACGAGGAGAAGGGGCGAAGATGTGGCTGAAAAGAGTATGGATCTGTCGAGGATAATGAACTCTTCAACAGACATTGATCTGTAAGGATAGTGATAGTGTATCTTGAGCTTGGGAAATCTGGTTAGGAATGTATAATTTTGTGTCTTTGTATCGAAGAAGGAAAATTATCCACCATGCTGTGTACATAGAAGCAGATGGGTCAATTTAGTACACTTTATTCAAAATAAGTAAAAGGGAAAAAATACTTGATTGGGCTTCACTCACAAGTTATATTCTTAAATTCTTCCTAAGAACTAAAGAAAGCTCCCTTCTGATTCATGATGTGTTCATAAACCGCTGGATGAGTTCGCACCTGCCTTCTCTTAATGGTGAATCCCACGGCTTTGCAAGTTGAAAGCGTGTGGATGCTCACCCGAATTAGCATAGGTAAATTCCACGCTAGCCCCATAGAAGGACATGCAACTACAGGGTTGTGCACAGATGTCACTTCTCTGAATGAATATCAGTCATCCGCACCCTTGACTCACCAACTTTTCGATAGCATAATGGTTTAGGTGTGGTTGTGTCAGGTGTGTTGGCAAGTCAGAGGATTACAGGTCGAATCCAGCGTGGGCAATCAAAATCAGATTTTAATTTAGCCAAGTAGGCTTCCTCCTACGAGAAATTTGCCTTGGTGCATAAACAAAGCGAGGCAGAACAGTGCAAAATGTGAAAGTGATACAATACAATACAATAGCCTACAGTCTACAAAAATGTAGGCTATTAAATAGCCTACACAGCTGTCAACGCGGCATGCCCAAATGAAAAACTAAAGATCAGACCAGTAGTCATATTTAGCAGCATCAATAAAATGTATGCGATGATATTAGCCTATCTGCCACCTCCGGCAGAGCTTCTCAGGCAATCCTGTGGAGGTTGGGGACATCGAGCATGAGTGGTCGGTGTTCAAAGCCTCCATTGCTGAAGCTGCAGCTGGGAGCTGCGGCCTGAGGGCAATAGGTACCTCAAGGGGCGGTAACCCTCGGACACCGTGGTGGACAGCGGTGGTCAGGGAAGCCGTCCGACTGAAGAAGGAGGCCTTCCGGGATATGTTAGCCCGGGGGACTCCAGAAGCAGTTGCAGGGTATCGGCTGGCCCGGAGGGCTGCAGCTTCGGCCGTGACCAAGGCAAAGCAGTGGGTGTGGGAGGAGTTCGGAGAAACCATGGAGAAGGACTTTCGGTCGGCACCAAAGTATTTCTGGAAGACCATCAGACACCTCAGGAAGGGAAAGCGGGGAACCATCCAAGCTGTATACAGCAAGGAAGGGACACTGCTGACCTCAACTGAGGAGGTTGTTGAGCGTTGGAAGGAGCACTTTGAGGAACTCCTGAACCTGACTAATCCACCCTCTACAATCGAGGCAGAGCCGGAAGATGATGGGGGGTCATCGTCAATTTCCCTGGAAGAGGTCACTGAGGTAGTCAAACAACTCCACAGTGGCAAAGCCCCAGGGACTGATGAGATCCGTCCAGAAATGCTGAAGGCGCTGGTTGTTGAGGGGCTGTCTTGGTTGACATGCCTCTTTAACATTGCGTGGAAGTCCGGGTCAGTGCCAAAGGAGTGGCAGACTGGGGTGGTGGTCCCAATATTTAAAAAAGGGGACCAGAGGGTGTGTGCCAATTATAGAGGCATCACATTACTCAGCCTCCCAGGGAAAGTGTACTCCAAGGTGCTGGAAAGGAGGGTCCGGCCGATAGTCGAACCTCAGATCGAAGAGGAACAATGCGGATTTCGTCCTGGTCGGGGAACCACCGACCAGCTCTTCACTCTCGCAAGGATCTTGGATGGGGCTTGGGAGTTTGCCCAACCTGTCTACATGTGTTTTGTGGACTTGGAGAAGGCTTACGACCGGGTCCCTCGAGAGGTCTTGTGGAGGGTTATACGGGAGTATGGGGTGAGGGGATCCCTACTTAGGGCCATCCAATCCCTGTACACCCAGAGCGAGAGCTGTGTCCGTGTCCTCAGCAGTAAGTCGTCTTCCTTTCCGGTGGGGGTTGGCCTCCGTCAGGGCTGCGCTTTGTCACCAATCCTGTTTGTGATTTTCATGGACAGGATATCGAGGCGCGGAGGTGGGGATGCAGTTCATCACGTCGCTGCTATTTGCAGATGATGTGGTCCTGATGGCATCATCTGCCTGCGACCTCCAGCACTCTCTGGATAGGTTCGCAACCGAGTGTGAAGCGGCTTGGATGAGAATCAGCACTTCTAAGTCTGAGGCCATGGTTCTCAGCAGGAAACTGGTGGTCTGTCCGCTCCAAGTAGGAAATGAGTCCTTACCCCAAGTGAAGGAGTTCAAGTATCTGGGGGTCTTGTTCACGAGTGAGGGAACCATGGAGAGGGAGCTTGGCCGGAGAATCGGAGCAGCTGGTGCGGTTCTGCAGTCGCTTTACTGCACTGTTGTGACGAAAAGAGAGCTGAGCCAAAAGGCAAAGCTCTCGATCTACCGGTCTATTTTCATCCCCACCCTCACCTATGGTCATGAAGGATGGGTCATGACCGAAAGAACAAGATCACGGATACAAGCGGCCGAAATGAGTTTTCTCCGGAGGGTGGCTGGGGTCTCCCTGAGAGATCGGGTGAGAAGTTCAGTCATCCGGGAGAGACTCGGAGTAGAGCCGCTGCTCCTTTGCGTCGAAAGGAGCAAGTTGAGGTGGTTCGGGCATCTAGTGAGGATGCCTCCTGGGCGCCTCCCTAGGGCGGTGTTCCAGGCATGTCCAGCTGGGAGGAGGCCGCGGGGTAGACCCAGGACTACATTTCCACACTGGCCTGGGAGCGGCTAAAGATTCCCCAGGCAGAGCTGGTTGATGCTGCCAGGGAAAGGGATGTCTGGGGCCCCCTGCTGGAACTGCTGCCTCCGCGACACGATCCCGGATAAGCGGATGAAGATGGATGGATGATTTAAACGATGACATATCTGATATTCTGACGCACACGTTTACAATGGAAATTATGGTAATGATTAGGACACGTTATTGGGAATTATGCAAATATAATTGTATTTCAATCATATATCATCCAACTGTAGAATTGAGGTGACCGCAATCACCAATTTTGCATAGTCTACATTTCCGCACTCAAATGGCCTACTTGCGACTGCTATTCAGTGTTCGTATATTCTGTTCTCAGCTGAGAACAAATCCCAGATGAGAAACCATTAGTGAATACCAGAATTTTCTTAGAAACGGCGTAAGTACACTTTAAGAAGAAATGCTTCTTAAGAACTTCTTTACTTCGTTGGTGAATGAGGCCCATTGTCTTTTTCTTTTTCTGGCTTCCTCTGTGATGTTTCGCTTCAGTTTTCTCACCTTTGTCATGATATCATTGAGCTAAAAATCGCATGAGATCCATAGACGCCGGAATAGTTAGCTACTACTGTGTTGTTTAAGCACAACATTGCGCATGCGCACTTCGACTGAATGCTGCGTCCCGGGGACGCAAGTTTTAAAAGGTAATAAATGTCAATGTATTATCTTTCTGAGTAGACTGTTTGGACGATTCAGCTTACTTTGAGTAAATCTAATTGGAGAATTAGCACCAGACATGTTTGTAAAGGTCCAAATATTGCAATGTATTGCTTTAACGCTGTATCCGGAGAAGGGCACACACTTGGGCTCGGCACATCAGGGATATTATTGGACAGACAGCACTCTCGCTTTGTAAAATAATGAAAACCATTATTCTAAGATAAATGATACAAATATTATAGTAATTCAATCATATAATGTTATACAATTGTAGATTTGAAGTAAACACAATCACAAATCATTTTAAGTGAACATGTCTTTCGCATGAATAGTCCGTAGCCTACTTAAGACTGCTCTTCCGTGTTTGTAGATTATGTTCTTAGTTCCCACATGTGAGAACATTGGTGAATGCCAGAATCTTCTTGCAAATGGTGTAAATGGAGTTTAAGAAGAAATGCTTCCTAAGACTTTGTTAGTGAATGAGGCCCATTGTACTCAAAACATCCATTTTTATCAGCAATGGTACTTCTCATGTGTTCATCAGCTTTATCACAAATGAACACTGTCTTAAGGGCATGATCATTATACTTTTTTAAAGAGTATCCATCTCTTTTGAGTCACTGCTTGTTTGACCTTCAGCTCCTCACACACTATGCTCGCTACTCAGCCGTGGCACAGGATATTGTAGTTATCAAGCAAACTCAAACTTCCAGGAATGTGCAAACATCTTAGTATACAAAAGGTTTCTGTCAAAGCTGAAAATCACACATTGATTTCTGTTTTTCATTAAGAGGACATGTTCTCTGTATGTAGAATTAGAAGGCATGGGTATCTCTAATACATTCCACCAAGCCCTATAAGTTCATGACATTAACATTGCCTTAGTGAAGCAGTCTACACTGCACTGAATCTTTTATAGAATGATTGAATTTCACTTGTAGAATTCCTATCTGTGTGTGTCATTCAAGGAATAAGCACCATAGTCATTTATGGATTTCAAACCCAAATATAACCAGCTGGATAAAAACTACAGAAGACCTGTTTTACAAACGTCACCATCCTGCTCTGCTCTCTCCCTTCTCTAGCATGGTAGCATACTGTATGTGGTGTTTTTTTGTTTTTTTTTAATCTAATAGCCATGCTCTAGTGTTTATAACATCTTGGGAAAGTGGCTTGTAAATAGAATAAAGCCTCCATTCAATCAAAGGAGCTTTCTGAATGAAAATGCCATGACATCACCTCTGCCTGTGTGCTAATCTCTGGAACAAATACCCTAATCTGGCAACTGTGCTAGCCTCAGACAACACCAACCAAAATTAAACAAGAGAGAAAAGAAACAAGCTCTGGATGAAAACCATACACTCATTCTTTCAAAACAACATATCCCTTGTTTTGTTAATATCAGGATAAATGAATGTGATAGTCTGCTGCATTTATTGGAGATGACTCCAATAACTCTTGAGGTTTGCCATCTTTGATATGTCTGAAAGGCAGAGACAATCTTGACATGTCATTTTCACCCATGTTAAAAAGCAGATTTGGGGGCCTTGGTAAGAGCACTTGACAACAGCGCTCAGGAATTCTGGGAGTCTCAGAGAGTGCAGCATGCACCCTTATTAGGGCCAGGGGCCCAGAAATAAATCATCACATTGGCCAATCATGTCAGTCACAATATGAGTCGACGTTGGAGGACTGCCTGTTTGGATCTGTACAACATCTAAAATTCCTGTCCATCAAAGGTCATGAAAGCGCAGCAATGGATAGGCCAAAATCTGTACTTTGAGCTGCAACCAACTCCTCTTTCTTGTAAGAGTGTCTGTGTTTCAAGGACTGGTGTCTTGCTTTGCTCAAGAAAGCAGCTTGATTGGATTATTGGATCATTATCAACTGGGGTGGTTTTCATCAGGCGTAGCAATGTAGCACTGACATCCCTTACTTGCTGAGTACAGGACAACTGAGGGGACTTCTTCATTGGGATGTTTTCCCAGATATGACTGTCTTAAGTGATATTCTTAATTGTGTTGTTAAAATCATGGAAACCCCCCAAAAAGAACATTAACAGGTACAAACCCAGTGTCCTTACTTTTGGAGGGGGGAAAATGTCATCCTTGGAGGTGCAGGTGCAATTCCAATACAAGTCTACAGGCCTTGAAAGTCAGTAGACTGTGTGTATTTTCACTTTTACAAGAATGGATTTAGCAAGCGCTCAAATGTGTCTTGGGTGCTCTCATATCTCTTATGTTAAACTGGAGTCCAAAATGTTCTGGCTCAGCTTGTTGAAGTTACATTTTCCCTGGTGTTCTGGAAAACATCTACTGTAATGTCCCCTCCATGCAGCTATCACTCTGGACAACAAAGCCCTTCAGACATCACTGAGGAGCAGCATTCATGAAAACGACCAGTTACCTCTCCCTGACCATCCAGGGAACGCCCCTCCTGAGGAGGTACTGCAGGGAGGTCTATTTTCATTAACTTCTGAAATGTATGTGTTCAAGGACAGCATGAGTTATGTCTCATTAATACATCTGGGTTATTTTTCTCCCAGCACTGTGGACCATTATTACTATGATACATCTACTTCTCAGGCTATGTCAGGTTTAGAACATGGGCTGTTAGACTTAACCTGATGATGTCACCACCCACAAACTGTGCTTATTAATTCTTACAGGATCCTGTCACCAGCTTCCATCTCTTAATCTGGAGAGCCTTAAATAACAACCCGGGGTGCCGCGAGCTCTGATGCTTATCAATATTGCAGCTCCACCGCTATTCATTATAGATGAGAACAAGTGTGAAGTCCCAGAATAGGCTGTATAAACAGAGAGAGTTTGTCTACAATGCAGGTCACAGGCTGGTAATATACAATACAACCTATTAATATATAATACAACCTAGTAATATACAATACAACCTATTAATATATAATACAACCTAGTAATATACAATACAACCTAGTAATATACAATACAACCTAGTAATATGCTATAATAACTGTAACTACTCCGACGTCATGCTATACCTGCAAGACCAATACATCTGTCCATACTGTACTGTAGATATTATAGAAAGGTGAAAATTACATGGTTGGCACGTGTCTATTTCTACCTACCCTCCTTTCTGCTACTTGCTCCCTCTGTCACCATTGTGTTTAATCGTGAGAGGCCCATGCATTTATACATTTGCTGGGGTAGGGGACCTTTCAGAGCAACTGGAGTCTCTTATAAATGATTCACTGTTTTGCATTAAACTGTCCTCTGACATCTGTGATGCCTGATCTGGAAGGCAGGCAAGCCGTGTTGCGACCCAAGGTTCGGAACTCAGATCTCCCTCACTCTGGCTGCTGGATTATGAGAGCCATGAAGCCACAACTATGACAGAGTGCTCCCTGTTTTAGAAACAGACGCACTGTGGGTAACTAGAGTGAAGTGCAGCACTGCAATAATAAAGTAAAAAGATGCTGACAGCATCAGGAGGTAAAGAGCAACAGGGTCAAGAGTGTTTGGCTTTTTGTTATTCTGATAAGCTATTTTATAGACATATTTGTATTCATTTTATTGCTCTTAGCTTAATGGCCACCACGCACAACTGGGCACAAAGTCAATAACTTGTGTTCATGTAAACAGACACACATTTACCTCAAAAATATGAACACTCGCTCACACTACACAGACACACACACATACCTTGGTTCTCTGGATAAGAGGTGACGGTATCTCAGTTGCCAGGTGTGCTGTCGGCTGCAACCCACCGACAGAGATCTCCTGTCTCTGAGGGAAACGGTGACAAAGCACCCCAAACCGTTTATTTCTTCATACATCCCCTCCAGGTAGCGTTACCAAATTTGTCAAGTTCTTGGACAGAAGCGTCTGACAGGTCTTTGGATAGAACTGTGACAGGCCTTTTCTTTGCCATTCATTTCCTCAGAGTCTTATTTTATTGCTTTTGGTTGTTATTCTTTTATTTTCCTACAAAGGACAACTTGAGCTGTTCTCGAAAAGCAATACATATGGAATAAGTAAGTCCCATAATTTCACACTTTTTGAAGTTACTGCAGAAGCTTTTGCCCGCTGAAGTTATTGTGAGAGGCAGTGACATTTTGTTAAGTGGAATATGAAGTTATATTCAAGCATGGGTCAAGCAAGATATGGTCGTAATTCATCTTTAAAATTGTGGATTATATCCCTCAGCAGGGATTAGAAATCCCATTAAGTGGTTGATGAAACCAAAGTATGAAATATGGAGGGTCGGAGGAAAATGTAAAAACAAATGTTTGTGTTAAGACATTGTGAGCTTCCTTCAGGCAGAGGAATAGTCAAAAGAAATGTTGTTTGGGGGTATATTAGACTGTCTTGGTTCAAATAAGTAAGTGTGTGTGTGTTTGTGTGTGCGTGTGTGCATGTGTGTGTGTGTGAATGGCGCTGGCCTCAACCCCCTTTAGGACCTCTGCCATGGGAAGACACCGGAGCACAACAGGTGTCTTTACTACGATTTTCATTCTGAATTATTCAACATACTCTTCCACCCTTAAAAGAAGCCCTATCTGCTATCCATTATTGAGTGGCTTTTCTTCCCTCAATTATTCAAAAGCAATATAGAGCCTGTCAAGGGGTTAATAGGACTGTTGCAGGCGCTGAACAGTGGGGGGGTAGCAGGGAGAGGTGGGCGAGGGGAGGGGGGGGGGGGGGCAGGTGAGAGGGAGATTCATGATCCGGGTCTGGTGGCGCGGGTGAGAGAGAACGGCACCAGGGGAGAAAGCTGTGAGACTGTGAAACCAAGGGCAGAAAAAACACACCGAATGGGAGGTGTGTGTGTGTGTGTGTGTGTGTGTGTGTGTGTGTGTGTGTGTGTGTGTGCGCGCGCTCGCGCATGTGCGTTTGTGTGAATGACGCTGGCCTCAACCCCGAATGGGAGGTGTGTGTGTGTGTGTGTGTGTGTGTGTGTGTGTGTGTGTGTGTGTGTGTGTGTGTGTGTGTGTTTGCTATATCAAATGTGGCCAATGGAAAGTTTGTCAGGGCAAAATGGCATCACTGATTCCAATCCACACTGGGTTAAACATTTTCGAGAAGCATGATGAAGTGAAACAACAATTCACAAATTCACTGAGATCATGGCCATCTGTTTGCATAGATTCATACAGGTATGTCAGCTGATGTTTTTCTTAGCAAACAGTGATTTTGCTAAGAAATTACTTACTTTACATTAATTTGCACATATTATGGTATAGTTAGCAGAGTTTTATATATTTTATCATTACTCCTAAGGATTATTCCCCATTACAACATTACATTATTTGCTCATCATCTGAAGGCAACTTTTTCAGGTCATTAATTCATTATACTGTACTAAGCAGTACATCTACCCTGTAACTGATCAAAAGCCATCATTTCGCAGTGTTATCTTTACCATTACTAATTGATTTGATGATCCATCCCTTCAATTCCTAATGTTATATATGGGAAATTAAGAATTTAACTGTCCATAGACATTAATGTGATCGGGATGTAATAAATGAATTTATTATATCTCATTAGATTTAATCAAATTTAATTTAATGCTGTCCAGTTCCTCCCTATTCTGTCCAGTGGTATAGATCAATGGTATATCAGAACTTTAATGATGTGAGAAGTTTCAAATATATTTTTAATACTACAGATTAATGAAAGTTTAGGCTTTAAGGTTTTCTGGTTTCTGAACTCCATGTTAAGTACAGTACACTTGATCACAAGTCAAGATGGAATGGAATGCATCTCCATGTCTGCAATCACTTACAGACAGTATACTGTACACTATGTCCGTATATCTTCCATCAGAAATACTCCAGCTCCCCCTGTTGGCATGGCTGATTTCAGAGGACTTTTGGACCAAAGTTCTGAACTTCTTTAGGCTGAGCTCTGTAATGTACAGCTGGCCAGGAACCCCAGAGAACGTTTGGGATAGATCGAGCGCTATCTCTGTCCGTGATCTCTGACTGCGGTTTGCCTTAATGGCACAGTCAATACAGTGGTGCCGGGCAACCCATTAAAGCTTTCATGAGAGTAATTGGCCATGCCTAATCTCAAATGTCATCGATATCCGGTCCATTCTATACTACATCTAAACTTGTCGGGTTTTCCTCCAAGAAAGATTATATCAAATTACTGAGTTCAAAGGACAGCTGGAAATCAGTGGGGACATCTTGGTGTAATTGCTGTTTTATTGAGGCCTGAGAGAAACGTGTCCTTTCTGCAAAACCCCTTGAATTTCAAATGGCCGCCTCTGACTTCCCTTGTTTGTGACAGCCTGGCTGAATCCTGTACCAGATCCGAACTGTAAATATCTTGCCTTACTCTTTGACAGTGAAAAGCTGGCTCTCGTTGTAGTTTGACAGTTGGAGAGAACGGTGGGTGTGTTCTATAGTAATATATGTTTTGGCATTTGAGCTCAGTACTGTCCGGTCTCACAGTACAATCAACTTTTGTTTACTGTCTGCCCCTCCCATTGTCTTCCTTCTCCTTGTGAGAATACATATAATGACAGATAGATCCTCAGATGCAATGTATAGCATCTAATCCTACCTGTTTATCTGTCTCTGCCTTCCTGCCTGCCTGTCTGTCTGTCTGTCTGTCTGTCTGTCTGTCTGTCTGTCTGTCTGTCTGTCTGTCTGTATACCTATAAAGAGAGACAAATAAATATGTCTGCAGAAAGATGGAAAAGAATGAAGAAAAGTTAGCCCCTCGGACAACAGTTTGGAGCAGCTAACTCCAGTGAAGCTTTCTGCTGAGCGTTGCATGCTGGGCCGTGCTGCAACAATGGACTAATTAAGCCGAGGCCCACCAGGTTCAGCACAAGTCCTTGGATCTCGGTTGGACGTCGGAATGAGCAGGGAGGGAGGTTTTCTCTCTGTTAAACTCAGATCAAGGGAGTTGACACATTCTGGCTTTGGTTCAGGCTTAATGAATGGCTCCAATTATTCAAACCGGGGCTGGTCTCCGGTTCCACCAGAGAACACTCAGTCACTCACTACCTCTACAGCCACAACCAAGTCTTTTGCGTGCTTTTTAAAAATTAATATCATAGATATATTATCAATTGAACAAATGCAGACCTGAATTTAAATCCAAGTGGCTAATTATGAAAGTCAAATTGGATTTGAAATAAACAGCACCATATGGAGCAACGTAAGTGTCTTTAATTTTACATGGATGGTGTAAGGAGACTTCAGGGACAAATGTAGCAATATGACATCAGGAACAGGAAGGGAGTAGAAAACTTGAATTGAGCACAAAGAGAAAGCAACAATACACAGTGCAGCTGGTTTATATCATCTGGTGTGATTTGTCAACAAGCTGCTCCTGATGGGAAAGTCTGGGGAGGGGGGAACAAACGGACAGACAAATCGTATATTTCTGGTATCACTCAAACAGGCTGAATGACCCTGACCCTCTTCACTGTGCACTGGGAGCCTTACAGAGCTGGACACAGTTCAGAGAGGGAGGGAGCAGGAGAAAGAGAGAGAGCAGCGTGTGTGTGTGTGTGTGTGTGTGTGTGTGTGTGTGTGTGTGTGTGTGTGTGTGTGTGTGTGTGTGTGTGTGTGTGTGTGTGTGTGTGTGTGTGGAGGGAGCAAGAGAAAGAGAGAGAGCAGCGTGTGTGTGTGTGTATGTGCGTGCGCACGAGTGTGAGGGTTAATATTTGTTTGCTTGTATGTGTGAAAGAGAGCCCAGTAGAGGGAAAAGAGAGTTCACAAGAATAACCCATAAGCCTCCAATCTAATACTGTTCTCCAAGTAACTACGGACAAATGAGCTCAACTGTTCCTCTCATGACTGGGTTGGAAAGCACCCGCCTGTGCCAGCTTACTTCATGATTACAGACTTTTCTATTGGCAGAGTCCACCGCTAAGCCTTTCTATGGCCAAATGTACAGTTGAGGGCATTCAAATGTGAACTCACTCAGCAAATGAACACTGCTTGTGGAGAAATCAACAGGGGTTTGCCTGTGCCCTGGCAGAGTAACTGTTCCCCCCGTTTGGAATGTAAATGAGGTGAGTCCTAGCTTCCTGGTATGAAACAAGTTGGGAATTGAACTTGAGGGGGACATTTTGGAAATATTTCAAAAGAATGGACTCCATGATAAAAAAAATAAAAAAAATACAAATCTGTAATGGCAGGTCACCAATGACTGCAGCTGTTTACAACAATGGAGTGCAGAAGGGCACCTTGTTGAATATGCCACAAAGTATTCAGGCTGTTGTTGAGGCAAAAGGGGGTCCTACCTGGTACTAGATAGGTGGTCCTAATAAAGTGCTCGCTGAGCGTATATCGAGGTCCAATATCCACAGAAAACAAAGGAGCATTGTCTTTTTCCATACAGACAACAACTCCACTGATCCATCCTGCCGGTTCTCATCCATCTCTCCTGTTTACCGTTAGTTTGTTTTGTGTCTTTGTTTAGACTGGGCCTTGGCAGATGTCTGTGGAGCCCCACGCTGTGTGTCTGATACGGGCTTGGGTCGGAGACTCTACAGTGGCTCCTAAGTGATGGGTCTCTATCCAGCAGTCTGGCCCATCTGTCGCTTGGAGAGATGAGAGTGGAGGAGGCCCTGGTGACGGAGGAACGGCAAGCCCTGAGGGACGATGGCGTGGAATAACGATTACAGCCCCACTCTGTCAACAGGAGGGTGGCCCTGACCTTTAACACTCTTACATATCAAATCATTAGGAGAAGAGCAACAGCTGTCTCCTCAAATCTGTTATTCTCCATGCATCACAGTCCTCACTGGCACAGTGTCAGATAGCCGTGTGTGTGTGTGTGTGTGTTCATGTGCATGTGTGTGTTCTTGTTTTCAAACAAAACAATTGAAAGGCGTTTTCATCTGCACATACTCTTTAAATTACGGGTAATACAATATTGGACGCAAGCTGTTTGAAATGGGAGGGCTGGAAGAGTGGCGTCATCCCAAAGTAACTGAACCGTTTAGCAAACGGACATGGACCGCCATGTATAGTAGAAATCCAGAAACCAGTCAAGATCACTAACACACACACACACGCACACACACACGCACGCACGCACGCAGGCACGCACACAAACACACACACACACACACACACACACACACATGCACATACACAGACACACACACTGGCTGATACACCTAAACACCCCAGTAGTGTGAATGTCTTAAAGGACTATACCGGTCTAAATATGATTTGATCTCCTTAAACTAGCCACCCAACGTATATCACATTACCGCAATCCATTTTCCGAAGCAAAGCTCACTCTAAAAGATATTTGCAATTTTGCGTTTTACTTACATTTCAAAAGTTAAACGTGATGGATTTAAAAGGTATTTTTAAATTATTCCCTCGTTGCGCTGACAAACTCGCCCCAGTTGGTTTCAAATAATTTTCAGTAGTTTTTATTTTATATTATTTTCATTTGAATACCTTGAACTCTTGCGCTATATTCTCTAATTCACCTACGCTAGATTCTCTACCCAGCGTTCCTAGCAACGACTACCATGTAAACAGGAAGAAGACAGACCGTTGGCGTAGGCTGTGCAAAGAGGGTTAAAACGAAATTAATAACTACTGAAAATTATTTGAAACTAACGGGGCAAGTTTGTCAGCGCTGCAAGGGAACAATTCAGTGGAGGCTCGTCCATTGAGGCAGAGGAGGACAGTCCTCCTCAGTTTTTGGAGAGAAGAGAGGGATTAAAATATAAATACAGTAGGACCCCACTTATCCGAACCCAACGGGACCGAAGGTCGTTCGTATCTCTGAAATGTCCGGATGACTGAAACTTATGTTAAAATGCACCAAATTCAATAAGTGGTATACTTGTTTCATATAGACTCATAATAGACCAATAAATACCCATAATTACTTGTGAAAATGCATCAAAATTGCAATCAAATAGCCAACTAAACTCATATAGCCTAGCCTATAATAGTCCTACAGTAGCCTATAATAAAATAACCGAATTTCCACTTGAGTGCGTGCTTTGATCACATACAGTACTTTATTCTTAAATGAGGCGTACGCTGCATCGATAGGCTACTGTATTCGCAGAACAAAAAGGTATAGCCTAAAAACAACCCAACATTAGAACAATTAGAGCAAATGAAATTCAAGAAATAAATAAATGAAATGACGGACAAGTTGTCGTGTCTGGCTATTGTAGCCTAAAAGAAAGTCTCTAAAACAACCGATGTAGGCTAACGTGGCCTAGGCAGTAGGCTATTATTTAACAAATACAGTAGGTCTAGTAGGCTAATCTACATGCTCACAACACGTCTGTGTTCCTGAAGTCCATTAACTGGGAACGAAAAATGACTCGATGCTCCTCTGCTTCAGGTTGCTGACGCGCTTTCTGGCTACCAAGGAATGCAGCTCTCGCACAGCAGACTCGTTTGCGTTTTGCACTCGACATTAGAGTAACAAAGAAATTAAATGTGACAGTAGGCTACAGCCTACAGGCAACATGTAGGTCTACATATAGTTCTGTTTTTATTCACAGTAGGATACAGTACTGTAATGAAAATCCCACCAGTAACCAGATAGCAGGCAAAAAAAAAATATACGTTTTTTAAGCCTGTCCGGTAGACCGGGAGGTTAGGATCTCTGAAGTTCGGATGAGTGGGATCCTACTGTATATGAATTTATTTATTCATAATTAATATTATCTCAGTTTTGTTCATAAAGCAGGTTTTCCCTATGGATAAAAACCCATTATTGAAATTCTAAAGCTCCAACAGTGACATCTATAACATGCAGCTGGAGGACCCATAGATATCTATGGAAGGGAGGCTAGCCTCCCTTAGGGCGGGTTCTTTTCTCTTAAATCAATGTAATGCCTTTTTTCTTGCTAATTTGTGATTGGCCAAAACGCTGAAAAATTACCGCAAGGGTGGACAGTACTCCGGCCCTGTCTGAACAGGATTCAGATATTGACATTTTGTTAGTCCAATCACATTCCAGATTTACCACAGTGAAGGCCGATTGGGTCGGCGTTGATGTCTGTGTTTCTCTTCCCTGTGCCATTGGAGACTTTTTGTGTGTTCGTAGCTCTATAATATAATACATCCGGAAGTATTATGGGACATATTATACATCAAACTGTTCGTCTATTTGTCATGATTCTAGCCATCTAAATATCTAAGCTGACATAAATACTTTTTGTGCTAGAGCCATCTGAACACGACAGTTCCACTGGCTGGCTATAGCCGGTAACGTTAACTACGAGGTGCACGTCAGGCTACGGCATAGGCAGTCGCGCAGATCGGCTGGAGGCGAAAACTGTCGGCAACTCGTCCAAAACATTTCTGGAGACAACAACGGATCGGAGAAATCCACAGCCTGGCTCCTGCTTGCGTGAGAATTGATCGCTTTGGCGTGCTTATTCCTCATCCAGTGATGGATGGGTGGATGGAAAACTTTCAACTGAATGTTCATATTGTTCTGATAATTGTAGGCTATAGCAACATAAGAGTGGCAGCTTTGACAGCAACCCAAATGAGCTAATCCCATAGCTGTACCATTGCTAGCTAGCCATGAGCGAACTGTTGGATACTGCATTTGCTGTGCAACGTATTCCATTGTCCAGTTGTCAAATCTATTTGCCAACAAACTGTTTGAGAGCCAGCACACCTGCAGTGTCCCCTAATCAAAAACATTTTTCATATATCACCTAACCTCTCCAGCACCTCACCAATCAATTATTTTCTCTCTTAATAGAAGAGTACAATCCATTATAACAACTATTGCTTACAATGTTTTATTGTTGTTTTGTAATATTTTATCATGAATATGACAAATAAATGCTGCATGTAGTTAAAGAAAGTGTTATGCAGTTTTTCATATGCTGAAATTGACTGTAAATCCACTTTAAAGCTGATATTTCAAATAATAACTGACTAAGGGAAAGTGCCCCCCGGCGCCCATGGGCGGTTCGCCTCTCTTCCTCTTGTCCTCCTCAGTTTTTTGAGTCACCAGCCGCCACTGGAACAATTTAAAAATAGGTTTTGAAGCCATCACATTCAACTTTTGAACTGTAAGTAAAACGCGAAGATGCAAATATATTTTAATGTGAGCTTTACTTCGGAAAATGGATTGCGGTAATAAGATATTCGTTGGATGACTAGTTTTAGGAGATCAAATCATATTTAGACCAGTATAGTCCTTTAAGTCATTGGTATGTTATAGCTTTAGCTGCTTGCAATCTACCAGAACATTTTAGAAAATGGGCTTTTCATGATGACCACCGGCGATGACTCCCTGATTGAATGACATCAACCCATCAGCTGCTTTTAGTTACCTTCAGTCCTCCGTGCCAAATTCAATATCACCATCTCTATTTTTACAGTATCAGAGGTCAAGTGTTCTGAAATGGCAAATTGCATCGTTAGTGGAATGTCATCTCTGTTCAAAAGCACATTCCGGTTCCTTTGAGGTGGCGTGCGTGGTCCGCTGTCTCAGAGGACCCCGTACTGTAGGCAGAGATTCTGACCAGGTCCACAGTACGCAGCGGTCAGCACAAACACCACGGCAGCAGATTGCGCATGCTGTGACTGATCTATGTGACTGGCTGGCCATTACTGGCATCATCCCACCGCCCACATACAAATGCACATTAAACGGAGCGTGCACGGAGAATGGTCGGGCGATGTGTATTTGATGGAGACGTGTGTGTACCGCGCAGAAGAGCGCAGGACAGATAGCGAAGCAGAGGCTCATAAAACACACAGAGTTTCTCTCCCGCCCTCCCAGAGCTGATAAAAACGTCAGTGAAATTAATATCTCTGTGCTATTTAGTGCCATTACTGTAAGCTGGGGCAAAGCCCTGCGGTAAACACGTCACTCAACCCCCTATGTGGGGGCGCCCTGAGATGCAACCGGCACAGGGGAGGAGGGATAGAGGAATGGAAGAAGAGGAGGAGGAGGAGAGGAGAGATGTTGGAGGAAGGAAGAAGGAGTCACACAGGGATTACGTCGAGGGCTGCGAGCGAGCTTGCGGATGTAAACAGCGGTTCGGTGCCGGCGAGGGCGGCGGGGTTGGAGGAGGGGAGGCGGCGGTGGAGAGACGGAGGTGCGGGCCGGGAGACTCGGCGCCGGTCGGAGGAAGAGGCGAGGGGCCCGGAGGGTGCTGGGTGGAGGAAGAGGCGAAGGACCCGGAGGGTGCTGGGTGGAGGAAGAGAGGGTGGAGGGCGGGTTTGGGAGGAGGCTGCCAGGGGGATGGGAGGCAAGGGCGGGAGAGAGGCAGGGGGTTGACGGTGGGCTGGAGCGGGGCGGGAAGCGGTAAGACAGGGAGCCCGGGTCAGAGGCCTATGGGAGCCGGCCGGGTCCGGGCGGCTGAGTGGGAGGTGGTGACAGAGGGGTGTGAGCTCCGTTCTCTCGAAAGGGCAACGGGGGGACAGCTTAGAGAGGCTCCGATGAGTGAGACCAGCGGCCAAAAAAATAAATAAATAATAAAAGGGAGAGAAGGAAAAAGAGAATGACAGAGGAGGCTTGTCTGTTCAGGGCCCACTTCAAACGGGGCCTGGGCTGAGGGGACCTTTTGTGTGAGAGAGAGAGAATGAGAGAGAGCGAGGGAGGGAGAGAGAGAGAGAGAGGGAGAGAGAGAGAGATGGAGGGCATGATACAGAGAGCTAGAAAGAGGAGGGATTATCACAACCATTTGAGGGGATATTGTGAGACAAGTCAGGGGGAAAAGAGAGAATGGACTAAGTTGGTAAAGAGAACAGGGACCGTCTTTGTCGTCTCATCCCTCATGGTAGCTTTGTTCTATCCCCGGAATTCTACCGTTGAGACCAAGGGGAACGGTATTGTGTATGTCTAGCATGTCAGTCACATGTTCTTAAGTTGACACGCAGTCTATGCTCTAAGTCTTTGAGAAAGAGAGGATCAATGAGGCATTTCCCCTACACCCCCCCCCCCCCCCCCCCCCCACCCAACCAATTCCCAATACACTGAGCCGGGGAAGAAGAATGTAGGAAGAGGAGGAGAGAAGAAAAAAAAACATGGTATCACACATCTCCTCCCCAAAGCACGTTCAAGGTTTAGAGGTGTCTGCCGGGGTTGACGGCCCGCGAGTGAAAAGACAGTCCACCTGCGTGAAACTGCCTCTCCCTGACTGGACTGGAGGCTCCCACGGGGGACATTTTGGATCAGTGGAAAGGGAGGATGGAGGATAAAGGGGGTTTAGGAGGGTTGGGAGGCTGAGGATAAATATCTCAGAGTGCAGGTGTTGCCTGTACTGCATCTTACACACACACACACACACACACACAGACACACACACACAGACACACACAAAATCATATACACTCACACACTCTCTCTCTCTCTCTCACACACACACACACACACTCACACACACACACACACACACACAAACACACACAAAATCATACTGTATATGCTCACACACACTCTTTCTCTCTCTCTCTCACAAACACACACACACACACACACACGTTCACATTCAAGCCTATTTCACACTCAGCCTCTGGCATCCGCACCGCTGTCCTCATGGCTAACGCTGCAATGCAATTTACGGTGTGCTGGAACAGTCTCCAGAACTGAGGCCCTGAAGGAGGAACTTAAAAGAAGGAGGGAGAGCAGAACAGGGGGGCCTGGGGGGAACCGAGGGAAGCTGTGAGCCAGGTTTCCAGGGGGAGCTCTTACAGTGGCGGACAGGAGGTTAACGCCAGGCCTAGTATAGGGGTCATGTCTGGGTCCTCCTCTCAACCCACCTGCCCCCGGAGAAAAATGAAACACACCTCAATAAAAGAAATAGAGAGAGAGAGAGAGAGAGAGAGAGAGAGAGAGGGAAGTGAAATGAAGGAGTGGTCATTTTCATGCATTCTGTCTTTTCGTGTGAAAATGTTTTTGGCGTTGACCACCCACTTATTCCCCTAGCTGTCTACAGAAAGACCAAACTCTGAATCATTCAGAACAGCCTTGTGAAAGAATTAGATAGGAAAATAACAAACATGTGGGGCCAAGATTGCCGTGAAAAACAGACTTGTTTGCAATCTGTGTCGAAGTCCAGACTGATTCATCTGATCTTGTATCTGTGTATTTTCTGCCGGGACAGGCTATCTGTGGGGTTTTCTTAGAAGCGTTGGAGGGTGAAGACTGACGATGTCCGCCTGTTCAGTGTAAAACCCCTCCGGACCCATCTCTAGACAAGCAAGCATGCACACACATGTACAGTTCACACACACACACACACACACACACGCACACACACGCACACACACACACACACACACACTCACTTAAAGACAAGCACACACACCACAAAGATGAGCCCCCAATAACCATGGAAACCTGGTGGATCTCCCTTTCTCCATGTCCTTCTTTTCACTGGCTAAGCCTTGTTTGTCTGGTTGAGTCAGCGAGGTTGGATAATAAAAGAATGCCCTGTTTGCGTTTCCCAACAGACTTGCTGTCGATGTCAAGTGGTTTGTTTTCCTCCATTCTGGATACCCTCACAATGGCTGTGGTGTACGTGCTCCAGGATCTGGCCTCTCTTAATGCAGTGACAGTCTAATGAGAATGGGGAATGATTTAATGGAATTCATTTCTTAGGGTGCTGGCCAGTGCAAAGCAGTGCAGCCAAAAAGCTTTCTGCACACACAGCAGGGATATTGAAGTCTATAAAATCTCAGACTACAAATGGTATTGGCGATTTTAACGACAGCACAGCAATCAAGTCAACAGATTTATTCAATTAAAGAAATTAACTCTCTGCGCTGGCATGATTTGATGTTTTATTCATAAACTCAAAGTCATGGCTTGAGGTGACCCTCTCTAGTCAAGTATGACAAACTGACATGCCTTATACTGGTACAGTATATGCATGTACTTGCTCTCAACTGACCCAAAAGCTGAACTTAAGAGCTGGAATATTACATGGTAGACCAGACAATACCTTTCTTCCTCTCGGACTGACAGACACTGTAAACTGTGGAATGTTTCCTGAATGTTTGATGAGGACAGCATCCCTTACCATCTGGGAGCCTTTTCCAATGTGCCAGCTCTTCCTCCCATTGTTAAATCTTTCATTGATAGACCCTGTATAAATATTTATTTTTGTGCATGTCGGTCATGGATAATGTATGGATGTGTTGTTAGAGTGAGTGCTCGGGGTCGGGTCTGTTGTTATCGTAGCTCTTTTGTTTTTGACGTTCTTTCCCTCTGCCCATCCCTATCGCTAGGCCCTGTTGTTCCCAGTTGTCTGACTTCTTCTGCTAGTTCAAATCTC
This sequence comes from Borostomias antarcticus, assembly GCF_949987555.1. Classification (NCBI taxonomy): domain Eukaryota; kingdom Metazoa; phylum Chordata; class Actinopteri; order Stomiiformes; family Stomiidae; genus Borostomias; species Borostomias antarcticus. The sequence continues at coordinate 30,440,838 of NC_140236.1, forward strand.
TGTGATTCTTCTTTTTTTGTGTGCTTTTCGTTTTTGGGGGGTGAACAAAACTGATATGGTGATGACAACAGCAATAGTTGTAACTGTGTGCATTTTGCAAAAAAAAATGCAGAACAAGACCCGCAAGCAAAAAGACAGTCCACCTGCGTGAAACTGCGAAAGCACAAATGCATGTACCCCCAGTGTCGTGCCATTCTAGTATTAAATTGATTGTGCTTCATAGTTCCTCCCCATTTTTGTGAATCATAATACTTCTTCATGTCCATCCTGGTCTCACCATATGGTCCTTGTCCAGATTTAGATGACTAAGCCAGGTCAGCCGTCCAAGAGACACACAATAAAAGTAAAAACCCGCTAAAGCCTTCAGCAGATTATGGTTTAAGACTTTAGTTTCTCCCAGCTGCCCTCACACTCCCACACAACTAATGCAGGTGGCTGTGAGAGTAGAGAGCTGCCAGGTCAGCAATTACCTGTGGTAAACAAACTCGGGAGGGAGGATGGATGGAGAGGAGGAGGAGGAGGAGTGCAGGGGAAGGAATAGGGAAGGGGAGAGAAAGCTGACAGGAGAGCTGTGAAAAGTGGCAGGGGAGAGAGCCGAGTGAAGAGTGAGACTGAGTCAGGACTTTCCCAGAAAAATGAAGTACACAAGGAAAGACTAGAGAGAGAGGGGGAGAGAGAGACAGACAGACAGACAGACAGACAGACAGACAGACAGACAGACAGACAGACAGACAGACAGACAGACAGACAGACAGACAGACAGACAGACAGACAGACAAAGAGTGAAGCAGCAAGAGACAGGGAGAGGACCTGAGAGATAGGGTGAGACCAGGAAAGAGAGACAGAGATAAAGAGATAGGGTGAGAGAAACAATGAGAGACAGATGGAGAGGGAGAGACATACAGTCAGAAAGTTTTTGATTTTGATCTTTCATTGTTCATGCATGTTTGCTTTGGCAAACAACTCTTGGCATGCCAATAAAACATTGAAATTGAATTGACAAGATAGAGGGAGGGAGACAGGTATATAGAGAGAGAGACAGATGGAGAGAGACATATAGAGAGAGACAGAAAGGGAGAGACAGACATAGAGAGAGACAGAGTAAAGAAGAATGGGGTGGTTGGGTTTTAATCACTGCCAGATTGAGCTCTCCGTTTGCCCCTGTCCTCCGTCAGCGAGGACACATCTGCCTCTTCCAGTGGAGGGGGGGTCGTGGGGGGGCGGGTCACCTGTCCGTCAGCAGCAGACATATGGCCACTTGCGTCCTTCATTTTAGCATGGGCGCCGGTAGCTGCCACGGCCATGTCTGGCCATTTCATTTCACTCAATGCTGAGCAACATAAGTAGCCAATGAGATCCAGACCACCTAGGTCAGACTACCTCGTTTATTTGGCCCTTTAATCTTTTTACTACGGCAGCACATAAAGATAAAGAAGTCCAGCAAAGTTTAAAATGGAGTTTTAAAGTCAGATGATTTAGGATCTTTTACCTCCCCTGCTGGACCTTCAGAGTCAGACTACTTTCTTTTATCTTGCCCAAAAGATTTTATAGACTCTTTTATTGCTTCCGCGCATTGTTTCCACAGGTTATCCGTTAAGGGATGTTCACGTATAAACCATCCCCTCTGCCGTCTTTATTCACTGGAGGTATCCACACTTAGATCCCAGGTGAAGACAGTAAATGTCTTCTAAAAGAAGTCATGTTTTCTGGAGAAGTGTTTCCAGTCCAGTTACTGTAGTCTGTGCCAGCAGTGGAAATACATTCACATACAAACTGTCAAACGATCTGGATCTTCCCCTACAGAATACATGCACGCACGCACGCACACACACACACACACACACAGACGCACATACACACACACATACACACAGCCCATCAGTCTAAGGCTAGGATGCTGGCCTTTACCAGAGGTCACCAGCCAATCAACAAGCCTCCTATTAAGGTCAAGGTTCAGGGGTGAACAGCACTTCCAAGTAGCTCTTAAAAACACAGACACATCCTGTGGGAGATGTAATGGGTGTCTGGAGGTTTTACAGACACACCCATCGAAATATACCACAGTATACATCTCATCCCACCGTCACACAGTGTGTGTATTTATGCCCCAGTAATTACTAAAGCGGCGTGACATTTGCTGATGGATGGTAGATAGATAGGCCGTGCCCTTGGCTTCAGTCCTCACTGAGCCCCTGCATCAACCTGTCACGACTAAAGGAACCTAGGAAACAACCACCAGCACATTGGAGAAATACTTTTCAAGCTAGCAGGGAATGCTTCCACAACATTGGTGAACATTCCCTACAGGTTCTGCTAATGTTTTCACATTCTTAGAACATTTTTAGAACAAATGATTGCTAGCTGGTTTACCAATGGATTGGTAGATGTTGTGCATTTCATTGTTTTCTTAGGAGACACTTAGTGTATAATAGAACAGCAGATGCTACACAAAGTTGTAGGTTGGGCGTGGTGGAGGTCATTAAAGGCACAAAGTTACAAACCAGCAAAGTGCAGCCATTTTGGTGATCGTTTCACTAATGCTTTTTGTTCTACCAGCCCCTAACCCTGTAATACTATTCTTAATTGTTTTTGTTGTACCCAGCCCTAATCCCAACCGTAACACTTTACTAAGGTCACAGTCACACTGTAACACTTTTTTTTAGAGAAAGTCAGCTTTTTCGGAGAGCCCCTGACCGCCTGTGGACTAGCTGTTCGTTTCCATAACAATGTCTCCGCTCTTTTTCTCAACATCTGTTTTGTTCATTTTGCTGTGAAGTTGCTGTCTGGTTTTGCATTTACTGTGCATTATAGCTACTATAGTATATGCATGATAATAGCCAGCACCAGATTCTCAACTCCCCCTTGCCATGTTTTTTATCGTTGTTGTTGTTGTTGCTATAGCTACATGTTAACTGCAGACTGTCCTGGATGTCTTGACTCTTCTTTGTTGTGGTTGGGATGTCTTGACTCTTCTTTGTTGTGGTTGGGAGGTCTTGACTCTTCTTTGTTGTGGTTGGGAGCTCTTGACTCTTCTTTGTTGTGGTTGGGAGCTCTTGACTCTTCTTTGTTGTGGTTGGGATGTCTTGACTCTTCTTTGTTGTGGTTGGGATGTCTTGACTCTTCTTTGTTGTGGTTGCAATGTCTTGACTCTTCTTTGTTGTGGTTGGGATGTCTTGTCCGGACGGTATCGCGCGGACGGTCAACTGGCACCGGCATTCACAGTCTCTGGCCCAGTCTGGTATACCCACATGCCTCTTCCCTCACCCTCAACACAGGAGCCCCCTAGGGTTGTCTTGTCTCTACTGCTGTACTCCCCGTACACACATGACTGAGTAGCCACCTACGATTTCAACTCCACCGTCAAGTTTGCTGATAATACAACTGTGGTAGGCCTGGTCAACAACGATGAGAAGGCTTACCTGGTGGAGGTGGAGTGTCTGACTAAGTGGTCTTAAAACAACAACCTCCACCTGAATGTCAGTAAGATGAAGTAGATGCTATGAGAGGAAGCAGTAGAGGACCTACAGCCCCATAAACATCAATGGGACCCCAGCAGAGAGTACATTGGTGTCCAGATCACCAAGGACGTGACATAGACGACAAACAGACACTGTGTTGAAGAAGTCACGGCAGAGGCTGTTCTGCCTCAGACATCTGAGGAAAGTCTGCGTCTCCCCTGATACTTAGGTGTTTCTATACATGCACAATTGAGAGCGTCCTGGCTGGGAGCATCACTTCCTGGTATGGAAGCAGCACCATGCAGGACAAGGAGGCCTGCAGAGAGCGGTACTGTTGGCGGAAGGTATCACAGGGGGGGGTCTCTCCCACACCCCACACCTCTAAGACATCTACACAAGGTGGTACGGGACCAGGGCCAGGAGAATTTTTTCAAACATTCCAGCCTCCTGCACAACAGCCTCTTCTCTCTGCTGAGGTCAGGTAGAGTGGCTCAGGAGGAGCTTCTTCCGACAGGCCAACCAGATCCAGAATGAGGACACTGTCTTTTGATCCCTGGGCTTAACTCAGTAGCTACAGCAGCACCTTCTATTTATACTTGTTAGAATATACACATCTACACCTTGCAAATAAACATGTGAATATACATATCTATAATATATTATATATA